>NW_027437749.1:0-138945 GCF_965140245.1 Athene noctua
TTTCGGCCGAAAACGTGTACGTTTGCACTTCCCCGCCACAGGGAAGCTGCTAGCCGGGAATTCTCTGCCTGGTTCTACCCGCTGCCCGGAACGCTACGCAGGGCAAAAGCGGTTCTCGTCCTCCGTGCTTGCTTTTTCTCAGAAAGAGCCGTGGTGTGCGTTTTCGCCGGAAAACGCGTTTTCGGCCGAAAACGTGTACGTTTGCACTTCCCCGCCACAGGGAAGCTGCTAGCCGGGAATTCTCTGCCTGGTTCTACCCGCTGCCCGGAACGCTACGCAGGGCAAAAGCGGTTCTCGTCCTCCGTGCTTGCTTTTTCTCAGAAAGAGCCGTGGTGTGCGTTTTCGCCGGAAAACGCGTTTTCGGCCGAAAACGTGTACGTTTGCACTTCCCCGCCACAGGGAAGCTGCTAGCCGGGAATTCTCTGCCTGGTTCTACCCGCTGCCCGGAACGCTACGCAGGGCAAAAGCGGTTCTCGTCCTCCGTGCTTGCTTTTTCTCAGAAAGAGCCGTGGTGTGCGTTTTCGCCGGAAAACGCGTTTTCGGCCGAAAACGTGTACGTTTGCACTTCCCCGCCACAGGGAAGCTGCTAGCCGGGAATTCTCTGCCTGGTTCTACCCGCTGCCCGGAACGCTACGCAGGGCAAAAGCGGTTCTCGTCCTCCGTGCTTGCTTTTTCTCAGAAAGAGCCGTGGTGTGCGTTTTCGCCGGAAAACGCGTTTTCGGCCGAAAACGTGTACGTTTGCACTTCCCCGCCACAGGGAAGCTGCTAGCCGGGAATTCTCTGCCTGGTTCTACCCGCTGCCCGGAACGCTACGCAGGGCAAAAGCGGTTCTCGTCCTCCGTGCTTGCTTTTTCTCAGAAAGAGCCGTGGTGTGCGTTTTCGCCGGAAAACGCGTTTTCGGCCGAAAACGTGTACGTTTGCACTTCCCCGCCACAGGGAAGCTGCTAGCCGGGAATTCTCTGCCTGGTTCTACCCGCTGCCCGGAACGCTACGCAGGGCAAAAGCGGTTCTCGTCCTCCGTGCTTGCTTTTTCTCAGAAAGAGCCGTGGTGTGCGTTTTCGCCGGAAAACGCGTTTTCGGCCGAAAACGTGTACGTTTGCACTTCCCCGCCACAGGGAAGCTGCTAGCCGGGAATTCTCTGCCTGGTTCTACCCGCTGCCCGGAACGCTACGCAGGGCAAAAGCGGTTCTCGTCCTCCGTGCTTGCTTTTTCTCAGAAAGAGCCGTGGTGTGCGTTTTCGCCGGAAAACGCGTTTTCGGCCGAAAACGTGTACGTTTGCACTTCCCCGCCACAGGGAAGCTGCTAGCCGGGAATTCTCTGCCTGGTTCTACCCGCTGCCCGGAACGCTACGCAGGGCAAAAGCGGTTCTCGTCCTCCGTGCTTGCTTTTTCTCAGAAAGAGCCGTGGTGTGCGTTTTCGCCGGAAAACGCGTTTTCGGCCGAAAACGTGTACGTTTGCACTTCCCCGCCACAGGGAAGCTGCTAGCCGGGAATTCTCTGCCTGGTTCTACCCGCTGCCCGGAACGCTACGCAGGGCAAAAGCGGTTCTCGTCCTCCGTGCTTGCTTTTTCTCAGAAAGAGCCGTGGTGTGCGTTTTCGCCGGAAAACGCGTTTTCGGCCGAAAACGTGTACGTTTGCACTTCCCCGCCACAGGGAAGCTGCTAGCCGGGAATTCTCTGCCTGGTTCTACCCGCTGCCCGGAACGCTACGCAGGGCAAAAGCGGTTCTCGTCCTCCGTGCTTGCTTTTTCTCAGAAAGAGCCGTGGTGTGCGTTTTCGCCGGAAAACGCGTTTTCGGCCGAAAACGTGTACGTTTGCACTTCCCCGCCACAGGGAAGCTGCTAGCCGGGAATTCTCTGCCTGGTTCTACCCGCTGCCCGGAACGCTACGCAGGGCAAAAGCGGTTCTCGTCCTCCGTGCTTGCTTTTTCTCAGAAAGAGCCGTGGTGTGCGTTTTCGCCGGAAAACGCGTTTTCGGCCGAAAACGTGTACGTTTGCACTTCCCCGCCACAGGGAAGCTGCTAGCCGGGAATTCTCTGCCTGGTTCTACCCGCTGCCCGGAACGCTACGCAGGGCAAAAGCGGTTCTCGTCCTCCGTGCTTGCTTTTTCTCAGAAAGAGCCGTGGTGTGCGTTTTCGCCGGAAAACGCGTTTTCGGCCGAAAACGTGTACGTTTGCACTTCCCCGCCACAGGGAAGCTGCTAGCCGGGAATTCTCTGCCTGGTTCTACCCGCTGCCCGGAACGCTACGCAGGGCAAAAGCGGTTCTCGTCCTCCGTGCTTGCTTTTTCTCAGAAAGAGCCGTGGTGTGCGTTTTCGCCGGAAAACGCGTTTTCGGCCGAAAACGTGTACGTTTGCACTTCCCCGCCACAGGGAAGCTGCTAGCCGGGAATTCTCTGCCTGGTTCTACCCGCTGCCCGGAACGCTACGCAGGGCAAAAGCGGTTCTCGTCCTCCGTGCTTGCTTTTTCTCAGAAAGAGCCGTGGTGTGCGTTTTCGCCGGAAAACGCGTTTTCGGCCGAAAACGTGTACGTTTGCACTTCCCCGCCACAGGGAAGCTGCTAGCCGGGAATTCTCTGCCTGGTTCTACCCGCTGCCCGGAACGCTACGCAGGGCAAAAGCGGTTCTCGTCCTCCGTGCTTGCTTTTTCTCAGAAAGAGCCGTGGTGTGCGTTTTCGCCGGAAAACGCGTTTTCGGCCGAAAACGTGTACGTTTGCACTTCCCCGCCACAGGGAAGCTGCTAGCCGGGAATTCTCTGCCTGGTTCTACCCGCTGCCCGGAACGCTACGCAGGGCAAAAGCGGTTCTCGTCCTCCGTGCTTGCTTTTTCTCAGAAAGAGCCGTGGTGTGCGTTTTCGCCGGAAAACGCGTTTTCGGCCGAAAACGTGTACGTTTGCACTTCCCCGCCACAGGGAAGCTGCTAGCCGGGAATTCTCTGCCTGGTTCTACCCGCTGCCCGGAACGCTACGCAGGGCAAAAGCGGTTCTCGTCCTCCGTGCTTGCTTTTTCTCAGAAAGAGCCGTGGTGTGCGTTTTCGCCGGAAAACGCGTTTTCGGCCGAAAACGTGTACGTTTGCACTTCCCCGCCACAGGGAAGCTGCTAGCCGGGAATTCTCTGCCTGGTTCTACCCGCTGCCCGGAACGCTACGCAGGGCAAAAGCGGTTCTCGTCCTCCGTGCTTGCTTTTTCTCAGAAAGAGCCGTGGTGTGCCTTTTCGCTGGAAAACGCGTTTTCGGCCGAAAACGTGTACGTTTGCACTTCCCCGCCACAGGGAAGCTGCTAGCCGGGAATTCTCTGCCTGGTTCTACCCGCTGCCCGGAACGCTACGCAGGGCAAAAGCGGTTCTCGTCCTCCGTGCTTGCTTTTTCTCAGAAAGAGCCGTGGTGTGCGTTTTCGCCGGAAAACGCGTTTTCGGCCGAAAACGTGTACGTTTGCACTTCCCCGCCACAGGGAAGCTGCTAGCCGGGAATTCTCTGCCTGGTTCTACCCGCTGCCCGGAACGCTACGCAGGGCAAAAGCGGTTCTCGTCCTCCGTGCTTGCTTTTTCTCAGAAAGAGCCGTGGTGTGCGTTTTCGCCGGAAAACGCGTTTTCGGCCGAAAACGTGTACGTTTGCACTTCCCCGCCACAGGGAAGCTGCTAGCCGGGAATTCTCTGCCTGGTTCTACCCGCTGCCCGGAACGCTACGCAGGGCAAAAGCGGTTCTCGTCCTCCGTGCTTGCTTTTTCTCAGAAAGAGCCGTGGTGTGCGTTTTCGCCGGAAAACGCGTTTTCGGCCGAAAACGTGTACGTTTGCACTTCCCCGCCACAGGGAAGCTGCTAGCCGGGAATTCTCTGCCTGGTTCTACCCGCTGCCCGGAACGCTACGCAGGGCAAAAGCGGTTCTCGTCCTCCGTGCTTGCTTTTTCTCAGAAAGAGCCGTGGTGTGCGTTTTCGCCGGAAAACGCGTTTTCGGCCGAAAACGTGTACGTTTGCACTTCCCCGCCACAGGGAAGCTGCTAGCCGGGAATTCTCTGCCTGGTTCTACCCGCTGCCCGGAACGCTACGCAGGGCAAAAGCGGTTCTCGTCCTCCGTGCTTGCTTTTTCTCAGAAAGAGCCGTGGTGTGCGTTTTCGCCGGAAAACGCGTTTTCGGCCGAAAACGTGTACGTTTGCACTTCCCCGCCACAGGGAAGCTGCTAGCCGGGAATTCTCTGCCTGGTTCTACCCGCTGCCCGGAACGCTACGCAGGGCAAAAGCGGTTCTCGTCCTCCGTGCTTGCTTTTTCTCAGAAAGAGCCGTGGTGTGCGTTTTCGCCGGAAAACGCGTTTTCGGCCGAAAACGTGTACGTTTGCACTTCCCCGCCACAGGGAAGCTGCTAGCCGGGAATTCTCTGCCTGGTTCTACCCGCTGCCCGGAACGCTACGCAGGGCAAAAGCGGTTCTCGTCCTCCGTGCTTGCTTTTTCTCAGAAAGAGCCGTGGTGTGCGTTTTCGCCGGAAAACGCGTTTTCGGCCGAAAACGTGTACGTTTGCACTTCCCCGCCACAGGGAAGCTGCTAGCCGGGAATTCTCTGCCTGGTTCTACCCGCTGCCCGGAACGCTACGCAGGGCAAAAGCGGTTCTCGTCCTCCGTGCTTGCTTTTTCTCAGAAAGAGCCGTGGTGTGCGTTTTCGCCGGAAAACGCGTTTTCGGCCGAAAACGTGTACGTTTGCACTTCCCCGCCACAGGGAAGCTGCTAGCCGGGAATTCTCTGCCTGGTTCTACCCGCTGCCCGGAACGCTACGCAGGGCAAAAGCGGTTCTCGTCCTCCGTGCTTGCTTTTTCTCAGAAAGAGCCGTGGTGTGCGTTTTCGCCGGAAAACGCGTTTTCGGCCGAAAACGTGTACGTTTGCACTTCCCCGCCACAGGGAAGCTGCTAGCCGGGAATTCTCTGCCTGGTTCTACCCGCTGCCCGGAACGCTACGCAGGGCAAAAGCGGTTCTCGTCCTCCGTGCTTGCTTTTTCTCAGAAAGAGCCGTGGTGTGCGTTTTCGCCGGAAAACGCGTTTTCGGCCGAAAACGTGTACGTTTGCACTTCCCCGCCACAGGGAAGCTGCTAGCCGGGAATTCTCTGCCTGGTTCTACCCGCTGCCCGGAACGCTACGCAGGGCAAAAGCGGTTCTCGTCCTCCGTGCTTGCTTTTTCTCAGAAAGAGCCGTGGTGTGCGTTTTCGCCGGAAAACGCGTTTTCGGCCGAAAACGTGTACGTTTGCACTTCCCCGCCACAGGGAAGCTGCTAGCCGGGAATTCTCTGCCTGGTTCTACCCGCTGCCCGGAACGCTACGCAGGGCAAAAGCGGTTCTCGTCCTCCGTGCTTGCTTTTTCTCAGAAAGAGCCGTGGTGTGCGTTTTCGCCGGAAAACGCGTTTTCGGCCGAAAACGTGTACGTTTGCACTTCCCCGCCACAGGGAAGCTGCTAGCCGGGAATTCTCTGCCTGGTTCTACCCGCTGCCCGGAACGCTACGCAGGGCAAAAGCGGTTCTCGTCCTCCGTGCTTGCTTTTTCTCAGAAAGAGCCGTGGTGTGCGTTTTCGCCGGAAAACGCGTTTTCGGCCGAAAACGTGTACGTTTGCACTTCCCCGCCACAGGGAAGCTGCTAGCCGGGAATTCTCTGCCTGGTTCTACCCGCTGCCCGGAACGCTACGCAGGGCAAAAGCGGTTCTCGTCCTCCGTGCTTGCTTTTTCTCAGAAAGAGCCGTGGTGTGCGTTTTCGCCGGAAAACGCGTTTTCGGCCGAAAACGTGTACGTTTGCACTTCCCCGCCACAGGGAAGCTGCTAGCCGGGAATTCTCTGCCTGGTTCTACCCGCTGCCCGGAACGCTACGCAGGGCAAAAGCGGTTCTCGTCCTCCGTGCTTGCTTTTTCTCAGAAAGAGCCGTGGTGTGCGTTTTCGCCGGAAAACGCGTTTTCGGCCGAAAACGTGTACGTTTGCACTTCCCCGCCACAGGGAAGCTGCTAGCCGGGAATTCTCTGCCTGGTTCTACCCGCTGCCCGGAACGCTACGCAGGGCAAAAGCGGTTCTCGTCCTCCGTGCTTGCTTTTTCTCAGAAAGAGCCGTGGTGTGCGTTTTCGCCGGAAAACGCGTTTTCGGCCGAAAACGTGTACGTTTGCACTTCCCCGCCACAGGGAAGCTGCTAGCCGGGAATTCTCTGCCTGGTTCTACCCGCTGCCCGGAACGCTACGCAGGGCAAAAGCGGTTCTCGTCCTCCGTGCTTGCTTTTTCTCAGAAAGAGCCGTGGTGTGCGTTTTCGCCGGAAAACGCGTTTTCGGCCGAAAACGTGTACGTTTGCACTTCCCCGCCACAGGGAAGCTGCTAGCCGGGAATTCTCTGCCTGGTTCTACCCGCTGCCCGGAACGCTACGCAGGGCAAAAGCGGTTCTCGTCCTCCGTGCTTGCTTTTTCTCAGAAAGAGCCGTGGTGTGCGTTTTCGCCGGAAAACGCGTTTTCGGCCGAAAACGTGTACGTTTGCACTTCCCCGCCACAGGGAAGCTGCTAGCCGGGAATTCTCTGCCTGGTTCTACCCGCTGCCCGGAACGCTACGCAGGGCAAAAGCGGTTCTCGTCCTCCGTGCTTGCTTTTTCTCAGAAAGAGCCGTGGTGTGCGTTTTCGCCGGAAAACGCGTTTTCGGCCGAAAACGTGTACGTTTGCACTTCCCCGCCACAGGGAAGCTGCTAGCCGGGAATTCTCTGCCTGGTTCTACCCGCTGCCCGGAACGCTACGCAGGGCAAAAGCGGTTCTCGTCCTCCGTGCTTGCTTTTTCTCAGAAAGAGCCGTGGTGTGCGTTTTCGCCGGAAAACGCGTTTTCGGCCGAAAACGTGTACGTTTGCACTTCCCCGCCACAGGGAAGCTGCTAGCCGGGAATTCTCTGCCTGGTTCTACCCGCTGCCCGGAACGCTACGCAGGGCAAAAGCGGTTCTCGTCCTCCGTGCTTGCTTTTTCTCAGAAAGAGCCGTGGTGTGCGTTTTCGCCGGAAAACGCGTTTTCGGCCGAAAACGTGTACGTTTGCACTTCCCCGCCACAGGGAAGCTGCTAGCCGGGAATTCTCTGCCTGGTTCTACCCGCTGCCCGGAACGCTACGCAGGGCAAAAGCGGTTCTCGTCCTCCGTGCTTGCTTTTTCTCAGAAAGAGCCGTGGTGTGCGTTTTCGCCGGAAAACGCGTTTTCGGCCGAAAACGTGTACGTTTGCACTTCCCCGCCACAGGGAAGCTGCTAGCCGGGAATTCTCTGCCTGGTTCTACCCGCTGCCCGGAACGCTACGCAGGGCAAAAGCGGTTCTCGTCCTCCGTGCTTGCTTTTTCTCAGAAAGAGCCGTGGTGTGCGTTTTCGCCGGAAAACGCGTTTTCGGCCGAAAACGTGTACGTTTGCACTTCCCCGCCACAGGGAAGCTGCTAGCCGGGAATTCTCTGCCTGGTTCTACCCGCTGCCCGGAACGCTACGCAGGGCAAAAGCGGTTCTCGTCCTCCGTGCTTGCTTTTTCTCAGAAAGAGCCGTGGTGTGCGTTTTCGCCGGAAAACGCGTTTTCGGCCGAAAACGTGTACGTTTGCACTTCCCCGCCACAGGGAAGCTGCTAGCCGGGAATTCTCTGCCTGGTTCTACCCGCTGCCCGGAACGCTACGCAGGGCAAAAGCGGTTCTCGTCCTCCGTGCTTGCTTTTTCTCAGAAAGAGCCGTGGTGTGCGTTTTCGCCGGAAAACGCGTTTTCGGCCGAAAACGTGTACGTTTGCACTTCCCCGCCACAGGGAAGCTGCTAGCCGGGAATTCTCTGCCTGGTTCTACCCGCTGCCCGGAACGCTACGCAGGGCAAAAGCGGTTCTCGTCCTCCGTGCTTGCTTTTTCTCAGAAAGAGCCGTGGTGTGCGTTTTCGCCGGAAAACGCGTTTTCGGCCGAAAACGTGTACGTTTGCACTTCCCCGCCACAGGGAAGCTGCTAGCCGGGAATTCTCTGCCTGGTTCTACCCGCTGCCCGGAACGCTACGCAGGGCAAAAGCGGTTCTCGTCCTCCGTGCTTGCTTTTTCTCAGAAAGAGCCGTGGTGTGCGTTTTCGCCGGAAAACGCGTTTTCGGCCGAAAACGTGTACGTTTGCACTTCCCCGCCACAGGGAAGCTGCTAGCCGGGAATTCTCTGCCTGGTTCTACCCGCTGCCCGGAACGCTACGCAGGGCAAAAGCGGTTCTCGTCCTCCGTGCTTGCTTTTTCTCAGAAAGAGCCGTGGTGTGCGTTTTCGCCGGAAAACGCGTTTTCGGCCGAAAACGTGTACGTTTGCACTTCCCCGCCACAGGGAAGCTGCTAGCCGGGAATTCTCTGCCTGGTTCTACCCGCTGCCCGGAACGCTACGCAGGGCAAAAGCGGTTCTCGTCCTCCGTGCTTGCTTTTTCTCAGAAAGAGCCGTGGTGTGCGTTTTTGCCGGAAAACGCGTTTTCGGCCGAAAACGTGTACGTTTGCACTTCCCCGCCACAGGGAAGCTGCTAGCCGGGAATTCTCTGCCTGGTTCTACCCGCTGCCCGGAACGCTACGCAGGGCAAAAGCGGTTCTCGTCCTCCGTGCTTGCTTTTTCTCAGAAAGAGCCGTGGTGTGCGTTTTCGCTGGAAAACGCGTTTTCGGCCGAAAACGTGTACGTTTGCACTTCCCCGCCACAGGGAAGCTGCTAGCCGGGAATTCTCTGCCTGGTTCTACCCGCTGCCCGGAACGCTACGCAGGGCAAAAGCGGTTCTCGTCCTCCGTGCTTGCTTTTTCTCAGAAAGAGCCGTGGTGTGCGTTTTGGCCGGAAAACGCGTTTTCGGCCGAAAACGTGTACGTTTGCACTTCCCCGCCACAGGGAAGCTGCTAGCCGGGAATTCTCTGCCTGGTTCTACCCGCTGCCCGGAACGCTACGCAGGGCAAAAGCGGTTCTCGTCCTCCGTGCTTGCTTTTTCTCAGAAAGAGCCGTGGTGTGCGTTTTTGCCGGAAAACGCGTTTTCGGCCGAAAACTTGTACGTTTGCACTTCCCCGCCACAGGGAAGCTGCTAGCCGGGACTTCTCTGCCTGGTTCTACCCGCTGCCCGGAACGCTACGCAGGGCAAAAGCGGTTCTCGTCCTCCGTGCTTGCTTTTTCTCAGAAAGAGCCGTGGTGTGCGTTTTCGCCGGAAAACGCGTTTTCGGCCGAAAACGTGTACGTTTGCACTTCCCCGCCACAGGGAAGCTGCTAGCCGGGAATTCTCTGCCTGGTTCTACCCGCTGCCCGGAACGCTACGCAGGGCAAAAGCGGTTCTCGTCCTCCGTGCTTGCTTTTTCTCAGAAAGAGCCGTGGTGTGCCTTTTCGCCGGAAAACGCGTTTTCGGCCGAAAACGTGTACGTTTGCACTTCCCCGCCACAGGGAAGCTGCTAGCCGGGAATTCTCTGCCTGGTTCTACCCGCTGCCCGGAACGCTACGCAGGGCAAAAGCGGTTCTCGTCCTCCGTGCTTGCTTTTTCTCAGAAAGAGCCGTGGTGTGCGTTTTCGCCGGAAAACGCGTTTTCGGCCGAAAACGTGTACGTTTGCACTTCCCCGCCACAGGGAAGCTGCTAGCCGGGAATTCTCTGCCTGGTTCTACCCGCTGCCCGGAACGCTACGCAGGGCAAAAGCGGTTCTCGTCCTCCGTGCTTGCTTTTTCTCAGAAAGAGCCGTGGTGTGCGTTTTCGCCGGAAAACGCGTTTTCGGCCGAAAACGTGGACGTTTGCACTTCCCCGCCACAGGGAAGCTGCTAGCCGGGAATTCTCTGCCTGGTTCTACCCGCTGCCCGGAACGCTACGCAGGGCAAAAGCGGTTCTCGTCCTCCGTGCTTGCTTTTTCTCAGAAAGAGCCGTGGTGTGCGTTTTCGCCGGAAAACGCGTTTTCGGCCGAAAACGTGTACGTTTGCACTTCCCCGCCACAGGGAAGCTGCTAGCCGGGAATTCTCTGCCTGGTTCTACCCGCTGCCCGGAACGCTACGCAGGGCAAAAGCGGTTCTCGTCCTCCGTGCTTGCTTTTTCTCAGAAAGAGCCGTGGTGTGCGTTTTCGCCGGAAAACGCGTTTTCGGCCGAAAACGTGTACGTTTGCACTTCCCCGCCACAGGGAAGCTGCTAGCCGGGAATTCTCTGCCTGGTTCTACCCGCTGCCCGGAACGCTACGCAGGGCAAAAGCGGTTCTCGTCCTCCGTGCTTGCTTTTTCTCAGAAAGAGCCGTGGTGTGCGTTTTCGCCGGAAAACGCGTTTTCGGCCGAAAACGTGTACGTTTGCACTTCCCCGCCACAGGGAAGCTGCTAGCCGGGAATTCTCTGCCTGGTTCTACCCGCTGCCCGGAACGCTACGCAGGGCAAAAGCGGTTCTCGTCCTCCGTGCTTGCTTTTTCTCAGAAAGAGCCGTGGTGTGCGTTTTCGCTGGAAAACGCGTTTTCGGCCGAAAACGTGTACGTTTGCACTTCCCCGCCACAGGGAAGCTGCTAGCCGGGAATTCTCTGCCTGGTTCTACCCGCTGCCCGGAACGCTACGCAGGGCAAAAGCGGTTCTCGTCCTCCGTGCTTGCTTTTTCTCAGAAAGAGCCGTGGTGTGCGTTTTCGCCGGAAAACGCGTTTTCGGCCGAAAACGTGTACGTTTGCACTTCCCCGCCACAGGGAAGCTGCTAGCCGGGAATTCTCTGCCTGGTTCTACCCGCTGCCCGGAACGCTACGCAGGGCAAAAGCGGTTCTCGTCCTCCGTGCTTGCTTTTTCTCAGAAAGAGCCGTGGTGTGCGTTTTTGCCGGAAAACGCGTTTTCGGCCGAAAACTTGTACGTTTGCACTTCCCCGCCACAGGGAAGCTGCTAGCCGGGAATTCTCTGCCTGGTTCTACCCGCTGCCCGGAACGCTACGCAGGGCAAAAGCGGTTCTCGTCCTCCGTGCTTGCTTTTTCTCAGAAAGAGCCGTGGTGTGCGTTTTGGCCGGAAAACGCGTTTTCGGCCGAAAACGTGTACGTTTGCACTTCCCCGCCACAGGGAAGCTGCTAGCCGGGACTTCTCTGCCTGGTTCTACCCGCTGCCCGGAACGCTACGCAGGTCAAAAGCGGTTCTCGTCCTCCGTGCTTGCTTTTTCTCAGAAAGAGCCGTGGTGTGCCTTTTCGCCGGAAAACGCGTTTTCGGCCGAAAACGTGTATGTTTGCACTTCCCCGCCACAGGGAAGCTGCTAGCCGGGAATTCTCTGCCTGGTTCTACCCGCTGCCCGGAACGCTATGCAGGGCAAAAGCGGTTCTCGTCCTCCGTGCTTGCTTTTTCTCAGAAAGAGCCGTGGTGTGCGTTTTCGCCGGAAAACGCGTTTTCGGCCGAAAACGTGTACGTTTGCACTTCCCCGCCACAGGGAAGCTGCTAGCCGGGAATTCTCTGCCTGGTTCTACCCGCTGCCCGGAACGCTACGCAGGGCAAAAGCGGTTCTCGTCCTCCGTGCTTGCTTTTTCTCAGAAAGAGCCGTGGTGTGCGTTTTGGCCGGAAAACGCGTTTTCGGCCAAAAACGTGTACGTTTGCACTTCCCCGCCACAGGGAAGCTGCTAGCCGGGAATTCTCTGCCTGGTTCTACCCGCTGCCCGGAACGCTACGCAGGGCAAAAGCGGTTCTCGTCCTCCGTGCTTGCTTTTTCTCAGAAAGAGCCGTGGTGTGCGTTTTGGCCGGAAAACGCGTTTTCGGCCGAAAACGTGTACGTTTGCACTTCCCCGCCACAGGGAAGCTGCTAGCCGGGAATTCTCTGCCTGGTTCTACCCGCTGCCCGCAACGCTACGCAGGGCAAAAGCGGTTCTCGTCCTCCGTGCTTGCTTTTTCTCAGAAAGAGCCGTGGTGTGCGTTTTCGCCGGAAAACGCGTTTTCGGCCGAAAACGTGTACGTTTGCACTTCCCCGCCACAGGGAAGCTGCTAGCCGGGAATTCTCTGCCTGGTTCTACCCGCTGCCCGGAACGCTACGCAGGGCAAAAGCGGTTCTCGTCCTCCGTGCTTGCTTTTTCTCAGAAAGAGCCGTGGTGTGCGTTTTCGCCGGAAAACGCGTTTTCGGCCGAAAACGTGTACGTTTGCACTTCCCCGCCACAGGGAAGCTGCTAGCCGGGAATTCTCTGCCTGGTTCTACCCGCTGCCCGGAACGCTACGCAGGGCAAAAGCGGTTCTCGTCCTCCGTGCTTGCTTTTTCTCAGAAAGAGCCGTGGTGTGCGTTTTCGCCGGAAAACGCGTTTTCGGCCGAAAACGTGTACGTTTGCACTTCCCCGCCACAGGGAAGCTGCTAGCCGGGAATTCTCTGCCTGGTTCTACCCGCTGCCCGGAACGCTACGCAGGGCAAAAGCGGTTCTCGTCCTCCGTGCTTGCTTTTTCTCAGAAAGAGCCGTGGTGTGCGTTTTCGCCGGAAAACGCGTTTTCGGCCGAAAACGTGTACGTTTGCACTTCCCCGCCACAGGGAAGCTGCTAGCCGGGAATTCTCTGCCTGGTTCTACCCGCTGCCCGGAACGCTACGCAGGGCAAAAGCGGTTCTCGTCCTCCGTGCTTGCTTTTTCTCAGAAAGAGCCGTGGTGTGCGTTTTGGCCGGAAAACGCGTTTTCGGCCGAAAACGTGTACGTTTGCACTTCCCCGCCACAGGGAAGCTGCTAGCCGGGAATTCTCTGCCTGGTTCTACCCGCTGCCCGGAACGCTACGCAGGGCAAAAGCGGTTCTCGTCCTCCGTGCTTGCTTTTTCTCAGAAAGAGCCGTGGTGTGCGTTTTCGCCGGAAAACGCGTTTTCGGCCGAAAACGTGTACGTTTGCACTTCCCCGCCACAGGGAAGCTGCTAGCCGGGAATTCTCTGCCTGGTTCTACCCGCTGCCCGGAACGCTACGCAGGGCAAAAGCGGTTCTCGTCCTCCGTGCTTGCTTTTTCTCAGAAAGAGCCGTGGTGTGCGTTTTCGCCGGAAAACGCGTTTTCGGCCGAAAACGTGTACGTTTGCACTTCCCCGGCACAGGGAAGCTGCTAGCCGGGAATTCTCTGCCTGGTTCTACCCGCTGCCTGGAACGCTACGCAGGGCAAAAGCGGTTCTCGTCCTCCGTGCTTGCTTTTTCTCAGAAAGAGCCGTGGTGTGCGTTTTGGCCGGAAAACGCGTTTTCGGCCGAAAACGTGTACGTTTGCACTTCCCCGCCACAGGGAAGCTGCTAGCCGGGAATTCTCTGCGTGGTTCTACCCGCTGCCCGGAACGCTACGCAGGGCAAAAGCGGTTCTCGTCCTCCGTGCTTGCTTTTTCTCAGAAAGAGCCGTGGTGTGCGTTTTCGCCGGAAAACGCGTTTTCGGCCGAAAACGTGTACGTTTGCACTTCCCCGCCACAGGGAAGCTGCTAGTCGGGAATTCTCTGCCTGGTTCTACCCGCTGCCCGGAACGCTACGCAGGGCAAAAGCGGTTCTCGTCCTCCGTGCTTGCTTTTTCTCAGAAAGAGCCGTGGTGTGCGTTTTCGCCGGAAAACGCGTTTTCGGCCGAAAACGTGTACGTTTGCACTTCCCCGCCACAGGGAAGCTGCTAGCCGGGAATTCTCTGCCTGGTTCTACCCGCTGCCCGGAACGCTACGCAGGGCAAAAGCGGTTCTCGTCCTCCGTGCTTGCTTTTTCTCAGAAAGAGCCGTGGTGTGCGTTTTGGCCGGAAAACGCGTTTTCGGCCGAAAACGTGTACGTTTGCACTTCCCCGCCACAGGGAAGCTGCTAGCCGGGAATTCTCTGCCTGGTTCTACCCGCTGCCCGGAACGCTACGCAGGGCAAAAGCGGTTCTCGTCCTCCGTGCTTGCTTTTTCTCAGAAAGAGCCGTGGTGTGCGTTTTCGCCGGAAAACGAGTTTTCGGCCGAAAACGTGTACGTTTGCACTTCCCCGCCACAGGGAAGCTGCTAGCCGGGAATTCTCTGCCTGGTTCTACCCGCTGCCCGGAACGCTACGCAGGGCAAAAGCGGTTCTCGTCCTCCGTGCTTGCTTTTTCTCAGAAAGAGCCGTGGTGTGCGTTTTCGCCGGAAAACGCGTTTTCGGCCGAAAACGTGTACGTTTGCACTTCCCCGCCACAGGGAAGCTGCTAGCCGGGAATTCTCTGCCTGGTTCTACCCGCTGCCCGGAACGCTACGCAGGGCAAAAGCGGTTCTCGTCCTCCGTGCTTGCTTTTTCTCAGAAAGAGCCGTGGTGTGCGTTTTCGCCGGAAAACGCGTTTTCGGCCTAAAACGTGTACGTTTGCACTTCCCCGCCACAGGGAAGCTGCTAGCCGGGAATTCTCTGCCTGGTTCTACCCGCTGCCCGGAACGCTACGCAGGGCAAAAGCGGTTCTCGTCCTCCGTGCTTGCTTTTTCTCAGAAAGAGCCGTGGTGTGCGTTTACGCCGGAAAACGCGTTTTCGGCCGAAAACGTGTACGTTTGCACTTCCCCGCCACAGGGAAGCTGCTAGCCGGGAATTCTCTGCCTGGTTCTACCCGCTGCCCGGAACGCTACGCAGGGCAAAAGCGGTTCTCGTCCTCCGTGCTTGCTTTTTCTCAGAAAGAGCCGTGGTGTGCGTTTTCGCCGGAAAACGCGTTTTCGGCCGAAAACGTGTACGTTTGCACTTCCCCGCCACAGGGAAGCTGCTAGCCGGGAATTCTCTGCCTGGTTCTACCCGCTGCCCGGAACGCTACGCAGGGCAAAAGCGGTTCTCGTCCTCCGTGCTTGCTTTTTCTCAGAAAGAGCCGTGGTGTGCGTTTTCGCCGGAAAACGCGTTTTCGGCCGAAAACGTGTACGTTTGCACTTCCCCGCCACAGGGAAGCTGCTAGCCGGGAATTCTCTGCCTGGTTCTACCCGCTGCCCGCAACGCTACGCAGGGCAAAAGCGGTTCTCGTCCTCCGTGCTTGCTTTTTCTCAGAAAGAGCCGTGGTGTGCGTTTTCGCCGGAAAACGCGTTTTCGGCCGAAATCGTGTACGTTTGCACTTCCCCGCCACAGGGAAGGTGCTAGCCGGGAATTCTCTGCCTGGTTCTACCCTCTGCCCGGAACGCTACGCAGGGCAAAAGCGGTTCTCGTCCTCCGTGCTTGCTTTTTCTCAGAAAGAGCCGTGGTGTGCGTTTTCGCCGGAAAACGCGTTTTCGGCCCAAAACGTGTACGTTTGCACTTCCCCGCCACAGGGAAGCTGCTAGCCCGGAATTCTCTGCCTGGTTCTACCCGCTGCCCGGAACGCTACGCAGGGCAAAAGCGGTTCTCGTCCTCCGTGCTTGCTTTTTCTCAGAAAGAGCCGTGGTGTGCGTTTTCGCCGGAAAACGCGTTTTCGGCCGAAAACGTGTACGTTTGCACTTCCCCGCCACAGGGAAGCTGCTAGCCGGGAATTCTCTGCCTGGTTCTACCCGCTGCCCGGAACGCTACGCAGGGCAAAAGCGGTTCTCGTCCTCCGTGCTTGCTTTTTCTCAGAAAGAGCCGTGGTGTGCGTTTTGGCCGGAAAACGCGTTTTCGGCCGAAAACGTGTACGTTTGCACTTCCCCGCCACAGGGAAGCTGCTAGCCGGGAATTCTCTGCCTGGTTCTACCCGCTGCCCGGAACGCTACGCAGGGCAAAAGCGGTTCTCGTCCTCCGTGCTTGCTTTTTCTCAGAAAGAGCCGTGGTGTGCGTTTTCGCCGGAAAACGCGTTTTCGGCCGAAAACGTGTACGTTTGCACTTCCCCGCCACAGGGAAGCTGCTAGCCGGGAATTCTCTGCCTGGTTCTACCCGCTGCCCGGAACGCTACGCAGGGCAAAAGCGGTTCTCGTCCTCCCTGCTTGCTTTTTCTCAGAAAGAGTCGTGGTGTGCGCTTTGGCCGGAAAACGCGTTTTCGGCCGAAAACGTGTACGTTTGCACTTCCCCGCCACAGGGAAGCTGCTAGCCGGGAATTCTCTGCCTGGTTCTACCCGCTGCCCGCAACGCTACGCAGGGCAAAAGCGGTTCTCGTCCTCCGTGCTTGCTTTTTCTCAGAAAGAGCCGTGGTGTGCGTTTTCGCCGGAAAACGCGTTTTCGGCCGAAATCGTGTACGTTTGCACTTCCCCGCCACAGGGAAGGTGCTAGCCGGGAATTCTCTGCCTGGTTCTACCCTCTGCCCGGAACGCTACGCAGGGCAAAAGCGGTTCTCGTCCTCCGTGCTTGCTTTTTCTCAGAAAGAGCCGTGGTGTGCGTTTTCGCCGGAAAACGCGTTTTCGGCCCAAAACGTGTACGTTTGCACTTCCCCGCCACAGGGAAGCTGCTAGCCCGGAATTCTCTGCCTGGTTCTACCCGCTGCCCGGAACGCTACGCAGGGCAAAAGCGGTTCTCGTCCTCCGTGCTTGCTTTTTCTCAGAAAGAGCCGTGGTGTGCGTTTTCGCCGGAAAACGCGTTTTCGGCCGAAAACGTGTACGTTTGCACTTCCCCGCCACAGGGAAGCTGCTAGCCGGGAATTCTCTGCCTGGTTCTACCCGCTGCCCGGAACGCTACGCAGGGCAAAAGCGGTTCTCGTCCTCCGTGCTTGCTTTTTCTCAGAAAGAGCCGTGGTGTGCGTTTTGGCCGGAAAACGCGTTTTCGGCCGAAAACGTGTACGTTTGCACTTCCCCGCCACAGGGAAGCTGCTAGCCGGGAATTCTCTGCCTGGTTCTACCCGCTGCCCGGAACGCTACGCAGGGCAAAAGCGGTTCTCGTCCTCCGTGCTTGCTTTTTCTCAGAAAGAGCCGTGGTGTGCGTTTTGGCCGGAAAACGCGTTTTCGGCCGAAAACGTGTACGTTTGCACTTCCCCGCCACAGGGAAGCTGCTAGCCGGGAATTCTCTGCCTGGTTCTACCCGCTGCCCGGAACGCTACGCAGGGCAAAAGCGGTTCTCGTCCTCCGTGCTTGCTTTTTCTCAGAAAGAGTCGTGGTGTGCGCTTTGGCCGGAAAACGCGTTTTCGGCCGAAAACGTGTACGTTTGCACTTCCCCGCCACAGGGAAGCTGCTAGCCGGGAATTCTCTGCCTGGTTCTACCCGCTGCCCGGAACGCTACGCAGGGCAAAAGCGGTTCTCGTCCTCCGTGTTTGCTTTTTCTCAGAAAGAGCCGTGGTGTGCGTTTTCGCCGGAAAACGCGTTTTCGGCCGAAAACGTGTACGTTTGCACTTCCCCGCCACAGGGAAGCTGCTAGCCGGGAATTCTCTGCCTGGTTCTACCCGCTGCCCGGAACGCTACGCAGGGCAAAAGCGGTTCTCGTCCTCCGTGCTTGCTTTTTCTCAGAAAGAGCCGTGGTGTGCGTTTTCGCCGGAAAACGCGTTTTCGGCCGAAAACGTGTAGATTTGCACTTCCCCGCCACAGGGAAGCTGCTAGCCGGGAATTCTCTGCGTGGTTCTACCCGCTGCCCGGAACGCTACGCAGGGCAAAAGCGGTTCTCGTCCTCCGTGCTTGCTTTTTCTCAGAAAGAGCCGTGGTGTGCGTTTTCGCCGGAAAACGCGTTTTCGGCCGAAAACGTGTACGTTTGCACTTCCCCGCCACAGGGAAGCTGCTAGTCGGGAATTCTCTGCCTGGTTCTACCCGCTGCCCGGAACGCTACGCAGGGCAAAAGCGGTTCTCGTCCTCCGTGCTTGCTTTTTCTCAGAAAGAGCCGTGGTGTGCGTTTTCGCCGGAAAACGCGTTTTCGGCCGAAAACGTGTACGTTTTCACTTCCCCGCCACAGGGAAGCTGCTAGCCGGGAATTCTCTGCCTGGTTCTACCCGCTGCCCGGAACGCTACGCAGGGCAAAAGCGGTTCTCGTCCTCCGTGCTTGCTTTTTCTCAGAAAGAGCCGTGGTGTGCGTTTTGGCCGGAAAACGCGTTTTCGGCCGAAAACGTGTACGTTTGCACTTCCCCGCCACAGGGAAGCTGCTAGCCGGGAATTCTCTGCCTGGTTCTACCCGCTGCCCGGAACGCTACGCAGGGCAAAAGCGGTTCTCGTCCTCCGTGCTTGCTTTTTCTCAGAAAGAGCCGTGGTGTGCGTTTTCGCCGGAAAACGAGTTTTCGGCCGAAAACGTGTACGTTTGCACTTCCCCGCCACAGGGAAGCTGCTAGCCGGGAATTCTCTGCCTGGTTCTACCCGCTGCCCGGAACGCTACGCAGGGCAAAAGCGGTTCTCGTCCTCCGTGCTTGCTTTTTCTCAGAAAGAGCCGTGGTGTGCGTTTTCGCCGGAAAACGCGTTTTCGGCCGAAAACGTGTACGTTTGCACTTCCCCGCCACAGGGAAGCTGCTAGCCGGGAATTCTCTGCCTGGTTCTACCCGCTGCCCGGAACGCTACGCAGGGCAAAAGCGGTTCTCGTCCTCCGTGCTTGCTTTTTCTCAGAAAGAGCCGTGGTGTGCGTTTTCGCCGGAAAACGCGTTTTCGGCCTAAAACGTGTACGTTTGCACTTCCCCGCCACAGGGAAGCTGCTAGCCGGGAATTCTCTGCCTGGTTCTACCCGCTGCCCGGAACGCTACGCAGGGCAAAAGCGGTTCTCGTCCTCCGTGCTTGCTTTTTCTCAGAAAGAGCCGTGGTGTGCGTTTTCGCCGGAAAACGCGTTTTCGGCCGAAAACGTGTACGTTTGCACTTCCCCGCCACAGGGAAGCTGCTAGCCGGGAATTCTCTGCCTGGTTCTACCCGCTGCCCGGAACGCTACGCAGGGCAAAAGCGGTTCTCGTCCTCCGTGCTTGCTTTTTCTCAGAAAGAGCCGTGGTGTGCGTTTACGCCGGAAAACGCGTTTTCGGCCGAAAACGTGTACGTTTGCACTTCCCCGCCACAGGGAAGCTGCTAGCCGGGAATTCTCTGCCTGGTTCTACCCGCTGCCCGGAACGCTACGCAGGGCAAAAGCGGTTCTCGTCCTCCGTGCTTGCTTTTTCTCAGAAAGAGCCGTGGTGTGCGTTTTCGCCGGAAAACGCGTTTTCGGCCGAAAACGTGTACGTTTGCACTTCCCCGCCACAGGGAAGCTGCTAGCCGGGAATTCTCTGCCTGGTTCTACCCGCTGCCCGGAACGCTACGCAGGGCAAAAGCGGTTCTCGTCCTCCGTGCTTGCTTTTTCTCAGAAAGAGCCGTGGTGTGCGTTTTCGCCGGAAAACGCGTTTTCGGCCGAAAACGTGTACGTTTGCACTTCCCCGCCACAGGGAAGCTGCTAGCCGGGAATTCTCTGCCTGGTTCTACCCGCTGCCCGCAACGCTACGCAGGGCAAAAGCGGTTCTCGTCCTCCGTGCTTGCTTTTTCTCAGAAAGAGCCGTGGTGTGCGTTTTCGCCGGAAAACGCGTTTTCGGCCGAAATCGTGTACGTTTGCACTTCCCCGCCACAGGGAAGGTGCTAGCCGGGAATTCTCTGCCTGGTTCTACCCTCTGCCCGGAACGCTACGCAGGGCAAAAGCGGTTCTCGTCCTCCGTGCTTGCTTTTTCTCAGAAAGAGCCGTGGTGTGCGTTTTCGCCGGAAAACGCGTTTTCGGCCCAAAACGTGTACGTTTGCACTTCCCCGCCACAGGGAAGCTGCTAGCCCGGAATTCTCTGCCTGGTTCTACCCGCTGCCCGGAACGCTACGCAGGGCAAAAGCGGTTCTCGTCCTCCGTGCTTGCTTTTTCTCAGAAAGAGCCGTGGTGTGCGTTTTCGCCGGAAAACGCGTTTTCGGCCGAAAACGTGTACGTTTGCACTTCCCCGCCACAGGGAAGCTGCTAGCCGGGAATTCTCTGCCTGGTTCTACCCGCTGCCCGGAACGCTACGCAGGGCAAAAGCGGTTCTCGTCCTCCGTGCTTGCTTTTTCTCAGAAAGAGCCGTGGTGTGCGTTTTGGCCGGAAAACGCGTTTTCGGCCGAAAACGTGTACGTTTGCACTTCCCCGCCACAGGGAAGCTGCTAGCCGGGAATTCTCTGCCTGGTTCTACCCGCTGCCCGGAACGCTACGCAGGGCAAAAGCGGTTCTCGTCCTCCGTGCTTGCTTTTTCTCAGAAAGAGCCGTGGTGTGCGTTTTCGCCGGAAAACGCGTTTTCGGCCGAAAACGTGTACGTTTGCACTTCCCCGCCACAGGGAAGCTGCTAGCCGGGAATTCTCTGCCTGGTTCTACCCGCTGCCCGGAACGCTACGCAGGGCAAAAGCGGTTCTCGTCCTCCGTGCTTGCTTTTTCTCAGAAAGAGCCGTGGTGTGCGTTTTCGCCGGAAAACGCGTTTTCGGCCGAAAACGTGTACGTTTGCACTTCCCCGCCACAGGGAAGCTGCTAGCCGGGAATTCTCTGCCTGGTTCTACCCGCTGCCCGGAACGCTACGCAGGGCAAAAGCGGTTCTCGTCCTCCGTGCTTGCTTTTTCTCAGAAAGAGCCGTGGTGTGCGTTTTGGCCGGAAAACGCGTTTTCGGCCGAAAACGTGTACGTTTGCACTTCCCCGCCACAGGGAAGCTGCTAGCCGGGAATTCTCTGCCTGGTTCTACCCGCTGCCCGGAACGCTACGCAGGGCAAAAGCGGTTCTCGTCCTCCCTGCTTGCTTTTTCTCAGAAAGAGTCGTGGTGTGCGCTTTGGCCGGAAAACGCGTTTTCGGCCGAAAACGTGTACGTTTGCACTTCCCCGCCACAGGGAAGCTGCTAGCCGGGAATTCTCTGCCTGGTTCTACCCGCTGCCCGCAACGCTACGCAGGGCAAAAGCGGTTCTCGTCCTCCGTGCTTGCTTTTTCTCAGAAAGAGCCGTGGTGTGCGTTTTCGCCGGAAAACGCGTTTTCGGCCGAAATCGTGTACGTTTGCACTTCCCCGCCACAGGGAAGGTGCTAGCCGGGAATTCTCTGCCTGGTTCTACCCTCTGCCCGGAACGCTACGCAGGGCAAAAGCGGTTCTCGTCCTCCGTGCTTGCTTTTTCTCAGAAAGAGCCGTGGTGTGCGTTTTCGCCGGAAAACGCGTTTTCGGCCGAAAACGTGTACGTTTGCACTTCCCCGCCACAGGGAAGCTGCTAGCCGGGAATTCTCTGCCTGGTTCTACCCGCTGCCCGGAACGCTACGCAGGGCAAAAGCGGTTCTCGTCCTCCGTGCTTGCTTTTTCTCAGAAAGAGCCGTGGTGTGCGTTTTCGCCGGAAAACGAGTTTTCGGCCGAAAACGTGTACGTTTGCACTTCCCCACCACAGGGAAGCTGCTAGCCGGGAATTCTCTGCCTGGTTCTACCCGCTGCCCGGAACGCTACGCAGGGCAAAAGCGGTTCTCGTCCTCCGTGCTTGCTTTTCCTCAGAAAGAGCCGTGGTGTGCGTTTTCGCCGGAAAACGCGTTTTCGGCCGAAAACGTGTACGTTTGCACTTCCCCGCCACAGGGAAGCTGCTAGCCGGGAATTCTCTGCCTGGTTCTACCCGCTGCCCGGAACGCTACGCAGGGCAAAAGCGGTTCTCGTCCTCCGTGCTTGCTTTTTCTCAGAAAGAGCCGTGGTGTGCGTTTTCGCCGGAAAACGCGTTTTCGGCCGAAAACGTGTACGTTTGCACTTCCCCGCCACAGGGAAGCTGCTAGCCGGGAATTCTCTGCCTGGTTCTACCCGCTGCCCGGAACGCTACGCAGGGCAAAAGCGGTTCTCGTCCTCCGTGCTTGCTTTTTCTCAGAAAGAGCCGTGGTGTGCGTTTTCGCCGGAAAACGCGTTTTTGGCCGAAAACGTGTACGTTTGCACTTCCCCGCCACAGGGAAGCTGCTAGCCGGGAATTCTCTGCCTGGTTCTACCCGCAGCCCGGAACGCTACGCAGGGCAAAAGCGGTTCTCGTCCTCCGTGCTTGCTTTTTCTCAGAAAGAGCCGTGGTGTGCGTTTTCGCCGGAAAACGCGTTTAAGGCCGAAAACGTGTACGTTTGCACTTCCCCGCCACAGGGAAGCTGCTAGCCGGGAATTCTCTGCCTGGTTCTACCCGCTGCCCGGAACGCTACGCAGGGCAAAAGCGGTTCTCGTCCTCCGTGCTTGCTTTTTCTCAGAAAGAGCCGTGGTGTGCGTTTTCGCCGGAAAACGCGTTTTCGGCCGAAAACGTGTACGTTTGCACTTCCCCGCCACAGGGAAGCTGCTAGCGGGGAATTCTCTGCCTGGTTCTACCCGCTGCCCGGAACGCTACGCAGGGCAAAAGCGGTTCTCGTCCTCCGTGCTTGCTTTTTCTCAGAAAGAGCCGTGGTGTGCGTTTTCGCCGGAAAACGCGTTTTCGGCCGAAAACGTGTACGTTTGCACTTCCCCGCCACAGGGAAGCTGCTAGCCGGGAATTCTCTGCCTGGTTCTACCCGCTGCCCGGAACGCTACGCAGGGCAAAAGCGGTTCTCGTCCTCCGTGCTTGCTTTTTCTCAGAAAGAGCCGTGGTGTGCGTTTTCGCCGGAAAACGCGTTTTCGGCCAAAAACGTGTACGTTTGCACTTCCCCGCCAGAGGGAAGCTGCTAGCCGGGAATTCTCTGCCTGGTTCTACCCGCTGCCCGGAACGCTACGCAGGGCAAAAGCGGTTCTCGTCCTCCGTGCTTGCTTTTTCACAGAAAGAGCCGTGGTGTGCGTTTTGGCCGGAAAACGCGTTTTCGGCCGAAAACGTGTACGTTTGCACTTCCCCGCCACAGGGAAGCTGCTAGCCGGGAATTCTCTGCCTGGTTCTACCCGCTGCCCGGAACGCTACGCAGGGCAAAAGCGGTTCTCGTCCTCCGTGCTTGCTTTTTCTCAGAAAGAGCCGTGGTGTGCGTTTTCGCCGGAAAACGCGTTTTCGGCCGAAAACGTGTACGTTTGCACTTCCCCGCCACAGGGAAGCTGCTAGCCGGGAATTCTCTGCCTGGTTCTACCCGCTGCCCGGAACGCTACGCAGGGCAAAAGCGGTTCTCGTCCTCCGTGCTTGCTTTTTCTCAGAAAGAGCCGTGGTGTGCGTTTTGGCCGGAAAACGCGTTTTCGGCCGAAAACGTGTACGTTTGCACTTCCCCGCCACAGGGAAGCTGCTAGCCGGGAATTCTCTGCCTGGTTCTACCCGCTGCCCGGAACGCTACGCAGGGCAAAAGCGGTTCTCGTCCTCCGTGCTTGCTTTTTCTCAGAAAGAGCCGTGGTGTGCGTTTTCGCCGGAAAACGTGTTTTCGGCCGAAAACGTGTACGTTTGCACTTCCCGGCCACAGGGAAGCTGCTAGCCGGGAATTCTCTGCCTGGTTCTACCCGCTGCCCGGAACGCTACGCAGGGCAAAAGCGGTTCTCGTCCTCCGTGCTTGCTTTTTCTCAGAAAGAGCCGTGGTGTGCGTTTTCGCCGGAAAACGCGTTTTCGGCCGAAAACGTGTACGTTTGCACTTCCCCGCCACAGGGAAGCTGCTAGCCGGGAATTCTCTGCCTGGTTCTACCCGCTGCCCGGAACGCTACGCAGGGCAAAAGCGGTTCTCGTCCTCCGTGCTTGCTTTTTCACAGAAAGAGCCGTGGTGTGCGTTTTGGCCGGAAAACGCGTTTTCGGCCGAAAACGTGTACGTTTGCACTTCCCCGCCACAGGGAAGCTGCTAGCCGGGAATTCTCTGCCTGGTTCTACCCGCTGCCCGGAACGCTACGCAGGGCAAAAGCGGTTCTCGTCCTCCGTGCTTGCTTTTTCTCAGAAAGAGCCGTGGTGTGCGTTTTCGCCGGAAAACGCGTTTTCGGCCGAAAACGTGTACGTTTGCACTTCCCCGCCACAGGGAAGCTGCTAGCCGGGAATTCTCTGCCTGGTTCTACCCGCTGCCCGGAACGCTACGCAGGGCAAAAGCGGTTCTCGTCCTCCGTGCTTGCTTTTTCTCAGAAAGAGCCGTGGTGTGCGTTTTCGCCGGAAAACGCGTTTTCGGCCGAAAACGTGTACGTTTGCACTTCCCCGCCACAGGGAAGCTGCTAGCCGGGAATTCTCTGCCTGGTTCTACCCGCTGCCCGGAACGCTACGCAGGGCAAAAGCGGTTCTCGTCCTCCGTGCTTGCTTTTTCTCAGAAAGAGCCGTGGTGTGCGTTTTCGCCGGAAAACGCGTTTTCGGCCGAAAACGTGTACGTTTGCACTTCCCCGCCACAGGGAAGCTGCTAGCCGGGAATTCTCTGCCTGGTTCTACCCGCTGCCCGGAACGCTACGCAGGGCAAAAGCGGTTCTCGTCCTCCGTGCTTGCTTTTTCTCAGAAAGAGCCGTGGTGTGCGTTTTCGCCGGAAAACGCGTTTTCGGCCGAACACGTGTACGTTTGCACTTCCCCGCCACAGGGAAGCTGCTAGCCGGGAATTCTCTGCCTGGTTCTACCCGCTGCCCGGAACGCTACGCAGGGCAAAAGCGGTTCTCGTCCTCCGTGCTTGCTTTGTCACAGAAAGAGCCGTGGTGTGCGTTTTCGCCGGAAAACGCGTTTTCGGCCGAAAACGTGTACGTTTGCACTTCCCCGCCACAGGGAAGCTGCTAGCCGGGAATTCTCTGCCTGGTTCTACCCGCTGCCCGGAACGCTACGCAGGGCAAAAGCGGTTCTCGTCCTCCGTGCTTGCTTTTTCTCAGAAAGAGCCGTGGTGTGCGTTTTCGCCGGAAAACGCGTTTTCGGCCGAAAACGTGTACGTTTGCACTTCCCCGCCACAGGGAAGCTGCTAGCCGGGAATTCTCTGCCTGGTTCTACCCGCTGCCCGGAACGCTACGCAGGGCAAAAGCGGTTCTCGTCCTCCGTGCTTGCTTTTTCTCAGAAAGAGCCGTGGTGTGCGTTTTCGCCGGAAAACGCGTTTTCGGCCGAAAACGTGTACGTTTGCACTTCCCCGCCACAGGGAAGCTGCTAGCCGGGAATTCTCTGCCTGGTTCTACCCGCTGCCCGGAACGCTACGCAGGGCAAAAGCGGTTCTCGTCCTCCGTGCTTGCTTTTTCTCAGAAAGAGCCGTGGTGTGCGTTTTGGCCGGAAAACGCGTTTTCGGCCGAAAACGTGTACGTTTGCACTTCCCCGCCACAGGGAAGCTGCTAGCCGGGAATTCTCTGCCTGGTTCTACCCGCTGCCCGGAACGCTACGCAGGGCAAAAGCGGTTCTCGTCCTCCGTGCTTGCTTTTTCTCAGAAAGAGCCGTGGTGTGCGTTTTCGCTGGAAAACGCGTTTTCGGCCGAAAACGTGTACGTTTGCACTTCCCCGCCACAGGGAAGCTGCTAGCCGGGAATTCTCTGCCTGGTTCTACCCGCTGCCCGGAACGCTACGCAGGGCAAAAGCGGTTCTCGTCCTCCGTGCTTGCTTTTTCTCAGAAAGAGCCGTGGTGTGCGTTTTGGCCGGAAAACGCGTTTTCGGCCGAAAACGTGTACGTTTGCACTTCCCCGCCACAGGGAAGCTGCTAGCCGGGAATTCTCTGCCTGGTTCTACCCGCTGCCCGGAACGCTACGCAGGGCAAAAGCGGTTCTCGTCCTCCGTGCTTGCTTTTTCTCAGAAAGAGCCGTGGTGTGCGTTTTCGCCGGAAAACGCGTTTTCGGCCGAAAACGTGTACGTTTGCACTTCCCCGCCACAGGGAAGCTGCTAGCCGGGAATTCTCTGCCTGGTTCTACCCGCTGCCCGGAACGCTACGCAGGGCAAAAGCGGTTCTCGTCCTCCGTGCTTGCTTTTTCTCAGAAAGAGCCGTGGTGTGCGTTTTCGCCGGAAAACGCGTTTTCGGCCGAAAACGTGTACGTTTGCACTTCCCCGCCACAGGGAAGCTGCTAGCCGGGAATTCTCTGCCTGGTTCTACCCGCTGCCCGGAACGCTACGCAGGGCAAAAGCGGTTCTCGTCCTCCGTGCTTGCTTTTTCTCAGAAAGAGCCGTGGTGTGCGTTTTCGCCGGAAAACGCGTTTTCGGCCGAAAACGTGTACGTTTGCACTTCCCCGCCACAGGGAAGCTGCTAGCCGGGAATTCTCTGCCTGGTTCTACCCGCTGCCCGCAACGCTACGCAGGGCAAAAGCGGTTCTCGTCCTCCGTGCTTGCTTTTTCTCAGAAAGAGCCGTGGTGTGCGTTTTCGCCGGAAAACGCGTTTTCGGCCGAAAACGTGTACGTTTGCACTTCCCCGCCACAGGGAAGCTGCTAGCCGGGAATTCTCTGCCTGGTTCTACCCGCTGCCCGGAACGCTACGCAGGGCAAAAGAGGTTCTCGTCCTCCGTGCTTGCTTTTTCTCAGAAAGAGCCGTGGTGTGCGTTTTCGCCGGAAAACGCGTTTTCGGCCGAAAACGTGTACGTTTGCACTTCCCCGCCACAGGGAAGCTGCTAGCCGGGAATTCTCTGCCTGGTTCTACCCGCTGCCCGGAACGCTACGCAGGGCAAAAGCGATTCTCGTCCTCCGTGCTTGCTTTTTCTCAGAAAGAGCCGTGGTGTGCGTTTTGGCCGGAAAACGCGTTTTCGGCCGAAAACGTGTACGTTTGCACTTCCCCGCCACAGGGAAGCTGCTAGCCGGGAATTCTCTGCCTGGTTCTACCCGCTGCCCGGAACGCTACGCAGGGCAAAAGCGGTTCTCGTCCTCCGTGCTTGCTTTTTCTCAGAAAGAGCCGTGGTGTGCGTTTTCGCCGGAAAACGCGTTTTCGGCCGAAAACGTGTACGTTTGCACTTCCCCGCCACAGGGAAGCTGCTAGCCGGGAATTCTCTGCCTGGTTCTACCCGCTGCCCGGAACGCTACGCAGGGCAAAAGCGGTTCTCGTCCTCCGTGCTTGCTTTTTCTCAGAAAGAGCCGTGGTGTGCGTTTTGGCCGGAAAACGCGTTTTCGGCCGAAAACGTGTACGTTTGCACTTCCCCGCCACAGGGAAGCTGCTAGCCGGGAATTCTCTGCCTGGTTCTACCCGCTGCCCGGAACGCTACGCAGGGCAAAAGCGGTTCTCGTCCTCCGTGCTTGCTTTTTCTCAGAAACAGCCGTGGTGTGCGTTTTCGCCGGAAAACGCTTTTTCGGCCGAACACGTGTACGTTTGCACTTCCCCGCCACAGGGAAGCTGCTAGCCGGGAATTCTCTGCCTGGTTCTACCCGCTGCCCGGAACGCTACGCAGGGCAAAAGCGGTTCTCGTCCTCCGTGCTTGCTTTGTCACAGAAAGAGCCGTGGTGTGCTTTTTCGCCGGAAAACGCGTTTTCGGCCGAAAACGTGTACGTTTGCACTTCCCCGCCACAGGGAAGCTGCTAGCCGGGAATTCTCTGCCTGGTTCTACCCGCTGCCCGGAACGCTACGCAGGGCAAAAGCGGTTCTCGTCCTCCGTGCTTGCTTTTTCTCAGAAAGAGCCGTGGTGTGCGTTTTGGCCGGAAAACGCGTTTTCGGCCGAAAACGTGTACGTTTGCACTTCCCCGCCACAGGGAAGCTGCTAGCCGGGAATTCTCTGCCTGGTTCTACCCGCTGCCCGGAACGCTACGCAGGGCAAAAGCGGTTCTCGTCCTCCGTGCTTGCTTTTTCTCAGAAAGAGCCGTGGTGTGCGTTTTCGCCGGAAAACGCGTTTTCGGCCGAAAACGTGTACGTTTGCACTTCCCCGCCACAGGGAAGCTGCTAGCCGGGAATTCTCTGCCTGGTTCTACCCGCTGCCCGGAACGCTACGCAGGGCAAAAGCGGTTCTCGTCCTCCGTGCTTGCTTTTTCTCAGAAAGAGCCGTGGTGTGCGTTTTCGCCGGAAAACGCGTTTTCGGCCGAAAACGTGTACGTTTGCACTTCCCCGCCACAGGGAAGCTGCTAGCCGGGAATTCTCTGCCTGGTTCTACCCGCTGCCCGGAACGCTACGCAGGGCAAAAGCGGTTCTCGTCCTCCGTGCTTGCTTTTTCTCAGAAAGAGCCGTGGTGTGCGTTTTCGCCGGAAAACGCGTTTTCGGCCGAAAACGTGTACGTTTGCACTTCCCCGCCACAGGGAAGCTGCTAGCCGGGAATTCTCTGCCTGGTTCTACCCGCTGCCCGGAACGCTACGCAGGGCAAAAGAGGTTCTCGTCCTCCGTGCTTGCTTTTTCTCAGAAAGAGCCGTGGTGTGCGTTTTCGCCGGAAAACGCGTTTTCGGCCGAAAACGTGTACGTTTGCACTTCCCCGCCACAGGGAAGCTGCTAGCCGGGAATTCTCTGCCTGGTTCTACCCGCTGCCCGGAACGCTACGCAGGGCAAAAGCGGTTCTCGTCCTCCGTGCTTGCTTTTTCTCAGAAAGAGCCGTGGTGTGCGTTTTGGCCGGAAAACGCGTTTTCGGCCAAAAACGTGTACGTTTGCACTTCCCCGCCACAGGGAAGCTGCTAGCCGGGAATTCTCTGCCTGGTTCTACCCGCTGCCCGGAACGCTACGCAGGGCAAAAGCGGTTCTCGTCCTCCGTGCTTGCTTTTTCTCAGAAAGAGCCGTGGTGTGCGTTTTGGCCGGAAAACGCGTTTTCGGCCGAAAACGTGTACGTTTGCACTTCCCCGCCACAGGGAAGCTGCTAGCCGGGAATTCTCTGCCTGGTTCTACCCGCTGCCCGGAACGCTACGCAGGGCAAAAGCGGTTCTCGTCCTCCGTGCTTGCTTTTTCTCAGAAAGAGCCGTGGTGTGCGTTTTCGCCGGAAAACGCGTTTTCGGCCGAAAACGTGTACGTTTGCACTTCCCCGCCACAGGGAAGCTGCTAGCCGGGAATTCTCTGCCTGGTTCTACCCGCTGCCCGGAACGCTACGCAGGGCAAAAGCGGTTCTCGTCCTCCGTGCTTGCTTTTTCTCAGAAAGAGCCGTGGTGTGCGTTTTCGCCGGAAAACGCGTTTTCGGCCGAAAACGTGTACGTTTGCACTTCCCCGCCACAGGGAAGCTGCTAGCCGGGAATTCTCTGCCTGGTTCTACCCGCTGCCCGGAACGCTACGCAGGGCAAAAGCGGTTCTCGTCCTCCGTGCTTGCTTTTTCTCAGAAAGAGCCGTGGTGTGCGTTTTCGCCGGAAAACGCGTTTTCGGCCGAAAACGTGTACGTTTGCACTTCCCCGCCACAGGGAAGCTGCTAGCCGGGAATTCTCTGCCTGGTTCTACCCGCTGCCCGGAACGCTACGCAGGGCAAAAGCGGTTCTCGTCCTCCGTGCTTGCTTTTTCTCAGAAAGAGCCGTGGTGTGCGTTTTCGCCGGAAAACGCGTTTTCGGCCGAAAACGTGTACGTTTGCACTTCCCCGCCACAGGGAAGCTGCTAGCCGGGAATTCTCTGCCTGGTTCTACCCGCTGCCCGGAACGCTACGCAGGGCAAAAGCGGTTCTCGTCCTCCGTGCTTGCTTTTTCTCAGAAAGAGCCGTGGTGTGCGTTTTGGCCGGAAAACGCGTTTTCGGCCAAAAACGTGTACGTTTGCACTTCCCCGCCACAGGGAAGCTGCTAGCCGGGAATTCTCTGCCTGGTTCTACCCGCTGCCCGGAACGCTACGCAGGGCAAAAGCGGTTCTCGTCCTCCGTGCTTGCTTTTTCTCAGAAAGAGCCGTGGTGTGCGTTTTGGCCGGAAAACGCGTTTTCGGCCGAAAACGTGTACGTTTGCACTTCCCCGCCACAGGGAAGCTGCTAGCCGGGAATTCTCTGCCTGGTTCTACCCGCTGCCCGGAACGCTACGCAGGGCAAAAGCGGTTCTCGTCCTCCGTGCTTGCTTTTTCTCAGAAAGAGCCGTGGTGTGCGTTTTCGCCGGAAAACGCGTTTTCGGCCGAAAACGTGTACGTTTGCACTTCCCCGC
The DNA here is from genome assembly GCF_965140245.1 of Athene noctua. NCBI lineage: Eukaryota > Metazoa > Chordata > Aves > Strigiformes > Strigidae > Athene > Athene noctua. Next base: position 29,393 of record NW_027437749.1, read on the forward strand.
CACAGGGAAGCTGCTAGCCGGGAATTCTCTGCCTGGTTCTACCCGCTGCCCGGAACGCTACGCAGGGCAAAAGCGGTTCTCGTCCTCCGTGCTTGCTTTTTCTCAGAAAGAGCCGTGGTGTGCGTTTTCGCCGGAAAACGCGTTTTCGGCCGAAAACGTGTACGTTTGCACTTCCCCGCCACAGGGAAGCTGCTAGCCGGGAATTCTCTGCCTGGTTCTACCCGCTGCCCGGAACGCTACGCAGGGCAAAAGCGGTTCTCGTCCTCCGTGCTTGCTTTTTCTCAGAAAGAGCCGTGGTGTGCGTTTTCGCCGGAAAACGCGTTTTCGGCCGAAAACGTGTACGTTTGCACTTCCCCGCCACAGGGAAGCTGCTAGCCGGGAATTCTCTGCCTGGTTCTACCCGCTGCCTGGAACACTACGCAGGGCAAAAGCGGTTCTCGTCCTCCGTGCTTGCTTTTTCTCAGAAAGAGCCGTGGTGTGCGTTTTGGCCGGAAAACGAGTTTTCGGCCGAAAACGTGTACGTTTGCACTTCCCCGCCACAGGGAAGCTGCTAGCCGGGAATTCTCTGCCTGGTTCTACCCGCTGCCCGGAACGCTACGCAGGGCAAAAGCGGTTCTCGTCCTCCGTGCTTGCTTTTTCTCAGAAAGAGCCGTGGTGTGCGTTTTCGCCGGAAAACGCGTTTTCGGCCGAAAACGTGTACGTTTGCACTTCCCCGCCACAGGGAAGCTGCTAGCCGGGAATTCTCTGCCTGGTTCTACCCGCTGCCCGGAACGCTACGCAGGGCAAAAGCGGTTCTCGTCCTCCGTGCTTGCTTTTTCTCAGAAAGAGCCGTGGTGTGCGTTTTCGCCGGAAAACGCGTTTTCGGCCGAAAACGTGTACGTTTGCACTTCCCCGCCACAGGGAAGCTGCTAGCCGGGAATTCTCTGCCTGGTTCTACCCGCTGCCCGGAACGCTACGCAGGGCAAAAGCGGTTCTCGTCCTCCGTGCTTGCTTTTTCTCAGAAAGAGCCGTGGTGTGCGTTTTCGCCGGAAAACGCGTTTAAGGCCGAAAACGTGTACGTTTGCACTTCCCCGCCACAGGGAAGCTGCTAGCCGGGAATTCTCTGCCTGGTTCTACCCGCTGCCCGGAACGCTACGCAGGGCAAAAGCGGTTCTCGTCCTCCGTGCTTGCTTTTTCTCAGAAAGAGCCGTGGTGTGCGTTTTCGCCGGAAAACGCGTTTTCGGCCGAAAACGTGTACGTTTGCACTTCCCCGCCACAGGGAAGCTGCTAGCCGGGAATTCTCTGCCTGGTTCTACCCGCTGCCCGGAACGCTACGCAGGGCAAAAGCGGTTCTCGTCCTCCGTGCTTGCTTTTTCTCAGAAAGAGCCGTGGTGTGCGTTTTGGCCGGAAAACGCGTTTTCGGCCGAAAACGTGTACGTTTGCACTTCCCCGCCACAGGGAAGCTGCTAGCCGGGAATTCTCTGCCTGGTTCTACCCGCTGCCCGGAACGCTACACAGGGCAAAAGCGGTTCTCGTCCTCCGTGCTTGCTTTTTCTCAGAAAGAGCCGTGGTGTGCGTTTTCGCCGGAAAACGCGTTTTCGGCCGAAAACGTGTACGTTTGCACTTCCCCGCCACAGGGAAGCTGCTAGCCGGGAATTCTCTGCCTGGTTCTACCCGCTGCCCGGAACGCTACGCAGGGCAAAAGAGGTTCTCGTCCTCCGTGCTTGCTTTTTCTCAGAAAGAGCCGTGGTGTGCGTTTTCGCCGGAAAACGCGTTTTCGGCCGAAAACGTGTACGTTTGCACTTCCCCGCCACAGGGAAGCTGCTAGCCGGGAATTCTCTGCCTGGTTCTACCCGCTGCCCGGAACGCTACGCAGGGCAAAAGCGGTTCTCGTCCTCCGTGCTTGCTTTTTCTCAGAAAGAGCCGTGGTGTGCGTTTTCGCCGGAAAACGCGTTTTCGGCCGAAAACGTGTACGTTTGCACTTCCCCGCCACAGGGAAGCTGCTAGCCGGGAATTCTCTGCCTGGTTCTACCCGCTGCCCGGAACGCTACGCAGGGCAAAAGCGGTTCTCGTCCTCCGTGCATGCTTTTTCTCAGAAATAGCCGTGGTGTGCGTTTTCGCCGGAAAACGCGTTTTCGGCCGAAAACGTGTACGTTTGCACTTCCCCGCCACAGGGAAGCTGCTAGCCGGGAATTCTCTGCCTGGTTCTACCCGCTGCCCGGAACGCTACGCAGGGCAAAAGCGATTCTCGTCCTCCGTGCTTGCTTTTTCTCAGAAAGAGCCGTGGTGTGCGTTTTGGCCGGAAAACGCGTTTTCGGCCGAAAACGTGTACGTTTGCACTTCCCCGCCACAGGGAAGCTGCTAGCCGGGAATTCTCTGCCTGGTTCTACCCGCTGCCCGGAACGCTACGCAGGGCAAAAGCGGTTCTCGTCCTCCGTGCTTGCTTTTTCTCAGAAAGAGCCGTGGTGTGCGTTTTCGCCGGAAAACGCGTTTTCGGCCGAAAACGTGTACGTTTGCACTTCCCCGCCACAGGGAAGCTGCTAGCCGGGAATTCTCTGCCTGGTTCTACCCGCTGCCCGGAACGCTACGCAGGGCAAAAGCGGTTCTCGTCCTCCGTGCTTGCTTTTTCTCAGAAAGAGCCGTGGTGTGCGTTTTGGCCGGAAAACGCGTTTTCGGCCGAAAACGTGTACGTTTGCACTTCCCCGCCACAGGGAAGCTGCTAGCCGGGAATTCTCTGCCTGGTTCTACCCGCTGCCCGGAACGCTACGCAGGGCAAAAGCGGTTCTCGTCCTCCGTGCTTGCTTTTTCTCAGAAAGAGCCGTGGTGTGCGTTTTGGCCGGAAAACGCGTTTTCGGCCGAAAACGTGTACGTTTGCACTTCCCCGCCACAGGGAAGCTGCTAGCCGGGAATTCTCTGCCTGGTTCTACCCGCTGCCCGGAACGCTACGCAGGGCAAAAGCGGTTCTCGTCCTCCGTGCTTGCTTTTTCTCAGAAAGAGCCGTGGTGTGCGTTTTCGCCGGAAAACGCGTTTTCGGCCGAAAACGTGTACGTTTGCACTTCCCCGCCACAGGGAAGCTGCTAGCCGGGAATTCTCTGCCTGGTTCTACCCGCTGCCCGGAACGCTACGCAGGGCAAAAGCGGTTCTCGTCCTCCGTGCTTGCTTTTTCTCAGAAAGAGCCGTGGTGTGCCTTTTCGCCGGAAAACGCGTTTTCGGCCGAAAACGTGTACGTTTGCACTTCCCCGCCACAGGGAAGCTGCTAGCCGGGAATTCTCTGCCTGGTTCTACCCGCTGCCCGGAACGCTACGCAGGGCAAAAGCGGTTCTCGTCCTCCGTGCTTGCTTTTTCTCAGAAAGAGCCGTGGTGTGCGTTTTCGCCGGAAAACGCGTTTTCGGCCGAAAACGTGTATGTTTGCACTTCCCCGCCACAGGGAAGCTGCTAGCCGGGAATTCTCTGCCTGGTTCTACCCGCTGCCCGGAACGCTACGCAGGGCAAAAGCGGTTCTCGTCCTCCGTGCTTGCTTTTTCTCAGAAAGAGCCGTGGTGTGCGTTTTCGCCGGAAAACGCGTTTTCGGCCGAAAACGTGTACGTTTGCACTTCCCCGCCACAGGGAAGCTGCTAGCCGGGAATTCTCTGCCTGGTTCTACCCGCTGCCCGGAACGCTACGCAGGGCAAAAGCGGTTCTCGTCCTCCGTGCTTGCTTTTTCTCAGAAAGAGCCGTGGTGTGCGTTTTCGCCGGAAAACGCGTTTTCGGCCGAAAACGTGTACGTTTGCACTTCCCCGCCACAGGGAAGCTGCTAGCCGGGAATTCTCTGCCTGGTTCTACCCGCTGCCCGGAACGCTACGCAGGGCAAAAGCGGTTCTCGTCCTCCGTGCTTGCTTTTTCTCAGAAAGAGCCGTGGTGTGCGTTTTCGCCGGAAAACGCGTTTTCGGCCGAAAACGTGTACGTTTGCACTTCCCCGCCACAGGGAAGCTGCTAGCCGGGAATTCTCTGCCTGGTTCTACCCGCTGCCCGGAACGCTACGCAGGGCAAAAGCGGTTCTCGTCCTCCGTGCTTGCTTTTTCTCAGAAAGAGCCGTGGTGTGCGTTTTCGCCGGAAAACGCGTTTTCGGCCGAAAACGTGTACGTTTGCACTTCCCCGCCACAGGGAAGCTGCTAGCCGGGAATTCTCTGCCTGGTTCTACCCGCTGCCCGGAACGCTACGCAGGGCAAAAGCGGTTCTCGTCCTCCGTGCTTGCTTTTTCTCAGAAAGAGCCGTGGTGTGCGTTTTCGCCGGAAAACGAGTTTTCGGCCGAAAACGTGTACGTTTGCACTTCCCCGCCACAGGGAAGCTGCTAGCCGGGAATTCTCTGCCTGGTTCTACCCGCTGCCCGGAACGCTACGCAGGGCAAAAGCGGTTCTCGTCCTCCGTGCTTGCTTTTTCTCAGAAAGAGCCGTGGTGTGCGTTTTCGCCGGAAAACGCGTTTTCGGCCGAAAACGTGTACGTTTGCACTTCCCCGCCACAGGGAAGCTGCTAGCCGGGAATTCTCTGCCTGGTTCTACCCGCTGCCCGGAACGCTACGCAGGGCAAAAGCGGTTCTCGTCCTCCGTGCTTGCTTTTTCTCAGAAAGAGCCGTGGTGTGCGTTTTCGCCGGAAAACGCGTTTTCGGCCGAAAACGTGTACGTTTGCACTTCCCCGCCACAGGGAAGCTGCTAGCCGGGACTTCTCTGCCTGGTTCTACCCGCTGCCCGGAACGCTACGCAGGTCAAAAGCGGTTCTCGTCCTCCGTGCTTGCTTTTTCTCAGAAAGAGCCGTGGTGTGCGTTTTCGCCGGAAAACGCGTTTAAGGCCGAAAACGTGTACGTTTGCACTTCCCCGCCACAGGGAAGCTGCTAGCCGGGAATTCTCTGCCTGGTTCTACCCGCTGCCCGGAACGCTACGCAGGGCAAAAGCGGTTCTCGTCCTCCGTGCTTGCTTTTTCTCAGAAAGAGCCGTGGTGTGCGTTTTCGCCGGAAAACGCGTTTTCGGCCGAAAACGTGTACGTTTGCACTTCCCCGCCACAGGGAAGCTGCTAGCCGGGAATTCTCTGCCTGGTTCTACCCGCTGCCCGGAACGCTACGCAGGGCAAAAGCGGTTCTCGTCCTCCGTGCTTGCTTTTTCTCAGAAAGAGCCGTGGTGTGCGTTTTCGCCGGAAAACGCGTTTTCGGCCGAAAACGTGTACGTTTGCACTTCCCCGCCACAGGGAAGCTGCTAGCCGGGAATTCTCTGCCTGGTTCTACCCGCTGCCCGGAACGCTACGCAGGGCAAAAGCGGTTCTCGTCCTCCGTGCTTGCTTTTTCTCAGAAAGAGCCGTGGTGTGCGTTTTCGCCGGAAAACGCTTTTTCGGCCGAAAACGTGTACGTTTGCACTTCCCCGCCACAGGGAAGCTGCTAGCCGGGAATTCTCTGCCTGGTTCTACCCGCTGCCCGGAACGCTACGCAGGGCAAAAGCGGTTCTCGTCCTCCGTGCTTGCTTTGTCACAGAAAGAGCCGTGGTGTGCTTTTTCGCCGGAAAACGCGTTTTCGGCCGAAAACGTGTACGTTTGCACTTCCCCGCCACAGGGAAGGTGCTAGCCGGGAATTCTCTGCCTGGTTCTACCCGCTGCCCGGAACGCTACGCAGGGCAAAAGCGGTTCTCGTCCTCCGTGCTTGCTTTTTCTCAGAAAGAGCCGTGGTGTGCGTTTTGGCCGGAAAACGCGTTTTCGGCCGAAAACGTGTACGTTTGCACTTCCCCGCCACAGGGAAGCTGCTAGCCGGGAATTCTCTGCCTGGTTCTACCCGCTGCCCGGAACGCTACGCAGGGCAAAAGCGGTTCTCGTCCTCCGTGCTTGCTTTTTCTCAGAAAGAGCCGTGGTGTGCGTTTTCGCCGGAAAACGCGTTTTCGGCCGAAAACGTGTACATTCGCACTTCCCCGCCACAGGGAAGCTGCTAGCCGGGAATTCTCTGCCTGGTTCTACCCGCTGCCCGGAACGCTACGCAGGGCAAAAGCGGTTCTCGTCCTCCGTGCTTGCTTTTTCTCAGAAACAGCCGTGGTGTGCGTTTTCGCCGGAAAACGCGTTTTCGGCCGAAAACGTGTACGTTTGCACTTCCCCGCCACAGGGAAGCTGCTAGCCGGGAATTCTCTGCCTGGTTCTACCCGCTGCCCGGAACGCTACGCAGGGCAAAAGCGGTTCTCGTCCTCCGTGCTTGCTTTTTCTCAGAAAGAGCCGTGGTGTGCGTTTTGGCCGGAAAACGCGTTTTCGGCCGAAAACGTGTACGTTTGCACTTCCCCGCCACAGGGAAGCTGCTAGCCGGGAATTCTCTGCCTGGTTCTACCCGCTGCCCGGAACGCTACGCAGGGCAAAAGCGGTTCTCGTCCTCCGTGCTTGCTTTTTCTCAGAAAGAGCCGTGGTGTGCGTTTTCGCCGGAAAACGCGTTTTCGGCCGAAAACGTGTACGTTTGCACTTCCCCGCCACAGGGAAGCTGCTAGCCGGGAATTCTCTGCCTGGTTCTACCCGCTGCCCGGAACGCTACGCAGGGCAAAAGCGGTTCTCGTCCTCCGTGCTTGCTTTTTCTCAGAAAGAGCCGTGGTGTGCGTTTTCGCCGGAAAACGCGTTTTCGGCCGAAAACGTGTACGTTTGCACTTCCCCGCCACAGGGAAGCTGCTAGCCGGGAATTCTCTGCCTGGTTCTACCCGCTGCCCGGAACGCTACGCAGGGCAAAAGCGGTTCTCGTCCTCCGTGCTTGCTTTTTCTCAGAAAGAGCCGTGGTGTGCGTTTTGGCCGGAAAACGCGTTTTCGGCCGAAAACGTGTACGTTTGCACTTCCCCGCCACAGGGAAGCTGCTAGCCGGGAATTCTCTGCCTGGTTCTACCCGCTGCCCGGAACGCTACGCAGGGCAAAAGCGGTTCTCGTCCTCCGTGCTTGCTTTTTCTCAGAAAGAGCCGTGGTGTGCGTTTTCGCCGGAAAACGCGTTTTCGGCCGAAAACGTGTACGTTTGCACTTCCCCGCCACAGGGAAGCTGCTAGCGGGGAATTCTCTGCCTGGTTCTACCCGCTGCCCGGAACGCTACGCAGGGCAAAAGCGGTTCTCGTCCTCCGTGCTTGCTTTTTCTCAGAAACAGCCGTGGTGTGCGTTTTCGCCGGAAAACGCGTTTTCGGCCGAAAACGTGTACGTTTGCACTTCCCCGCCACAGGGAAGCTGCTAGCCGGGAATTCTCTGCCTGGTTCTACCCGCTGCCCGGAACGCTACGCAGGGCAAAAGCGGTTCTCGTCCTCCGTGCTTGCTTTGTCACAGAAAGAGCCGTGGTGTGCTTTTTCGCCGGAAAACGCGTTTTCGGCCGAAAACGTGTACGTTTGCATTTCCCTGCCACAGGGAAGCTGCTAGCCGGGAATTCTCTGCCTGGTTCTACCCGCTGCCCGGAACGCTACGCAGGGCAAAAGCGGTTCTCGTCCTCCGTGCTTGCTTTTTCTCAGAAAGAGCCGTGGTGTGCGTTTTCGCCGGAAAACGCGTTTTCGGCCGAAAACGTGTACGTTTGCACTTCCCCGCCACAGGGAAGCTGCTAGCCGGGAATTCTCTGCCTGGTTCTACCCGCTGCCCGGAACGCTACGCAGGGCAAAAGCGGTTCTCGTCCTCCGTGCTTGCTTTTTCTCAGAAAGAGCCGTGGTGTGCGTTTTGGCCGGAAAACGCGTTTTCGGCCGAAAACGTGTACGTTTGCACTTCCCCGCCACAGGGAAGCTGCTAGCCGGGAATTCTCTGCCTGGTTCTACCCGCTGCCCGGAACGCTACGCAGGGCAAAAGCGGTTCTCGTCCTCCGTGCTTGCTTTTTCTCAGAAAGAGCCGTGGTGTGCGTTTTGGCCGGAAAACGCGTTTTCGGCCGAAAACGTGTACGTTTGCACTTCCCCGCCACAGGGAAGCTGCTAGCCGGGAATTCTCTGCCTGGTTCTACCCGCTGCCCGGAACGCTACGCAGGGCAAAAGAGGTTCTCGTCCTCCGTGCTTGCTTTTTCTCAGAAAGAGCCGTGGTGTGCGTTTTCGCCGGAAAACGCGTTTTCGGCCGAAAACGTGTACGTTTGCACTTCCCCGCCACAGGGAAGCTGCTAGCCGGGAATTCTCTGCCTGGTTCTACCCGCTGCCCGGAACGCTAGGCAGGGCAAAAGCGGTTCTCGTCCTCCGTGCTTGCTTTTTCTCAGAAAGAGCCGTGGTGTGCGTTTTCGCCGGAAAACGCGTTTTCGGCCGAAAACGTGTACGTTTGCACTTCCCCGCCACAGGGAAGCTGCTAGCCGGGAATTCTCTGCCTGGTTCTACCCGCTGCCCGGAACGCTACGCAGGGCAAAAGCGGTTCTCGTCCTCCGTGCTTGCTTTTTCTCAGAAAGAGCCGTGGTGTGCGTTTTCGCCGGAAAACGCGTTTTCGGCCGAAAACGTGTACGTTTGCACTTCCCCGCCACAGGGAAGCTGCTAGCCGGGAATTCTCTGCCTGGTTCTACCCGCTGCCCGGAACGCTACGCAGGGCAAAAGCGGTTCTCGTCCTCCGTGCTTGCTTTTTCTCAGAAAGAGCCGTGGTGTGCGTTTTCGCCGGAAAACGCGTTTTCGGCCGAAAACGTGTACGTTTGCACTTCCCCGCCACAGGGAAGCTGCTAGCCGGGAATTCTCTGCCTGGTTCTACCCGCTGCCCGGAACGCTACGCAGGGCAAAAGCGGTTCTCGTCCTCCGTGCATGCTTTTTCTCAGAAAGAGCCGTGGTGTGCGTTTTGGCCGGAAAACGCGTTTTCGGCCGAAAACGTGTACGTTTGCACTTCCCCGCCACAGGGAAGCTGCTAGCCGGGAATTCTCTGCCTGGTTCTACCCGCTGCCCGGAACGCTACGCAGGGCAAAAGCGGTTCTCGTCCTCCGTGCTTGCTTTTTCTCAGAAAGAGCCGTGGTGTGCGTTTTCGCCGGAAAACGCGTTTTCGGCCGAAAACGTGTACGTTTGCACTTCCCCGCCACAGGGAAGCTGCTAGCCGGGAATTCTCTGCCTGGTTCTACCCGCTGCCCGGAACGCTACGCAGGGCAAAAGCGGTTCTCGTCCTCCGTGCTTGCTTTTTCTCAGAAAGAGCCGTGGTGTGCGTTTTCGCCGGAAAACGCGTTTTCGGCCGAAAACGTGTACGTTTGCACTTCCCCGCCACAGGGAAGCTGCTAGCCGGGAATTCTCTGCCTGGTTCTACCCGCTGCCCGGAACGCTACGCAGGGCAAAAGCGGTTCTCGTCCTCCGTGCTTGCTTTTTCTCAGAAAGAGCCGTGGTGTGCGTTTTCGCCGGAAAACGCGTTTTCGGCCGAAAACGTGTACGTTTGCACTTCCCCGCCACAGGGAAGCTGCTAGCCGGGAATTCTCTGCCTGGTTCTACCCGCTGCCCGGAACGCTACGCAGGGCAAAAGCGGTTCTCGTCCTCCGTGCTTGCTTTTTCTCAGAAAGAGCCGTGGTGTGCGTTTTCGCCGGAAAACGCGTTTTCGGCCGAAAACGTGTACGTTTGCACTTCCCCGCCACAGGGAAGCTGCTAGCCGGGAATTCTCTGCCTGGTTCTACCCGCTGCCCGGAACGCTACGCAGGGCAAAAGCGGTTCTCGTCCTCCGTGCTTGCTTTTTCTCAGAAAGAGCCGTGGTGTGCGTTTTCGCCGGAAAACGCGTTTTCGGCCGAAAACGTGTACGTTTGCACTTCCCCGCCACAGGGAAGCTGCTAGCCGGGAATTCTCTGCCTGGTTCTACCCGCTGCCCGGAACGCTACGCAGGGCAAAAGCGGTTCTCGTCCTCCGTGCTTGCTTTTTCTCAGAAAGAGCCGTGGTGTGCGTTTTCGCCGGAAAACGCGTTTTCGGCCGAAAACGTGTACGTTTGCACTTCCCCGCCACAGGGAAGCTGCTAGCCGGGAATTCTCTGCCTGGTTCTACCCGCTGCCCGGAACGCTACGCAGGGCAAAAGCGGTTCTCGTCCTCCGTGCTTGCTTTTTCTCAGAAAGAGCCGTGGTGTGCGTTTTCGCCGGAAAACGCGTTTTCGGCCGAAAACGTGTACGTTTGCACTTCCCCGCCACAGGGAAGCTGCTAGCCGGGAATTCTCTGCCTGGTTCTACCCGCTGCCCGGAACGCTACGCAGGGCAAAAGCGGTTCTCGTCCTCCGTGCTTGCTTTTTCTCAGAAAGAGCCGTGGTGTGCGTTTTCGCCGGAAAACGCGTTTTCGGCCGAAAACGTGTACGTTTGCACTTCCCCGCCACAGGGAAGCTGCTAGCCGGGAATTCTCTGCCTGGTTCTACCCGCTGCCCGGAACGCTACGCAGGGCAAAAGCGGTTCTCGTCCTCCGTGCTTGCTTTTTCTCAGAAAGAGCCGTGGTGTGCGTTTTCGCCGGAAAACGCGTTTTCGGCCGAAAACGTGTACGTTTGCACTTCCCCGCCACAGGGAAGCTGCTAGCCGGGAATTCTCTGCCTGGTTCTACCCGCTGCCCGGAACGCTACGCAGGGCAAAAGCGGTTCTCGTCCTCCGTGCTTGCTTTTTCTCAGAAAGAGCCGTGGTGTGCGTTTTCGCCGGAAAACGCGTTTTCGGCCGAAAACGTGTACGTTTGCACTTCCCCGCCACAGGGAAGCTGCTAGCCGGGAATTCTCTGCCTGGTTCTACCCGCTGCCCGGAACGCTACGCAGGGCAAAAGCGGTTCTCGTCCTCCGTGCTTGCTTTTTCTCAGAAAGAGCCGTGGTGTGCGTTTTCGCCGGAAAACGCGTTTTCGGCCGAAAACGTGTACGTTTGCACTTCCCCGCCACAGGGAAGCTGCTAGCCGGGAATTCTCTGCCTGGTTCTACCCGCTGCCCGGAACGCTACGCAGGGCAAAAGCGGTTCTCGTCCTCCGTGCTTGCTTTTTCTCAGAAAGAGCCGTGGTGTGCGTTTTCGCCGGAAAACGCGTTTTCGGCCGAAAACGTGTACGTTTGCACTTCCCCGCCACAGGGAAGCTGCTAGCCGGGAATTCTCTGCCTGGTTCTACCCGCTGCCCGGAACGCTACGCAGGGCAAAAGCGGTTCTCGTCCTCCGTGCTTGCTTTTTCTCAGAAAGAGCCGTGGTGTGCGTTTTCGCCGGAAAACGCGTTTTCGGCCGAAAACGTGTACGTTTGCACTTCCCCGCCACAGGGAAGCTGCTAGCCGGGAATTCTCTGCCTGGTTCTACCCGCTGCCCGGAACGCTACGCAGGGCAAAAGCGGTTCTCGTCCTCCGTGCTTGCTTTTTCTCAGAAAGAGCCGTGGTGTGCGTTTTCGCCGGAAAACGCGTTTTCGGCCGAAAACGTGTACGTTTGCACTTCCCCGCCACAGGGAAGCTGCTAGCCGGGAATTCTCTGCCTGGTTCTACCCGCTGCCCGGAACGCTACGCAGGGCAAAAGCGGTTCTCGTCCTCCGTGCTTGCTTTTTCTCAGAAAGAGCCGTGGTGTGCGTTTTCGCCGGAAAACGCGTTTTCGGCCGAAAACGTGTACGTTTGCACTTCCCCGCCACAGGGAAGCTGCTAGCCGGGAATTCTCTGCCTGGTTCTACCCGCTGCCCGGAACGCTACGCAGGGCAAAAGCGGTTCTCGTCCTCCGTGCTTGCTTTTTCTCAGAAAGAGCCGTGGTGTGCGTTTTCGCCGGAAAACGCGTTTTCGGCCGAAAACGTGTACGTTTGCACTTCCCCGCCACAGGGAAGCTGCTAGCCGGGAATTCTCTGCCTGGTTCTACCCGCTGCCCGGAACGCTACGCAGGGCAAAAGCGGTTCTCGTCCTCCGTGCTTGCTTTTTCTCAGAAAGAGCCGTGGTGTGCGTTTTCGCCGGAAAACGCGTTTTCGGCCGAAAACGTGTACGTTTGCACTTCCCCGCCACAGGGAAGCTGCTAGCCGGGAATTCTCTGCCTGGTTCTACCCGCTGCCCGGAACGCTACGCAGGGCAAAAGCGGTTCTCGTCCTCCGTGCTTGCTTTTTCTCAGAAAGAGCCGTGGTGTGCGTTTTCGCCGGAAAACGCGTTTTCGGCCGAAAACGTGTACGTTTGCACTTCCCCGCCACAGGGAAGCTGCTAGCCGGGAATTCTCTGCCTGGTTCTACCCGCTGCCCGGAACGCTACGCAGGGCAAAAGCGGTTCTCGTCCTCCGTGCTTGCTTTTTCTCAGAAAGAGCCGTGGTGTGCGTTTTCGCCGGAAAACGCGTTTTCGGCCGAAAACGTGTACGTTTGCACTTCCCCGCCACAGGGAAGCTGCTAGCCGGGAATTCTCTGCCTGGTTCTACCCGCTGCCCGGAACGCTACGCAGGGCAAAAGCGGTTCTCGTCCTCCGTGCTTGCTTTTTCTCAGAAAGAGCCGTGGTGTGCGTTTTCGCCGGAAAACGCGTTTTCGGCCGAAAACGTGTACGTTTGCACTTCCCCGCCACAGGGAAGCTGCTAGCCGGGAATTCTCTGCCTGGTTCTACCCGCTGCCCGGAACGCTACGCAGGGCAAAAGCGGTTCTCGTCCTCCGTGCTTGCTTTTTCTCAGAAAGAGCCGTGGTGTGCGTTTTCGCCGGAAAACGCGTTTTCGGCCGAAAACGTGTACGTTTGCACTTCCCCGCCACAGGGAAGCTGCTAGCCGGGAATTCTCTGCCTGGTTCTACCCGCTGCCCGGAACGCTACGCAGGGCAAAAGCGGTTCTCGTCCTCCGTGCTTGCTTTTTCTCAGAAAGAGCCGTGGTGTGCGTTTTCGCCGGAAAACGCGTTTTCGGCCGAAAACGTGTACGTTTGCACTTCCCCGCCACAGGGAAGCTGCTAGCCGGGAATTCTCTGCCTGGTTCTACCCGCTGCCCGGAACGCTACGCTGGGCAAAAGCGGTTCTCGTCCTCCGTGCTTGCTTTTTCTCAGAAAGAGCCGTGGTGTGCGTTTTCGCCGGAAAACGCGTTTTCGGCCGAAAACGTGTACGTTTGCACTTCCCCGCCACAGGGAAGCTGCTAGCCGGGAATTCTCTGCCTGGTTCTACCCGCTGCCCGGAACGCTACGCAGGGCAAAAGCGGTTCTCGTCCTCCGTGCTTGCTTTTTCTCAGAAAGAGCCGTGGTGTGCGTTTTCGCCGGAAAACGCGTTTTCGGCCGAAAACGTGTACGTTTGCACTTCCCCGCCACAGGGAAGCTGCTAGCCGGGAATTCTCTGCCTGGTTCTACCCGCTGCCCGGAACGCTACGCAGGGCAAAAGCGGTTCTCGTCCTCCGTGCTTGCTTTTTCTCAGAAAGAGCCGTGGTGTGCGTTTTCGCCGGAAAACGCGTTTTCGGCCGAAAACGTGTACGTTTGCACTTCCCCGCCACAGGGAAGCTGCTAGCCGGGAATTCTCTGCCTGGTTCTACCCGCTGCCCGGAACGCTACGCAGGGCAAAAGCGGTTCTCGTCCTCCGTGCTTGCTTTTTCTCAGAAAGAGCCGTGGTGTGCGTTTTCGCCGGAAAACGCGTTTTCGGCCGAAAACGTGTACGTTTGCACTTCCCCGCCACAGGGAAGCTGCTAGCCGGGAATTCTCTGCCTGGTTCTACCCGCTGCCCGGAACGCTACGCAGGGCAAAAGCGGTTCTCGTCCTCCGTGCTTGCTTTTTCTCAGAAAGAGCCGTGGTGTGCGTTTTCGCCGGAAAACGCGTTTTCGGCCGAAAACGTGTACGTTTGCACTTCCCCGCCACAGGGAAGCTGCTAGCCGGGAATTCTCTGCCTGGTTCTACCCGCTGCCCGGAACGCTACGCAGGGCAAAAGCGGTTCTCGTCCTCCGTGCTTGCTTTTTCTCAGAAAGAGCCGTGGTGTGCGTTTTCGCCGGAAAACGCGTTTTCGGCCGAAAACGTGTACGTTTGCACTTCCCCGCCACAGGGAAGCTGCTAGCCGGGAATTCTCTGCCTGGTTCTACCCGCTGCCCGGAACGCTACGCAGGGCAAAAGCGGTTCTCGTCCTCCGTGCTTGCTTTTTCTCAGAAAGAGCCGTGGTGTGCGTTTTCGCCGGAAAACGCGTTTTCGGCCGAAAACGTGTACGTTTGCACTTCCCCGCCACAGGGAAGCTGCTAGCCGGGAATTCTCTGCCTGGTTCTACCCGCTGCCCGGAACGCTACGCAGGGCAAAAGCGGTTCTCGTCCTCCGTGCTTGCTTTTTCTCAGAAAGAGCCGTGGTGTGCGTTTTCGCCGGAAAACGCGTTTTCGGCCGAAAACGTGTACGTTTGCACTTCCCCGCCACAGGGAAGCTGCTAGCCGGGAATTCTCTGCCTGGTTCTACCCGCTGCCCGGAACGCTACGCAGGGCAAAAGCGGTTCTCGTCCTCCGTGCTTGCTTTTTCTCAGAAAGAGCCGTGGTGTGCGTTTTCGCCGGAAAACGCGTTTTCGGCCGAAAACGTGTACGTTTGCACTTCCCCGCCACAGGGAAGCTGCTAGCCGGGAATTCTCTGCCTGGTTCTACCCGCTGCCCGGAACGCTACGCAGGGCAAAAGCGGTTCTCGTCCTCCGTGCTTGCTTTTTCTCAGAAAGAGCCGTGGTGTGCGTTTTCGCCGGAAAACGCGTTTTCGGCCGAAAACGTGTACGTTTGCACTTCCCCGCCACAGGGAAGCTGCTAGCCGGGAATTCTCTGCCTGGTTCTACCCGCTGCCCGGAACGCTACGCAGGGCAAAAGCGGTTCTCGTCCTCCGTGCTTGCTTTTTCTCAGAAAGAGCCGTGGTGTGCGTTTTCGCCGGAAAACGCGTTTTCGGCCGAAAACGTGTACGTTTGCACTTCCCCGCCACAGGGAAGCTGCTAGCCGGGAATTCTCTGCCTGGTTCTACCCGCTGCCCGGAACGCTACGCAGGGCAAAAGCGGTTCTCGTCCTCCGTGCTTGCTTTTTCTCAGAAAGAGCCGTGGTGTGCGTTTTCGCCGGAAAACGCGTTTTCGGCCGAAAACGTGTACGTTTGCACTTCCCCGCCACAGGGAAGCTGCTAGCCGGGAATTCTCTGCCTGGTTCTACCCGCTGCCCGGAACGCTACGCAGGGCAAAAGCGGTTCTCGTCCTCCGTGCTTGCTTTTTCTCAGAAAGAGCCGTGGTGTGCGTTTTCGCCGGAAAACGCGTTTTCGGCCGAAAACGTGTACGTTTGCACTTCCCCGCCACAGGGAAGCTGCTAGCCGGGAATTCTCTGCCTGGTTCTACCCGCTGCCCGGAACGCTACGCAGGGCAAAAGCGGTTCTCGTCCTCCGTGCTTGCTTTTTCTCAGAAAGAGCCGTGGTGTGCGTTTTCGCCGGAAAACGCGTTTTCGGCCGAAAACGTGTACGTTTGCACTTCCCCGCCACAGGGAAGCTGCTAGCCGGGAATTCTCTGCCTGGTTCTACCCGCTGCCCGGAACGCTACGCAGGGCAAAAGCGGTTCTCGTCCTCCGTGCTTGCTTTTTCTCAGAAAGAGCCGTGGTGTGCGTTTTCGCCGGAAAACGCGTTTTCGGCCGAAAACGTGTACGTTTGCACTTCCCCGCCACAGGGAAGCTGCTAGCCGGGAATTCTCTGCCTGGTTCTACCCGCTGCCCGGAACGCTACGCAGGGCAAAAGCGGTTCTCGTCCTCCGTGCTTGCTTTTTCTCAGAAAGAGCCGTGGTGTGCGTTTTCGCCGGAAAACGCGTTTTCGGCCGAAAACGTGTACGTTTGCACTTCCCCGCCACAGGGAAGCTGCTAGCCGGGAATTCTCTGCCTGGTTCTACCCGCTGCCCGGAACGCTACGCAGGGCAAAAGCGGTTCTCGTCCTCCGTGCTTGCTTTTTCTCAGAAAGAGCCGTGGTGTGCGTTTTCGCCGGAAAACGCGTTTTCGGCCGAAAACGTGTACGTTTGCACTTCCCCGCCACAGGGAAGCTGCTAGCCGGGAATTCTCTGCCTGGTTCTACCCGCTGCCCGGAACGCTACGCAGGGCAAAAGCGGTTCTCGTCCTCCGTGCTTGCTTTTTCTCAGAAAGAGCCGTGGTGTGCGTTTTCGCCGGAAAACGCGTTTTCGGCCGAAAACGTGTACGTTTGCACTTCCCCGCCACAGGGAAGCTGCTAGCCGGGAATTCTCTGCCTGGTTCTACCCGCTGCCCGGAACGCTACGCAGGGCAAAAGCGGTTCTCGTCCTCCGTGCTTGCTTTTTCTCAGAAAGAGCCGTGGTGTGCGTTTTCGCCGGAAAACGCGTTTTCGGCCGAAAACGTGTACGTTTGCACTTCCCCGCCACAGGGAAGCTGCTAGCCGGGAATTCTCTGCCTGGTTCTACCCGCTGCCCGGAACGCTACGCAGGGCAAAAGCGGTTCTCGTCCTCCGTGCTTGCTTTTTCTCAGAAAGAGCCGTGGTGTGCGTTTTCGCCGGAAAACGCGTTTTCGGCCGAAAACGTGTACGTTTGCACTTCCCCGCCACAGGGAAGCTGCTAGCCGGGAATTCTCTGCCTGGTTCTACCCGCTGCCCGGAACGCTACGCAGGGCAAAAGCGGTTCTCGTCCTCCGTGCTTGCTTTTTCTCAGAAAGAGCCGTGGTGTGCGTTTTCGCCGGAAAACGCGTTTTCGGCCGAAAACGTGTACGTTTGCACTTCCCCGCCACAGGGAAGCTGCTAGCCGGGAATTCTCTGCCTGGTTCTACCCGCTGCCCGGAACGCTACGCAGGGCAAAAGCGGTTCTCGTCCTCCGTGCTTGCTTTTTCTCAGAAAGAGCCGTGGTGTGCGTTTTCGCCGGAAAACGCGTTTTCGGCCGAAAACGTGTACGTTTGCACTTCCCCGCCACAGGGAAGCTGCTAGCCGGGAATTCTCTGCCTGGTTCTACCCGCTGCCCGGAACGCTACGCAGGGCAAAAGCGGTTCTCGTCCTCCGTGCTTGCTTTTTCTCAGAAAGAGCCGTGGTGTGCGTTTTCGCCGGAAAACGCGTTTTCGGCCGAAAACGTGTACGTTTGCACTTCCCCGCCACAGGGAAGCTGCTAGCCGGGAATTCTCTGCCTGGTTCTACCCGCTGCCCGGAACGCTACGCAGGGCAAAAGCGGTTCTCGTCCTCCGTGCTTGCTTTTTCTCAGAAAGAGCCGTGGTGTGCGTTTTCGCCGGAAAACGCGTTTTCGGCCGAAAACGTGTACGTTTGCACTTCCCCGCCACAGGGAAGCTGCTAGCCGGGAATTCTCTGCCTGGTTCTACCCGCTGCCCGGAACGCTACGCAGGGCAAAAGCGGTTCTCGTCCTCCGTGCTTGCTTTTTCTCAGAAAGAGCCGTGGTGTGCGTTTTCGCCGGAAAACGCGTTTTCGGCCGAAAACGTGTACGTTTGCACTTCCCCGCCACAGGGAAGCTGCTAGCCGGGAATTCTCTGCCTGGTTCTACCCGCTGCCCGGAACGCTACGCAGGGCAAAAGCGGTTCTCGTCCTCCGTGCTTGCTTTTTCTCAGAAAGAGCCGTGGTGTGCGTTTTCGCCGGAAAACGCGTTTTCGGCCGAAAACGTGTACGTTTGCACTTCCCCGCCACAGGGAAGCTGCTAGCCGGGAATTCTCTGCCTGGTTCTACCCGCTGCCCGGAACGCTACGCAGGGCAAAAGCGGTTCTCGTCCTCCGTGCTTGCTTTTTCTCAGAAAGAGCCGTGGTGTGCGTTTTCGCCGGAAAACGCGTTTTCGGCCGAAAACGTGTACGTTTGCACTTCCCCGCCACAGGGAAGCTGCTAGCCGGGAATTCTCTGCCTGGTTCTACCCGCTGCCCGGAACGCTACGCAGGGCAAAAGCGGTTCTCGTCCTCCGTGCTTGCTTTTTCTCAGAAAGAGCCGTGGTGTGCGTTTTCGCCGGAAAACGCGTTTTCGGCCGAAAACGTGTACGTTTGCACTTCCCCGCCACAGGGAAGCTGCTAGCCGGGAATTCTCTGCCTGGTTCTACCCGCTGCCCGGAACGCTACGCAGGGCAAAAGCGGTTCTCGTCCTCCGTGCTTGCTTTTTCTCAGAAAGAGCCGTGGTGTGCGTTTTCGCCGGAAAACGCGTTTTCGGCCGAAAACGTGTACGTTTGCACTTCCCCGCCACAGGGAAGCTGCTAGCCGGGAATTCTCTGCCTGGTTCTACCCGCTGCCCGGAACGCTACGCAGGGCAAAAGCGGTTCTCGTCCTCCGTGCTTGCTTTTTCTCAGAAAGAGCCGTGGTGTGCGTTTTCGCCGGAAAACGCGTTTTCGGCCGAAAACGTGTACGTTTGCACTTCCCCGCCACAGGGAAGCTGCTAGCCGGGAATTCTCTGCCTGGTTCTACCCGCTGCCCGGAACGCTACGCAGGGCAAAAGCGGTTCTCGTCCTCCGTGCTTGCTTTTTCTCAGAAAGAGCCGTGGTGTGCGTTTTCGCCGGAAAACGCGTTTTCGGCCGAAAACGTGTACGTTTGCACTTCCCCGCCACAGGGAAGCTGCTAGCCGGGAATTCTCTGCCTGGTTCTACCCGCTGCCCGGAACGCTACGCAGGGCAAAAGCGGTTCTCGTCCTCCGTGCTTGCTTTTTCTCAGAAAGAGCCGTGGTGTGCGTTTTCGCCGGAAAACGCGTTTTCGGCCGAAAACGTGTACGTTTGCACTTCCCCGCCACAGGGAAGCTGCTAGCCGGGAATTCTCTGCCTGGTTCTACCCGCTGCCCGGAACGCTACGCAGGGCAAAAGCGGTTCTCGTCCTCCGTGCTTGCTTTTTCTCAGAAAGAGCCGTGGTGTGCGTTTTCGCCGGAAAACGCGTTTTCGGCCGAAAACGTGTACGTTTGCACTTCCCCGCCACAGGGAAGCTGCTAGCCGGGAATTCTCTGCCTGGTTCTACCCGCTGCCCGGAACGCTACGCAGGGCAAAAGCGGTTCTCGTCCTCCGTGCTTGCTTTTTCTCAGAAAGAGCCGTGGTGTGCGTTTTCGCCGGAAAACGCGTTTTCGGCCGAAAACGTGTACGTTTGCACTTCCCCGCCACAGGGAAGCTGCTAGCCGGGAATTCTCTGCCTGGTTCTACCCGCTGCCCGGAACGCTACGCAGGGCAAAAGCGGTTCTCGTCCTCCGTGCTTGCTTTTTCTCAGAAAGAGCCGTGGTGTGCGTTTTCGCCGGAAAACGCGTTTTCGGCCGAAAACGTGTACGTTTGCACTTCCCCGCCACAGGGAAGCTGCTAGCCGGGAATTCTCTGCCTGGTTCTACCCGCTGCCCGGAACGCTACGCAGGGCAAAAGCGGTTCTCGTCCTCCGTGCTTGCTTTTTCTCAGAAAGAGCCGTGGTGTGCGTTTTCGCCGGAAAACGCGTTTTCGGCCGAAAACGTGTACGTTTGCACTTCCCCGCCACAGGGAAGCTGCTAGCCGGGAATTCTCTGCCTGGTTCTACCCGCTGCCCGGAACGCTACGCAGGGCAAAAGCGGTTCTCGTCCTCCGTGCTTGCTTTTTCTCAGAAAGAGCCGTGGTGTGCGTTTTCGCCGGAAAACGCGTTTTCGGCCGAAAACGTGTACGTTTGCACTTCCCCGCCACAGGGAAGCTGCTAGCCGGGAATTCTCTGCCTGGTTCTACCCGCTGCCCGGAACGCTACGCAGGGCAAAAGCGGTTCTCGTCCTCCGTGCTTGCTTTTTCTCAGAAAGAGCCGTGGTGTGCGTTTTCGCCGGAAAACGCGTTTTCGGCCGAAAACGTGTACGTTTGCACTTCCCCGCCACAGGGAAGCTGCTAGCCGGGAATTCTCTGCCTGGTTCTACCCGCTGCCCGGAACGCTACGCAGGGCAAAAGCGGTTCTCGTCCTCCGTGCTTGCTTTTTCTCAGAAAGAGCCGTGGTGTGCGTTTTCGCCGGAAAACGCGTTTTCGGCCGAAAACGTGTACGTTTGCACTTCCCCGCCACAGGGAAGCTGCTAGCCGGGAATTCTCTGCCTGGTTCTACCCGCTGCCCGGAACGCTACGCAGGGCAAAAGCGGTTCTCGTCCTCCGTGCTTGCTTTTTCTCAGAAAGAGCCGTGGTGTGCGTTTTCGCCGGAAAACGCGTTTTCGGCCGAAAACGTGTACGTTTGCACTTCCCCGCCACAGGGAAGCTGCTAGCCGGGAATTCTCTGCCTGGTTCTACCCGCTGCCCGGAACGCTACGCAGGGCAAAAGCGGTTCTCGTCCTCCGTGCTTGCTTTTTCTCAGAAAGAGCCGTGGTGTGCGTTTTCGCCGGAAAACGCGTTTTCGGCCGAAAACGTGTACGTTTGCACTTCCCCGCCACAGGGAAGCTGCTAGCCGGGAATTCTCTGCCTGGTTCTACCCGCTGCCCGGAACGCTACGCAGGGCAAAAGCGGTTCTCGTCCTCCGTGCTTGCTTTTTCTCAGAAAGAGCCGTGGTGTGCGTTTTCGCCGGAAAACGCGTTTTCGGCCGAAAACGTGTACGTTTGCACTTCCCCGCCACAGGGAAGCTGCTAGCCGGGAATTCTCTGCCTGGTTCTACCCGCTGCCCGGAACGCTACGCAGGGCAAAAGCGGTTCTCGTCCTCCGTGCTTGCTTTTTCTCAGAAAGAGCCGTGGTGTGCGTTTTCGCCGGAAAACGCGTTTTCGGCCGAAAACGTGTACGTTTGCACTTCCCCGCCACAGGGAAGCTGCTAGCCGGGAATTCTCTGCCTGGTTCTACCCGCTGCCCGGAACGCTACGCAGGGCAAAAGCGGTTCTCGTCCTCCGTGCTTGCTTTTTCTCAGAAAGAGCCGTGGTGTGCGTTTTCGCCGGAAAACGCGTTTTCGGCCGAAAACGTGTACGTTTGCACTTCCCCGCCACAGGGAAGCTGCTAGCCGGGAATTCTCTGCCTGGTTCTACCCGCTGCCCGGAACGCTACGCAGGGCAAAAGCGGTTCTCGTCCTCCGTGCTTGCTTTTTCTCAGAAAGAGCCGTGGTGTGCGTTTTCGCCGGAAAACGCGTTTTCGGCCGAAAACGTGTACGTTTGCACTTCCCCGCCACAGGGAAGCTGCTAGCCGGGAATTCTCTGCCTGGTTCTACCCGCTGCCCGGAACGCTACGCAGGGCAAAAGCGGTTCTCGTCCTCCGTGCTTGCTTTTTCTCAGAAAGAGCCGTGGTGTGCGTTTTCGCCGGAAAACGCGTTTTCGGCCGAAAACGTGTACGTTTGCACTTCCCCGCCACAGGGAAGCTGCTAGCCGGGAATTCTCTGCCTGGTTCTACCCGCTGCCCGGAACGCTACGCAGGGCAAAAGCGGTTCTCGTCCTCCGTGCTTGCTTTTTCTCAGAAAGAGCCGTGGTGTGCGTTTTCGCCGGAAAACGCGTTTTCGGCCGAAAACGTGTACGTTTGCACTTCCCCGCCACAGGGAAGCTGCTAGCCGGGAATTCTCTGCCTGGTTCTACCCGCTGCCCGGAACGCTACGCAGGGCAAAAGCGGTTCTCGTCCTCCGTGCTTGCTTTTTCTCAGAAAGAGCCGTGGTGTGCGTTTTCGCCGGAAAACGCGTTTTCGGCCGAAAACGTGTACGTTTGCACTTCCCCGCCACAGGGAAGCTGCTAGCCGGGAATTCTCTGCCTGGTTCTACCCGCTGCCCGGAACGCTACGCAGGGCAAAAGCGGTTCTCGTCCTCCGTGCTTGCTTTTTCTCAGAAAGAGCCGTGGTGTGCGTTTTCGCCGGAAAACGCGTTTTCGGCCGAAAACGTGTACGTTTGCACTTCCCCGCCACAGGGAAGCTGCTAGCCGGGAATTCTCTGCCTGGTTCTACCCGCTGCCCGGAACGCTACGCAGGGCAAAAGCGGTTCTCGTCCTCCGTGCTTGCTTTTTCTCAGAAAGAGCCGTGGTGTGCGTTTTCGCCGGAAAACGCGTTTTCGGCCGAAAACGTGTACGTTTGCACTTCCCCGCCACAGGGAAGCTGCTAGCCGGGAATTCTCTGCCTGGTTCTACCCGCTGCCCGGAACGCTACGCAGGGCAAAAGCGGTTCTCGTCCTCCGTGCTTGCTTTTTCTCAGAAAGAGCCGTGGTGTGCGTTTTCGCCGGAAAACGCGTTTTCGGCCGAAAACGTGTACGTTTGCACTTCCCCGCCACAGGGAAGCTGCTAGCCGGGAATTCTCTGCCTGGTTCTACCCGCTGCCCGGAACGCTACGCAGGGCAAAAGCGGTTCTCGTCCTCCGTGCTTGCTTTTTCTCAGAAAGAGCCGTGGTGTGCGTTTTCGCCGGAAAACGCGTTTTCGGCCGAAAACGTGTACGTTTGCACTTCCCCGCCACAGGGAAGCTGCTAGCCGGGAATTCTCTGCCTGGTTCTACCCGCTGCCCGGAACGCTACGCAGGGCAAAAGCGGTTCTCGTCCTCCGTGCTTGCTTTTTCTCAGAAAGAGCCGTGGTGTGCGTTTTCGCCGGAAAACGCGTTTTCGGCCGAAAACGTGTACGTTTGCACTTCCCCGCCACAGGGAAGCTGCTAGCCGGGAATTCTCTGCCTGGTTCTACCCGCTGCCCGGAACGCTACGCAGGGCAAAAGCGGTTCTCGTCCTCCGTGCTTGCTTTTTCTCAGAAAGAGCCGTGGTGTGCGTTTTCGCCGGAAAACGCGTTTTCGGCCGAAAACGTGTACGTTTGCACTTCCCCGCCACAGGGAAGCTGCTAGCCGGGAATTCTCTGCCTGGTTCTACCCGCTGCCCGGAACGCTACGCAGGGCAAAAGCGGTTCTCGTCCTCCGTGCTTGCTTTTTCTCAGAAAGAGCCGTGGTGTGCGTTTTCGCCGGAAAACGCGTTTTCGGCCGAAAACGTGTACGTTTGCACTTCCCCGCCACAGGGAAGCTGCTAGCCGGGAATTCTCTGCCTGGTTCTACCCGCTGCCCGGAACGCTACGCAGGGCAAAAGCGGTTCTCGTCCTCCGTGCTTGCTTTTTCTCAGAAAGAGCCGTGGTGTGCGTTTTCGCCGGAAAACGCGTTTTCGGCCGAAAACGTGTACGTTTGCACTTCCCCGCCACAGGGAAGCTGCTAGCCGGGAATTCTCTGCCTGGTTCTACCCGCTGCCCGGAACGCTACGCAGGGCAAAAGCGGTTCTCGTCCTCCGTGCTTGCTTTTTCTCAGAAAGAGCCGTGGTGTGCGTTTTCGCCGGAAAACGCGTTTTCGGCCGAAAACGTGTACGTTTGCACTTCCCCGCCACAGGGAAGCTGCTAGCCGGGAATTCTCTGCCTGGTTCTACCCGCTGCCCGGAACGCTACGCAGGGCAAAAGCGGTTCTCGTCCTCCGTGCTTGCTTTTTCTCAGAAAGAGCCGTGGTGTGCGTTTTCGCCGGAAAACGCGTTTTCGGCCGAAAACGTGTACGTTTGCACTTCCCCGCCACAGGGAAGCTGCTAGCCGGGAATTCTCTGCCTGGTTCTACCCGCTGCCCGGAACGCTACGCAGGGCAAAAGCGGTTCTCGTCCTCCGTGCTTGCTTTTTCTCAGAAAGAGCCGTGGTGTGCGTTTTCGCCGGAAAACGCGTTTTCGGCCGAAAACGTGTACGTTTGCACTTCCCCGCCACAGGGAAGCTGCTAGCCGGGAATTCTCTGCCTGGTTCTACCCGCTGCCCGGAACGCTACGCAGGGCAAAAGCGGTTCTCGTCCTCCGTGCTTGCTTTTTCTCAGAAAGAGCCGTGGTGTGCGTTTTCGCCGGAAAACGCGTTTTCGGCCGAAAACGTGTACGTTTGCACTTCCCCGCCACAGGGAAGCTGCTAGCCGGGAATTCTCTGCCTGGTTCTACCCGCTGCCCGGAACGCTACGCAGGGCAAAAGCGGTTCTCGTCCTCCGTGCTTGCTTTTTCTCAGAAAGAGCCGTGGTGTGCGTTTTCGCCGGAAAACGCGTTTTCGGCCGAAAACGTGTACGTTTGCACTTCCCCGCCACAGGGAAGCTGCTAGCCGGGAATTCTCTGCCTGGTTCTACCCGCTGCCCGGAACGCTACGCAGGGCAAAAGCGGTTCTCGTCCTCCGTGCTTGCTTTTTCTCAGAAAGAGCCGTGGTGTGCGTTTTCGCCGGAAAACGCGTTTTCGGCCGAAAACGTGTACGTTTGCACTTCCCCGCCACAGGGAAGCTGCTAGCCGGGAATTCTCTGCCTGGTTCTACCCGCTGCCCGGAACGCTACGCAGGGCAAAAGCGGTTCTCGTCCTCCGTGCTTGCTTTTTCTCAGAAAGAGCCGTGGTGTGCGTTTTCGCCGGAAAACGCGTTTTCGGCCGAAAACGTGTACGTTTGCACTTCCCCGCCACAGGGAAGCTGCTAGCCGGGAATTCTCTGCCTGGTTCTACCCGCTGCCCGGAACGCTACGCAGGGCAAAAGCGGTTCTCGTCCTCCGTGCTTGCTTTTTCTCAGAAAGAGCCGTGGTGTGCGTTTTCGCCGGAAAACGCGTTTTCGGCCGAAAACGTGTACGTTTGCACTTCCCCGCCACAGGGAAGCTGCTAGCCGGGAATTCTCTGCCTGGTTCTACCCGCTGCCCGGAACGCTACGCAGGGCAAAAGCGGTTCTCGTCCTCCGTGCTTGCTTTTTCTCAGAAAGAGCCGTGGTGTGCGTTTTCGCCGGAAAACGCGTTTTCGGCCGAAAACGTGTACGTTTGCACTTCCCCGCCACAGGGAAGCTGCTAGCCGGGAATTCTCTGCCTGGTTCTACCCGCTGCCCGGAACGCTACGCAGGGCAAAAGCGGTTCTCGTCCTCCGTGCTTGCTTTTTCTCAGAAAGAGCCGTGGTGTGCGTTTTCGCCGGAAAACGCGTTTTCGGCCGAAAACGTGTACGTTTGCACTTCCCCGCCACAGGGAAGCTGCTAGCCGGGAATTCTCTGCCTGGTTCTACCCGCTGCCCGGAACGCTACGCAGGGCAAAAGCGGTTCTCGTCCTCCGTGCTTGCTTTTTCTCAGAAAGAGCCGTGGTGTGCGTTTTCGCCGGAAAACGCGTTTTCGGCCGAAAACGTGTACGTTTGCACTTCCCCGCCACAGGGAAGCTGCTAGCCGGGAATTCTCTGCCTGGTTCTACCCGCTGCCCGGAACGCTACGCAGGGCAAAAGCGGTTCTCGTCCTCCGTGCTTGCTTTTTCTCAGAAAGAGCCGTGGTGTGCGTTTTCGCCGGAAAACGCGTTTTCGGCCGAAAACGTGTACGTTTGCACTTCCCCGCCACAGGGAAGCTGCTAGCCGGGAATTCTCTGCCTGGTTCTACCCGCTGCCCGGAACGCTACGCAGGGCAAAAGCGGTTCTCGTCCTCCGTGCTTGCTTTTTCTCAGAAAGAGCCGTGGTGTGCGTTTTCGCCGGAAAACGCGTTTTCGGCCGAAAACGTGTACGTTTGCACTTCCCCGCCACAGGGAAGCTGCTAGCCGGGAATTCTCTGCCTGGTTCTACCCGCTGCCCGGAACGCTACGCAGGGCAAAAGCGGTTCTCGTCCTCCGTGCTTGCTTTTTCTCAGAAAGAGCCGTGGTGTGCGTTTTCGCCGGAAAACGCGTTTTCGGCCGAAAACGTGTACGTTTGCACTTCCCCGCCACAGGGAAGCTGCTAGCCGGGAATTCTCTGCCTGGTTCTACCCGCTGCCCGGAACGCTACGCAGGGCAAAAGCGGTTCTCGTCCTCCGTGCTTGCTTTTTCTCAGAAAGAGCCGTGGTGTGCGTTTTCGCCGGAAAACGCGTTTTCGGCCGAAAACGTGTACGTTTGCACTTCCCCGCCACAGGGAAGCTGCTAGCCGGGAATTCTCTGCCTGGTTCTACCCGCTGCCCGGAACGCTACGCAGGGCAAAAGCGGTTCTCGTCCTCCGTGCTTGCTTTTTCTCAGAAAGAGCCGTGGTGTGCGTTTTCGCCGGAAAACGCGTTTTCGGCCGAAAACGTGTACGTTTGCACTTCCCCGCCACAGGGAAGCTGCTAGCCGGGAATTCTCTGCCTGGTTCTACCCGCTGCCCGGAACGCTACGCAGGGCAAAAGCGGTTCTCGTCCTCCGTGCTTGCTTTTTCTCAGAAAGAGCCGTGGTGTGCGTTTTCGCCGGAAAACGCGTTTTCGGCCGAAAACGTGTACGTTTGCACTTCCCCGCCACAGGGAAGCTGCTAGCCGGGAATTCTCTGCCTGGTTCTACCCGCTGCCCGGAACGCTACGCAGGGCAAAAGCGGTTCTCGTCCTCCGTGCTTGCTTTTTCTCAGAAAGAGCCGTGGTGTGCGTTTTCGCCGGAAAACGCGTTTTCGGCCGAAAACGTGTACGTTTGCACTTCCCCGCCACAGGGAAGCTGCTAGCCGGGAATTCTCTGCCTGGTTCTACCCGCTGCCCGGAACGCTACGCAGGGCAAAAGCGGTTCTCGTCCTCCGTGCTTGCTTTTTCTCAGAAAGAGCCGTGGTGTGCGTTTTCGCCGGAAAACGCGTTTTCGGCCGAAAACGTGTACGTTTGCACTTCCCCGCCACAGGGAAGCTGCTAGCCGGGAATTCTCTGCCTGGTTCTACCCGCTGCCCGGAACGCTACGCAGGGCAAAAGCGGTTCTCGTCCTCCGTGCTTGCTTTTTCTCAGAAAGAGCCGTGGTGTGCGTTTTCGCCGGAAAACGCGTTTTCGGCCGAAAACGTGTACGTTTGCACTTCCCCGCCACAGGGAAGCTGCTAGCCGGGAATTCTCTGCCTGGTTCTACCCGCTGCCCGGAACGCTACGCAGGGCAAAAGCGGTTCTCGTCCTCCGTGCTTGCTTTTTCTCAGAAAGAGCCGTGGTGTGCGTTTTCGCCGGAAAACGCGTTTTCGGCCGAAAACGTGTACGTTTGCACTTCCCCGCCACAGGGAAGCTGCTAGCCGGGAATTCTCTGCCTGGTTCTACCCGCTGCCATACTCGGAACGCTACGCAGGGCAAAAGCGGTTCTCGTCCTCCGTGCTTGCTTTTTCTCAGAAAGAGCCGTGGTGTGCGTTTTCGCCGGAAAACGCGTTTTCGGCCGAAAACGTGTACGTTTGCACTTCCCCGCCACAGGGAAGCTGCTAGCCGGGAATTCTCTGCCTGGTTCTACCCGCTGCCCGGAACGCTACGCAGGGCAAAAGCGGTTCTCGTCCTCCGTGCTTGCTTTTTCTCAGAAAGAGCCGTGGTGTGCGTTTTCGCCGGAAAACGCGTTTTCGGCCGAAAACGTGTACGTTTGCACTTCCCCGCCACAGGGAAGCTGCTAGCCGGGAATTCTCTGCCTGGTTCTACCCGCTGCCCGGAACGCTACGCAGGGCAAAAGCGGTTCTCGTCCTCCGTGCTTGCTTTTTCTCAGAAAGAGCCGTGGTGTGCGTTTTCGCCGGAAAACGCGTTTTCGGCCGAAAACGTGTACGTTTGCACTTCCCCGCCACAGGGAAGCTGCTAGCCGGGAATTCTCTGCCTGGTTCTACCCGCTGCCCGGAACGCTACGCAGGGCAAAAGCGGTTCTCGTCCTCCGTGCTTGCTTTTTCTCAGAAAGAGCCGTGGTGTGCGTTTTCGCCGGAAAACGCGTTTTCGGCCGAAAACGTGTACGTTTGCACTTCCCCGCCACAGGGAAGCTGCTAGCCGGGAATTCTCTGCCTGGTTCTACCCGCTGCCCGGAACGCTACGCAGGGCAAAAGCGGTTCTCGTCCTCCGTGCTTGCTTTTTCTCAGAAAGAGCCGTGGTGTGCGTTTTCGCCGGAAAACGCGTTTTCGGCCGAAAACGTGTACGTTTGCACTTCCCCGCCACAGGGAAGCTGCTAGCCGGGAATTCTC
The DNA here is from genome assembly GCF_965140245.1 of Athene noctua. Classification (NCBI taxonomy): domain Eukaryota; kingdom Metazoa; phylum Chordata; class Aves; order Strigiformes; family Strigidae; genus Athene; species Athene noctua. The sequence goes on from NW_027437749.1 coordinate 56,814, forward strand.
TGCCTGGTTCTACCCGCTGCCCGGAACGCTACGCAGGGCAAAAGCGGTTCTCGTCCTCCGTGCTTGCTTTTTCTCAGAAAGAGCCGTGGTGTGCGTTTTCGCCGGAAAACGCGTTTTCGGCCGAAAACGTGTACGTTTGCACTTCCCCGCCACAGGGAAGCTGCTAGCCGGGAATTCTCTGCCTGGTTCTACCCGCTGCCCGGAACGCTACGCAGGGCAAAAGCGGTTCTCGTCCTCCGTGCTTGCTTTTTCTCAGAAAGAGCCGTGGTGTGCGTTTTCGCCGGAAAACGCGTTTTCGGCCGAAAACGTGTACGTTTGCACTTCCCCGCCACAGGGAAGCTGCTAGCCGGGAATTCTCTGCCTGGTTCTACCCGCTGCCCGGAACGCTACGCAGGGCAAAAGCGGTTCTCGTCCTCCGTGCTTGCTTTTTCTCAGAAAGAGCCGTGGTGTGCGTTTTCGCCGGAAAACGCGTTTTCGGCCGAAAACGTGTACGTTTGCACTTCCCCGCCACAGGGAAGCTGCTAGCCGGGAATTCTCTGCCTGGTTCTACCCGCTGCCCGGAACGCTACGCAGGGCAAAAGCGGTTCTCGTCCTCCGTGCTTGCTTTTTCTCAGAAAGAGCCGTGGTGTGCGTTTTCGCCGGAAAACGCGTTTTCGGCCGAAAACGTGTACGTTTGCACTTCCCCGCCACAGGGAAGCTGCTAGCCGGGAATTCTCTGCCTGGTTCTACCCGCTGCCGGAACGCTACGCAGGGCAAAAGCGGTTCTCGTCCTCCGTGCTTGCTTTTTCTCAGAAAGAGCCGTGGTGTGCGTTTTCGCCGGAAAACGCGTTTTCGGCCGAAAACGTGTACGTTTGCACTTCCCCGCCACAGGGAAGCTGCTAGCCGGGAATTCTCTGCCTGGTTCTACCCGCTGCCCGGAACGCTACGCAGGGCAAAAGCGGTTCTCGTCCTCCGTGCTTGCTTTTTCTCAGAAAGAGCCGTGGTGTGCGTTTTCGCCGGAAAACGCGTTTTCGGCCGAAAACGTGTACGTTTGCACTTCCCCGCCACAGGGAAGCTGCTAGCCGGGAATTCTCTGCCTGGTTCTACCCGCTGCCCGGAACGCTACGCAGGGCAAAAGCGGTTCTCGTCCTCCGTGCTTGCTTTTTCTCAGAAAGAGCCGTGGTGTGCGTTTTCGCCGGAAAACGCGTTTTCGGCCGAAAACGTGTACGTTTGCACTTCCCCGCCACAGGGAAGCTGCTAGCCGGGAATTCTCTGCCTGGTTCTACCCGCTGCCCGGAACGCTACGCAGGGCAAAAGCGGTTCTCGTCCTCCGTGCTTGCTTTTTCTCAGAAAGAGCCGTGGTGTGCGTTTTCGCCGGAAAACGCGTTTTCGGCCGAAAACGTGTACGTTTGCACTTCCCCGCCACAGGGAAGCTGCTAGCCGGGAATTCTCTGCCTGGTTCTACCCGCTGCCCGGAACGCTACGCAGGGCAAAAGCGGTTCTCGTCCTCCGTGCTTGCTTTTTCTCAGAAAGAGCCGTGGTGTGCGTTTTCGCCGGAAAACGCGTTTTCGGCCGAAAACGTGTACGTTTGCACTTCCCCGCCACAGGGAAGCTGCTAGCCGGGAATTCTCTGCCTGGTTCTACCCGCTGCCCGGAACGCTACGCAGGGCAAAAGCGGTTCTCGTCCTCCGTGCTTGCTTTTTCTCAGAAAGAGCCGTGGTGTGCGTTTTCGCCGGAAAACGCGTTTTCGGCCGAAAACGTGTACGTTTGCACTTCCCCGCCACAGGGAAGCTGCTAGCCGGGAATTCTCTGCCTGGTTCTACCCGCTGCCCGGAACGCTACGCAGGGCAAAAGCGGTTCTCGTCCTCCGTGCTTGCTTTTTCTCAGAAAGAGCCGTGGTGTGCGTTTTCGCCGGAAAACGCGTTTTCGGCCGAAAACGTGTACGTTTGCACTTCCCCGCCACAGGGAAGCTGCTAGCCGGGAATTCTCTGCCTGGTTCTACCCGCTGCCCGGAACGCTACGCAGGGCAAAAGCGGTTCTCGTCCTCCGTGCTTGCTTTTTCTCAGAAAGAGCCGTGGTGTGCGTTTTCGCCGGAAAACGCGTTTTCGGCCGAAAACGTGTACGTTTGCACTTCCCCGCCACAGGGAAGCTGCTAGCCGGGAATTCTCTGCCTGGTTCTACCCGCTGCCCGGAACGCTACGCAGGGCAAAAGCGGTTCTCGTCCTCCGTGCTTGCTTTTTCTCAGAAAGAGCCGTGGTGTGCGTTTTCGCCGGAAAACGCGTTTTCGGCCGAAAACGTGTACGTTTGCACTTCCCCGCCACAGGGAAGCTGCTAGCCGGGAATTCTCTGCCTGGTTCTACCCGCTGCCCGGAACGCTACGCAGGGCAAAAGCGGTTCTCGTCCTCCGTGCTTGCTTTTTCTCAGAAAGAGCCGTGGTGTGCGTTTTCGCCGGAAAACGCGTTTTCGGCCGAAAACGTGTACGTTTGCACTTCCCCGCCACAGGGAAGCTGCTAGCCGGGAATTCTCTGCCTGGTTCTACCCGCTGCCCGGAACGCTACGCAGGGCAAAAGCGGTTCTCGTCCTCCGTGCTTGCTTTTTCTCAGAAAGAGCCGTGGTGTGCGTTTTCGCCGGAAAACGCGTTTTCGGCCGAAAACGTGTACGTTTGCACTTCCCCGCCACAGGGAAGCTGCTAGCCGGGAATTCTCTGCCTGGTTCTACCCGCTGCCCGGAACGCTACGCAGGGCAAAAGCGGTTCTCGTCCTCCGTGCTTGCTTTTTCTCAGAAAGAGCCGTGGTGTGCGTTTTCGCCGGAAAACGCGTTTTCGGCCGAAAACGTGTACGTTTGCACTTCCCCGCCACAGGGAAGCTGCTAGCCGGGAATTCTCTGCCTGGTTCTACCCGCTGCCCGGAACGCTACGCAGGGCAAAAGCGGTTCTCGTCCTCCGTGCTTGCTTTTTCTCAGAAAGAGCCGTGGTGTGCGTTTTCGCCGGAAAACGCGTTTTCGGCCGAAAACGTGTACGTTTGCACTTCCCCGCCACAGGGAAGCTGCTAGCCGGGAATTCTCTGCCTGGTTCTACCCGCTGCCCGGAACGCTACGCAGGGCAAAAGCGGTTCTCGTCCTCCGTGCTTGCTTTTTCTCAGAAAGAGCCGTGGTGTGCGTTTTCGCCGGAAAACGCGTTTTCGGCCGAAAACGTGTACGTTTGCACTTCCCCGCCACAGGGAAGCTGCTAGCCGGGAATTCTCTGCCTGGTTCTACCCGCTGCCCGGAACGCTACGCAGGGCAAAAGCGGTTCTCGTCCTCCGTGCTTGCTTTTTCTCAGAAAGAGCCGTGGTGTGCGTTTTCGCCGGAAAACGCGTTTTCGGCCGAAAACGTGTACGTTTGCACTTCCCCGCCACAGGGAAGCTGCTAGCCGGGAATTCTCTGCCTGGTTCTACCCGCTGCCCGGAACGCTACGCAGGGCAAAAGCGGTTCTCGTCCTCCGTGCTTGCTTTTTCTCAGAAAGAGCCGTGGTGTGCGTTTTCGCCGGAAAACGCGTTTTCGGCCGAAAACGTGTACGTTTGCACTTCCCCGCCACAGGGAAGCTGCTAGCCGGGAATTCTCTGCCTGGTTCTACCCGCTGCCCGGAACGCTACGCAGGGCAAAAGCGGTTCTCGTCCTCCGTGCTTGCTTTTTCTCAGAAAGAGCCGTGGTGTGCGTTTTCGCCGGAAAACGCGTTTTCGGCCGAAAACGTGTACGTTTGCACTTCCCCGCCACAGGGAAGCTGCTAGCCGGGAATTCTCTGCCTGGTTCTACCCGCTGCCCGGAACGCTACGCAGGGCAAAAGCGGTTCTCGTCCTCCGTGCTTGCTTTTTCTCAGAAAGAGCCGTGGTGTGCGTTTTCGCCGGAAAACGCGTTTTCGGCCGAAAACGTGTACGTTTGCACTTCCCCGCCACAGGGAAGCTGCTAGCCGGGAATTCTCTGCCTGGTTCTACCCGCTGCCCGGAACGCTACGCAGGGCAAAAGCGGTTCTCGTCCTCCGTGCTTGCTTTTTCTCAGAAAGAGCCGTGGTGTGCGTTTTCGCCGGAAAACGCGTTTTCGGCCGAAAACGTGTACGTTTGCACTTCCCCGCCACAGGGAAGCTGCTAGCCGGGAATTCTCTGCCTGGTTCTACCCGCTGCCCGGAACGCTACGCAGGGCAAAAGCGGTTCTCGTCCTCCGTGCTTGCTTTTTCTCAGAAAGAGCCGTGGTGTGCGTTTTCGCCGGAAAACGCGTTTTCGGCCGAAAACGTGTACGTTTGCACTTCCCCGCCACAGGGAAGCTGCTAGCCGGGAATTCTCTGCCTGGTTCTACCCGCTGCCCGGAACGCTACGCAGGGCAAAAGCGGTTCTCGTCCTCCGTGCTTGCTTTTTCTCAGAAAGAGCCGTGGTGTGCGTTTTCGCCGGAAAACGCGTTTTCGGCCGAAAACGTGTACGTTTGCACTTCCCCGCCACAGGGAAGCTGCTAGCCGGGAATTCTCTGCCTGGTTCTACCCGCTGCCCGGAACGCTACGCAGGGCAAAAGCGGTTCTCGTCCTCCGTGCTTGCTTTTTCTCAGAAAGAGCCGTGGTGTGCGTTTTCGCCGGAAAACGCGTTTTCGGCCGAAAACGTGTACGTTTGCACTTCCCCGCCACAGGGAAGCTGCTAGCCGGGAATTCTCTGCCTGGTTCTACCCGCTGCCCGGAACGCTACGCAGGGCAAAAGCGGTTCTCGTCCTCCGTGCTTGCTTTTTCTCAGAAAGAGCCGTGGTGTGCGTTTTCGCCGGAAAACGCGTTTTCGGCCGAAAACGTGTACGTTTGCACTTCCCCGCCACAGGGAAGCTGCTAGCCGGGAATTCTCTGCCTGGTTCTACCCGCTGCCCGGAACGCTACGCAGGGCAAAAGCGGTTCTCGTCCTCCGTGCTTGCTTTTTCTCAGAAAGAGCCGTGGTGTGCGTTTTCGCCGGAAAACGCGTTTTCGGCCGAAAACGTGTACGTTTGCACTTCCCCGCCACAGGGAAGCTGCTAGCCGGGAATTCTCTGCCTGGTTCTACCCGCTGCCCGGAACGCTACGCAGGGCAAAAGCGGTTCTCGTCCTCCGTGCTTGCTTTTTCTCAGAAAGAGCCGTGGTGTGCGTTTTCGCCGGAAAACGCGTTTTCGGCCGAAAACGTGTACGTTTGCACTTCCCCGCCACAGGGAAGCTGCTAGCCGGGAATTCTCTGCCTGGTTCTACCCGCTGCCCGGAACGCTACGCAGGGCAAAAGCGGTTCTCGTCCTCCGTGCTTGCTTTTTCTCAGAAAGAGCCGTGGTGTGCGTTTTCGCCGGAAAACGCGTTTTCGGCCGAAAACGTGTACGTTTGCACTTCCCCGCCACAGGGAAGCTGCTAGCCGGGAATTCTCTGCCTGGTTCTACCCGCTGCCCGGAACGCTACGCAGGGCAAAAGAGGTTCTCGTCCTCCGTGCTTGCTTTTTCTCAGAAAGAGCCGTGGTGTGCGTTTTCGCCGGAAAACGCGTTTTCGGCCGAAAACGTGTACGTTTGCACTTCCCCGCCACAGGGAAGCTGCTAGCCGGGAATTCTCTGCCTGGTTCTACCCGCTGCCCGGAACGCTACGCAGGGCAAAAGCGGTTCTCGTCCTCCGTGCTTGCTTTTTCTCAGAAAGAGCCGTGGTGTGCGTTTTCGCCGGAAAACGCGTTTTCGGCCGAAAACGTGTACGTTTGCACTTCCCCGCCACAGGGAAGCTGCTAGCCGGGAATTCTCTGCCTGGTTCTACCCGCTGCCCGGAACGCTACGCAGGGCAAAAGCGGTTCTCGTCCTCCGTGCTTGCTTTTTCTCAGAAAGAGCCGTGGTGTGCGTTTTCGCCGGAAAACGCGTTTTCGGCCGAAAACGTGTACGTTTGCACTTCCCCGCCACAGGGAAGCTGCTAGCCGGGAATTCTCTGCCTGGTTCTACCCGCTGCCCGGAACGCTACGCAGGGCAAAAGCGGTTCTCGTCCTCCGTGCTTGCTTTTTCTCAGAAAGAGCCGTGGTGTGCGTTTTCGCCGGAAAACGCGTTTTCGGCCGAAAACGTGTACGTTTGCACTTCCCCGCCACAGGGAAGCTGCTAGCCGGGAATTCTCTGCCTGGTTCTACCCGCTGCCCGGAACGCTACGCAGGGCAAAAGCGGTTCTCGTCCTCCGTGCTTGCTTTTTCTCAGAAAGAGCCGTGGTGTGCGTTTTCGCCGGAAAACGCGTTTTCGGCCGAAAACGTGTACGTTTGCACTTCCCCGCCACAGGGAAGCTGCTAGCCGGGAATTCTCTGCCTGGTTCTACCCGCTGCCCGGAACGCTACGCAGGGCAAAAGCGGTTCTCGTCCTCCGTGCTTGCTTTTTCTCAGAAAGAGCCGTGGTGTGCGTTTTCGCCGGAAAACGCGTTTTCGGCCGAAAACGTGTACGTTTGCACTTCCCCGCCACAGGGAAGCTGCTAGCCGGGAATTCTCTGCCTGGTTCTACCCGCTGCCCGGAACGCTACGCAGGGCAAAAGCGGTTCTCGTCCTCCGTGCTTGCTTTTTCTCAGAAAGAGCCGTGGTGTGCGTTTTCGCCGGAAAACGCGTTTTCGGCCGAAAACGTGTACGTTTGCACTTCCCCGCCACAGGGAAGCTGCTAGCCGGGAATTCTCTGCCTGGTTCTACCCGCTGCCCGGAACGCTACGCAGGGCAAAAGCGGTTCTCGTCCTCCGTGCTTGCTTTTTCTCAGAAAGAGCCGTGGTGTGCGTTTTCGCCGGAAAACGCGTTTTCGGCCGAAAACGTGTACGTTTGCACTTCCCCGCCACAGGGAAGCTGCTAGCCGGGAATTCTCTGCCTGGTTCTACCCGCTGCCCGGAACGCTACGCAGGGCAAAAGCGGTTCTCGTCCTCCGTGCTTGCTTTTTCTCAGAAAGAGCCGTGGTGTGCGTTTTCGCCGGAAAACGCGTTTTCGGCCGAAAACGTGTACGTTTGCACTTCCCCGCCACAGGGAAGCTGCTAGCCGGGAATTCTCTGCCTGGTTCTACCCGCTGCCCGGAACGCTACGCAGGGCAAAAGCGGTTCTCGTCCTCCGTGCTTGCTTTTTCTCAGAAAGAGCCGTGGTGTGCGTTTTCGCCGGAAAACGCGTTTTCGGCCGAAAACGTGTACGTTTGCACTTCCCCGCCACAGGGAAGCTGCTAGCCGGGAATTCTCTGCCTGGTTCTACCCGCTGCCCGGAACGCTACGCAGGGCAAAAGCGGTTCTCGTCCTCCGTGCTTGCTTTTTCTCAGAAAGAGCCGTGGTGTGCGTTTTCGCCGGAAAACGCGTTTTCGGCCGAAAACGTGTACGTTTGCACTTCCCCGCCACAGGGAAGCTGCTAGCCGGGAATTCTCTGCCTGGTTCTACCCGCTGCCCGGAACGCTACGCAGGGCAAAAGCGGTTCTCGTCCTCCGTGCTTGCTTTTTCTCAGAAAGAGCCGTGGTGTGCGTTTTCGCCGGAAAACGCGTTTTCGGCCGAAAACGTGTACGTTTGCACTTCCCCGCCACAGGGAAGCTGCTAGCCGGGAATTCTCTGCCTGGTTCTACCCGCTGCCCGGAACGCTACGCAGGGCAAAAGCGGTTCTCGTCCTCCGTGCTTGCTTTTTCTCAGAAAGAGCCGTGGTGTGCGTTTTCGCCGGAAAACGCGTTTTCGGCCGAAAACGTGTACGTTTGCACTTCCCCGCCACAGGGAAGCTGCTAGCCGGGAATTCTCTGCCTGGTTCTACCCGCTGCCCGGAACGCTACGCAGGGCAAAAGCGGTTCTCGTCCTCCGTGCTTGCTTTTTCTCAGAAAGAGCCGTGGTGTGCGTTTTCGCCGGAAAACGCGTTTTCGGCCGAAAACGTGTACGTTTGCACTTCCCCGCCACAGGGAAGCTGCTAGCCGGGAATTCTCTGCCTGGTTCTACCCGCTGCCCGGAACGCTACGCAGGGCAAAAGCGGTTCTCGTCCTCCGTGCTTGCTTTTTCTCAGAAAGAGCCGTGGTGTGCGTTTTCGCCGGAAAACGCGTTTTCGGCCGAAAACGTGTACGTTTGCACTTCCCCGCCACAGGGAAGCTGCTAGCCGGGAATTCTCTGCCTGGTTCTACCCGCTGCCCGGAACGCTACGCAGGGCAAAAGCGGTTCTCGTCCTCCGTGCTTGCTTTTTCTCAGAAAGAGCCGTGGTGTGCGTTTTCGCCGGAAAACGCGTTTTCGGCCGAAAACGTGTACGTTTGCACTTCCCCGCCACAGGGAAGCTGCTAGCCGGGAATTCTCTGCCTGGTTCTACCCGCTGCCCGGAACGCTACGCAGGGCAAAAGCGGTTCTCGTCCTCCGTGCTTGCTTTTTCTCAGAAAGAGCCGTGGTGTGCGTTTTCGCCGGAAAACGCGTTTTCGGCCGAAAACGTGTACGTTTGCACTTCCCCGCCACAGGGAAGCTGCTAGCCGGGAATTCTCTGCCTGGTTCTACCCGCTGCCCGGAACGCTACGCAGGGCAAAAGCGGTTCTCGTCCTCCGTGCTTGCTTTTTCTCAGAAAGAGCCGTGGTGTGCGTTTTCGCCGGAAAACGCGTTTTCGGCCGAAAACGTGTACGTTTGCACTTCCCCGCCACAGGGAAGCTGCTAGCCGGGAATTCTCTGCCTGGTTCTACCCGCTGCCCGGAACGCTACGCAGGGCAAAAGCGGTTCTCGTCCTCCGTGCTTGCTTTTTCTCAGAAAGAGCCGTGGTGTGCGTTTTCGCCGGAAAACGCGTTTTCGGCCGAAAACGTGTACGTTTGCACTTCCCCGCCACAGGGAAGCTGCTAGCCGGGAATTCTCTGCCTGGTTCTACCCGCTGCCCGGAACGCTACGCAGGGCAAAAGCGGTTCTCGTCCTCCGTGCTTGCTTTTTCTCAGAAAGAGCCGTGGTGTGCGTTTTCGCCGGAAAACGCGTTTTCGGCCGAAAACGTGTACGTTTGCACTTCCCCGCCACAGGGAAGCTGCTAGCCGGGAATTCTCTGCCTGGTTCTACCCGCTGCCCGGAACGCTACGCAGGGCAAAAGCGGTTCTCGTCCTCCGTGCTTGCTTTTTCTCAGAAAGAGCCGTGGTGTGCGTTTTCGCCGGAAAACGCGTTTTCGGCCGAAAACGTGTACGTTTGCACTTCCCCGCCACAGGGAAGCTGCTAGCCGGGAATTCTCTGCCTGGTTCTACCCGCTGCCCGGAACGCTACGCAGGGCAAAAGCGGTTCTCGTCCTCCGTGCTTGCTTTTTCTCAGAAAGAGCCGTGGTGTGCGTTTTCGCCGGAAAACGCGTTTTCGGCCGAAAACGTGTACGTTTGCACTTCCCCGCCACAGGGAAGCTGCTAGCCGGGAATTCTCTGCCTGGTTCTACCCGCTGCCCGGAACGCTACGCAGGGCAAAAGCGGTTCTCGTCCTCCGTGCTTGCTTTTTCTCAGAAAGAGCCGTGGTGTGCGTTTTCGCCGGAAAACGCGTTTTCGGCCGAAAACGTGTACGTTTGCACTTCCCCGCCACAGGGAAGCTGCTAGCCGGGAATTCTCTGCCTGGTTCTACCCGCTGCCCGGAACGCTACGCAGGGCAAAAGCGGTTCTCGTCCTCCGTGCTTGCTTTTTCTCAGAAAGAGCCGTGGTGTGCGTTTTCGCCGGAAAACGCGTTTTCGGCCGAAAACGTGTACGTTTGCACTTCCCCGCCACAGGGAAGCTGCTAGCCGGGAATTCTCTGCCTGGTTCTACCCGCTGCCCGGAACGCTACGCAGGGCAAAAGCGGTTCTCGTCCTCCGTGCTTGCTTTTTCTCAGAAAGAGCCGTGGTGTGCGTTTTCGCCGGAAAACGCGTTTTCGGCCGAAAACGTGTACGTTTGCACTTCCCCGCCACAGGGAAGCTGCTAGCCGGGAATTCTCTGCCTGGTTCTACCCGCTGCCCGGAACGCTACGCAGGGCAAAAGCGGTTCTCGTCCTCCGTGCTTGCTTTTTCTCAGAAAGAGCCGTGGTGTGCGTTTTCGCCGGAAAACGCGTTTTCGGCCGAAAACGTGTACGTTTGCACTTCCCCGCCACAGGGAAGCTGCTAGCCGGGAATTCTCTGCCTGGTTCTACCCGCTGCCCGGAACGCTACGCAGGGCAAAAGCGGTTCTCGTCCTCCGTGCTTGCTTTTTCTCAGAAAGAGCCGTGGTGTGCGTTTTCGCCGGAAAACGCGTTTTCGGCCGAAAACGTGTACGTTTGCACTTCCCCGCCACAGGGAAGCTGCTAGCCGGGAATTCTCTGCCTGGTTCTACCCGCTGCCCGGAACGCTACGCAGGGCAAAAGCGGTTCTCGTCCTCCGTGCTTGCTTTTTCTCAGAAAGAGCCGTGGTGTGCGTTTTCGCCGGAAAACGCGTTTTCGGCCGAAAACGTGTACGTTTGCACTTCCCCGCCACAGGGAAGCTGCTAGCCGGGAATTCTCTGCCTGGTTCTACCCGCTGCCCGGAACGCTACGCAGGGCAAAAGCGGTTCTCGTCCTCCGTGCTTGCTTTTTCTCAGAAAGAGCCGTGGTGTGCGTTTTCGCCGGAAAACGCGTTTTCGGCCGAAAACGTGTACGTTTGCACTTCCCCGCCACAGGGAAGCTGCTAGCCGGGAATTCTCTGCCTGGTTCTACCCGCTGCCCGGAACGCTACGCAGGGCAAAAGCGGTTCTCGTCCTCCGTGCTTGCTTTTTCTCAGAAAGAGCCGTGGTGTGCGTTTTCGCCGGAAAACGCGTTTTCGGCCGAAAACGTGTACGTTTGCACTTCCCCGCCACAGGGAAGCTGCTAGCCGGGAATTCTCTGCCTGGTTCTACCCGCTGCCCGGAACGCTACGCAGGGCAAAAGCGGTTCTCGTCCTCCGTGCTTGCTTTTTCTCAGAAAGAGCCGTGGTGTGCGTTTTCGCCGGAAAACGCGTTTTCGGCCGAAAACGTGTACGTTTGCACTTCCCCGCCACAGGGAAGCTGCTAGCCGGGAATTCTCTGCCTGGTTCTACCCGCTGCCCGGAACGCTACGCAGGGCAAAAGCGGTTCTCGTCCTCCGTGCTTGCTTTTTCTCAGAAAGAGCCGTGGTGTGCGTTTTCGCCGGAAAACGCGTTTTCGGCCGAAAACGTGTACGTTTGCACTTCCCCGCCACAGGGAAGCTGCTAGCCGGGAATTCTCTGCCTGGTTCTACCCGCTGCCCGGAACGCTACGCAGGGCAAAAGCGGTTCTCGTCCTCCGTGCTTGCTTTTTCTCAGAAAGAGCCGTGGTGTGCGTTTTCGCCGGAAAACGCGTTTTCGGCCGAAAACGTGTACGTTTGCACTTCCCCGCCACAGGGAAGCTGCTAGCCGGGAATTCTCTGCCTGGTTCTACCCGCTGCCCGGAACGCTACGCAGGGCAAAAGCGGTTCTCGTCCTCCGTGCTTGCTTTTTCTCAGAAAGAGCCGTGGTGTGCGTTTTCGCCGGAAAACGCGTTTTCGGCCGAAAACGTGTACGTTTGCACTTCCCCGCCACAGGGAAGCTGCTAGCCGGGAATTCTCTGCCTGGTTCTACCCGCTGCCCGGAACGCTACGCAGGGCAAAAGCGGTTCTCGTCCTCCGTGCTTGCTTTTTCTCAGAAAGAGCCGTGGTGTGCGTTTTCGCCGGAAAACGCGTTTTCGGCCGAAAACGTGTACGTTTGCACTTCCCCGCCACAGGGAAGCTGCTAGCCGGGAATTCTCTGCCTGGTTCTACCCGCTGCCCGGAACGCTACGCAGGGCAAAAGCGGTTCTCGTCCTCCGTGCTTGCTTTTTCTCAGAAAGAGCCGTGGTGTGCGTTTTCGCCGGAAAACGCGTTTTCGGCCGAAAACGTGTACGTTTGCACTTCCCCGCCACAGGGAAGCTGCTAGCCGGGAATTCTCTGCCTGGTTCTACCCGCTGCCCGGAACGCTACGCAGGGCAAAAGCGGTTCTCGTCCTCCGTGCTTGCTTTTTCTCAGAAAGAGCCGTGGTGTGCGTTTTCGCCGGAAAACGCGTTTTCGGCCGAAAACGTGTACGTTTGCACTTCCCCGCCACAGGGAAGCTGCTAGCCGGGAATTCTCTGCCTGGTTCTACCCGCTGCCCGGAACGCTACGCAGGGCAAAAGCGGTTCTCGTCCTCCGTGCTTGCTTTTTCTCAGAAAGAGCCGTGGTGTGCGTTTTCGCCGGAAAACGCGTTTTCGGCCGAAAACGTGTACGTTTGCACTTCCCCGCCACAGGGAAGCTGCTAGCCGGGAATTCTCTGCCTGGTTCTACCCGCTGCCCGGAACGCTACGCAGGGCAAAAGCGGTTCTCGTCCTCCGTGCTTGCTTTTTCTCAGAAAGAGCCGTGGTGTGCGTTTTCGCCGGAAAACGCGTTTTCGGCCGAAAACGTGTACGTTTGCACTTCCCCGCCACAGGGAAGCTGCTAGCCGGGAATTCTCTGCCTGGTTCTACCCGCTGCCCGGAACGCTACGCAGGGCAAAAGCGGTTCTCGTCCTCCGTGCTTGCTTTTTCTCAGAAAGAGCCGTGGTGTGCGTTTTCGCCGGAAAACGCGTTTTCGGCCGAAAACGTGTACGTTTGCACTTCCCCGCCACAGGGAAGCTGCTAGCCGGGAATTCTCTGCCTGGTTCTACCCGCTGCCCGGAACGCTACGCAGGGCAAAAGCGGTTCTCGTCCTCCGTGCTTGCTTTTTCTCAGAAAGAGCCGTGGTGTGCGTTTTCGCCGGAAAACGCGTTTTCGGCCGAAAACGTGTACGTTTGCACTTCCCCGCCACAGGGAAGCTGCTAGCCGGGAATTCTCTGCCTGGTTCTACCCGCTGCCCGGAACGCTACGCAGGGCAAAAGCGGTTCTCGTCCTCCGTGCTTGCTTTTTCTCAGAAAGAGCCGTGGTGTGCGTTTTCGCCGGAAAACGCGTTTTCGGCCGAAAACGTGTACGTTTGCACTTCCCCGCCACAGGGAAGCTGCTAGCCGGGAATTCTCTGCCTGGTTCTACCCGCTGCCCGGAACGCTACGCAGGGCAAAAGCGGTTCTCGTCCTCCGTGCTTGCTTTTTCTCAGAAAGAGCCGTGGTGTGCGTTTTCGCCGGAAAACGCGTTTTCGGCCGAAAACGTGTACGTTTGCACTTCCCCGCCACAGGGAAGCTGCTAGCCGGGAATTCTCTGCCTGGTTCTACCCGCTGCCCGGAACGCTACGCAGGGCAAAAGCGGTTCTCGTCCTCCGTGCTTGCTTTTTCTCAGAAAGAGCCGTGGTGTGCGTTTTCGCCGGAAAACGCGTTTTCGGCCGAAAACGTGTACGTTTGCACTTCCCCGCCACAGGGAAGCTGCTAGCCGGGAATTCTCTGCCTGGTTCTACCCGCTGCCCGGAACGCTACGCAGGGCAAAAGCGGTTCTCGTCCTCCGTGCTTGCTTTTTCTCAGAAAGAGCCGTGGTGTGCGTTTTCGCCGGAAAACGCGTTTTCGGCCGAAAACGTGTACGTTTGCACTTCCCCGCCACAGGGAAGCTGCTAGCCGGGAATTCTCTGCCTGGTTCTACCCGCTGCCCGGAACGCTACGCAGGGCAAAAGCGGTTCTCGTCCTCCGTGCTTGCTTTTTCTCAGAAAGAGCCGTGGTGTGCGTTTTCGCCGGAAAACGCGTTTTCGGCCGAAAACGTGTACGTTTGCACTTCCCCGCCACAGGGAAGCTGCTAGCCGGGAATTCTCTGCCTGGTTCTACCCGCTGCCCGGAACGCTACGCAGGGCAAAAGCGGTTCTCGTCCTCCGTGCTTGCTTTTTCTCAGAAAGAGCCGTGGTGTGCGTTTTCGCCGGAAAACGCGTTTTCGGCCGAAAACGTGTACGTTTGCACTTCCCCGCCACAGGGAAGCTGCTAGCCGGGAATTCTCTGCCTGGTTCTACCCGCTGCCCGGAACGCTACGCAGGGCAAAAGCGGTTCTCGTCCTCCGTGCTTGCTTTTTCTCAGAAAGAGCCGTGGTGTGCGTTTTCGCCGGAAAACGCGTTTTCGGCCGAAAACGTGTACGTTTGCACTTCCCCGCCACAGGGAAGCTGCTAGCCGGGAATTCTCTGCCTGGTTCTACCCGCTGCCCGGAACGCTACGCAGGGCAAAAGCGGTTCTCGTCCTCCGTGCTTGCTTTTTCTCAGAAAGAGCCGTGGTGTGCGTTTTCGCCGGAAAACGCGTTTTCGGCCGAAAACGTGTACGTTTGCACTTCCCCGCCACAGGGAAGCTGCTAGCCGGGAATTCTCTGCCTGGTTCTACCCGCTGCCCGGAACGCTACGCAGGGCAAAAGCGGTTCTCGTCCTCCGTGCTTGCTTTTTCTCAGAAAGAGCCGTGGTGTGCGTTTTCGCCGGAAAACGCGTTTTCGGCCGAAAACGTGTACGTTTGCACTTCCCCGCCACAGGGAAGCTGCTAGCCGGGAATTCTCTGCCTGGTTCTACCCGCTGCCCGGAACGCTACGCAGGGCAAAAGCGGTTCTCGTCCTCCGTGCTTGCTTTTTCTCAGAAAGAGCCGTGGTGTGCGTTTTCGCCGGAAAACGCGTTTTCGGCCGAAAACGTGTACGTTTGCACTTCCCCGCCACAGGGAAGCTGCTAGCCGGGAATTCTCTGCCTGGTTCTACCCGCTGCCCGGAACGCTACGCAGGGCAAAAGCGGTTCTCGTCCTCCGTGCTTGCTTTTTCTCAGAAAGAGCCGTGGTGTGCGTTTTCGCCGGAAAACGCGTTTTCGGCCGAAAACGTGTACGTTTGCACTTCCCCGCCACAGGGAAGCTGCTAGCCGGGAATTCTCTGCCTGGTTCTACCCGCTGCCCGGAACGCTACGCAGGGCAAAAGCGGTTCTCGTCCTCCGTGCTTGCTTTTTCTCAGAAAGAGCCGTGGTGTGCGTTTTCGCCGGAAAACGCGTTTTCGGCCGAAAACGTGTACGTTTGCACTTCCCCGCCACAGGGAAGCTGCTAGCCGGGAATTCTCTGCCTGGTTCTACCCGCTGCCCGGAACGCTACGCAGGGCAAAAGCGGTTCTCGTCCTCCGTGCTTGCTTTTTCTCAGAAAGAGCCGTGGTGTGCGTTTTCGCCGGAAAACGCGTTTTCGGCCGAAAACGTGTACGTTTGCACTTCCCCGCCACAGGGAAGCTGCTAGCCGGGAATTCTCTGCCTGGTTCTACCCGCTGCCCGGAACGCTACGCAGGGCAAAAGCGGTTCTCGTCCTCCGTGCTTGCTTTTTCTCAGAAAGAGCCGTGGTGTGCGTTTTCGCCGGAAAACGCGTTTTCGGCCGAAAACGTGTACGTTTGCACTTCCCCGCCACAGGGAAGCTGCTAGCCGGGAATTCTCTGCCTGGTTCTACCCGCTGCCCGGAACGCTACGCAGGGCAAAAGCGGTTCTCGTCCTCCGTGCTTGCTTTTTCTCAGAAAGAGCCGTGGTGTGCGTTTTGGCCGGAAAAGGCGTTTTCGGCCGAAAACGTGTACGTTTGCACTTCCCCGCCACAGGGAAGCTGCTAGCCGGGAATTCTCTGCCTGGTTCTACCCGCTGCCCGGAACGCTACGCAGGGCAAAAGCGGTTCTCGTCCTCCGTGCTTGCTTTTTCTCAGAAAGAGCCGTGGTGTGCGTTTTCGCCGGAAAACGCGTTTTCGGCCGAAAACGTGTACGTTTGCACTTCCCCGCCACAGGGAAGCTGCTAGCCGGGAATTCTCTGCCTGGTTCTACCCGCTGCCCGGAACGCTACGCAGGGCAAAAGCGGTTCTCGTCCTCCGTGCTTGCTTTTTCTCAGAAAGAGCCGTGGTGTGCGTTTTCGCCGGAAAACGCGTTTTCGGCCGAAAACGTGTACGTTTGCACTTCCCCGCCACAGGGAAGCTGCTAGCCGGGAATTCTCTGCCTGGTTCTACCCGCTGCCCGGAACGCTACGCAGGGCAAAAGCGGTTCTCGTCCTCCGTGCTTGCTTTTTCTCAGAAAGAGCCGTGGTGTGCGTTTTCGCCGGAAAACGCGTTTTCGGCCGAAAACGTGTACGTTTGCACTTCCCCGCCACAGGGAAGCTGCTAGCCGGGAATTCTCTGCCTGGTTCTACCCGCTGCCCGGAACGCTACGCAGGGCAAAAGCGGTTCTCGTCCTCCGTGCTTGCTTTTTCTCAGAAAGAGCCGTGGTGTGCGTTTTCGCCGGAAAACGCGTTTTCGGCCGAAAACGTGTACGTTTGCACTTCCCCGCCACAGGGAAGCTGCTAGCCGGGAATTCTCTGCCTGGTTCTACCCGCTGCCCGGAACGCTACGCAGGGCAAAAGCGGTTCTCGTCCTCCGTGCTTGCTTTTTCTCAGAAAGAGCCGTGGTGTGCGTTTTCGCCGGAAAACGCGTTTTCGGCCGAAAACGTGTACGTTTGCACTTCCCCGCCACAGGGAAGCTGCTAGCCGGGAATTCTCTGCCTGGTTCTACCCGCTGCCCGGAACGCTACGCAGGGCAAAAGCGGTTCTCGTCCTCCGTGCTTGCTTTTTCTCAGAAAGAGCCGTGGTGTGCGTTTTCGCCGGAAAACGCGTTTTCGGCCGAAAACGTGTACGTTTGCACTTCCCCGCCACAGGGAAGCTGCTAGCCGGGAATTCTCTGCCTGGTTCTACCCGCTGCCCGGAACGCTACGCAGGGCAAAAGCGGTTCTCGTCCTCCGTGCTTGCTTTTTCTCAGAAAGAGCCGTGGTGTGCGTTTTCGCCGGAAAACGCGTTTTCGGCCGAAAACGTGTACGTTTGCACTTCCCCGCCACAGGGAAGCTGCTAGCCGGGAATTCTCTGCCTGGTTCTACCCGCTGCCCGGAACGCTACGCAGGGCAAAAGCGGTTCTCGTCCTCCGTGCTTGCTTTTTCTCAGAAAGAGCCGTGGTGTGCGTTTTCGCCGGAAAACGCGTTTTCGGCCGAAAACGTGTACGTTTGCACTTCCCCGCCACAGGGAAGCTGCTAGCCGGGAATTCTCTGCCTGGTTCTACCCGCTGCCCGGAACGCTACGCAGGGCAAAAGCGGTTCTCGTCCTCCGTGCTTGCTTTTTCTCAGAAAGAGCCGTGGTGTGCGTTTTCGCCGGAAAACGCGTTTTCGGCCGAAAACGTGTACGTTTGCACTTCCCCGCCACAGGGAAGCTGCTAGCCGGGAATTCTCTGCCTGGTTCTACCCGCTGCCCGGAACGCTACGCAGGGCAAAAGCGGTTCTCGTCCTCCGTGCTTGCTTTTTCTCAGAAAGAGCCGTGGTGTGCGTTTTCGCCGGAAAACGCGTTTTCGGCCGAAAACGTGTACGTTTGCACTTCCCCGCCACAGGGAAGCTGCTAGCCGGGAATTCTCTGCCTGGTTCTACCCGCTGCCCGGAACGCTACGCAGGGCAAAAGCGGTTCTCGTCCTCCGTGCTTGCTTTTTCTCAGAAAGAGCCGTGGTGTGCGTTTTCGCCGGAAAACGCGTTTTCGGCCGAAAACGTGTACGTTTGCACTTCCCCGCCACAGGGAAGCTGCTAGCCGGGAATTCTCTGCCTGGTTCTACCCGCTGCCCGGAACGCTACGCAGGGCAAAAGCGGTTCTCGTCCTCCGTGCTTGCTTTTTCTCAGAAAGAGCCGTGGTGTGCGTTTTCGCCGGAAAACGCGTTTTCGGCCGAAAACGTGTACGTTTGCACTTCCCCGCCACAGGGAAGCTGCTAGCCGGGAATTCTCTGCCTGGTTCTACCCGCTGCCCGGAACGCTACGCAGGGCAAAAGCGGTTCTCGTCCTCCGTGCTTGCTTTTTCTCAGAAAGAGCCGTGGTGTGCGTTTTCGCCGGAAAACGCGTTTTCGGCCGAAAACGTGTACGTTTGCACTTCCCCGCCACAGGGAAGCTGCTAGCCGGGAATTCTCTGCCTGGTTCTACCCGCTGCCCGGAACGCTACGCAGGGCAAAAGCGGTTCTCGTCCTCCGTGCTTGCTTTTTCTCAGAAAGAGCCGTGGTGTGCGTTTTCGCCGGAAAACGCGTTTTCGGCCGAAAACGTGTACGTTTGCACTTCCCCGCCACAGGGAAGCTGCTAGCCGGGAATTCTCTGCCTGGTTCTACCCGCTGCCCGGAACGCTACGCAGGGCAAAAGCGGTTCTCGTCCTCCGTGCTTGCTTTTTCTCAGAAAGAGCCGTGGTGTGCGTTTTCGCCGGAAAACGCGTTTTCGGCCGAAAACGTGTACGTTTGCACTTCCCCGCCACAGGGAAGCTGCTAGCCGGGAATTCTCTGCCTGGTTCTACCCGCTGCCCGGAACGCTACGCAGGGCAAAAGCGGTTCTCGTCCTCCGTGCTTGCTTTTTCTCAGAAAGAGCCGTGGTGTGCGTTTTCGCCGGAAAACGCGTTTTCGGCCGAAAACGTGTACGTTTGCACTTCCCCGCCACAGGGAAGCTGCTAGCCGGGAATTCTCTGCCTGGTTCTACCCGCTGCCCGGAACGCTACGCAGGGCAAAAGCGGTTCTCGTCCTCCGTGCTTGCTTTTTCTCAGAAAGAGCCGTGGTGTGCGTTTTCGCCGGAAAACGCGTTTTCGGCCGAAAACGTGTACGTTTGCACTTCCCCGCCACAGGGAAGCTGCTAGCCGGGAATTCTCTGCCTGGTTCTACCCGCTGCCCGGAACGCTACGCAGGGCAAAAGCGGTTCTCGTCCTCCGTGCTTGCTTTTTCTCAGAAAGAGCCGTGGTGTGCGTTTTCGCCGGAAAACGCGTTTTCGGCCGAAAACGTGTACGTTTGCACTTCCCCGCCACAGGGAAGCTGCTAGCCGGGAATTCTCTGCCTGGTTCTACCCGCTGCCCGGAACGCTACGCAGGGCAAAAGCGGTTCTCGTCCTCCGTGCTTGCTTTTTCTCAGAAAGAGCCGTGGTGTGCGTTTTCGCCGGAAAACGCGTTTTCGGCCGAAAACGTGTACGTTTGCACTTCCCCGCCACAGGGAAGCTGCTAGCCGGGAATTCTCTGCCTGGTTCTACCCGCTGCCCGGAACGCTACGCAGGGCAAAAGCGGTTCTCGTCCTCCGTGCTTGCTTTTTCTCAGAAAGAGCCGTGGTGTGCGTTTTCGCCGGAAAACGCGTTTTCGGCCGAAAACGTGTACGTTTGCACTTCCCCGCCACAGGGAAGCTGCTAGCCGGGAATTCTCTGCCTGGTTCTACCCGCTGCCCGGAACGCTACGCAGGGCAAAAGCGGTTCTCGTCCTCCGTGCTTGCTTTTTCTCAGAAAGAGCCGTGGTGTGCGTTTTCGCCGGAAAACGCGTTTTCGGCCGAAAACGTGTACGTTTGCACTTCCCCGCCACAGGGAAGCTGCTAGCCGGGAATTCTCTGCCTGGTTCTACCCGCTGCCCGGAACGCTACGCAGGGCAAAAGCGGTTCTCGTCCTCCGTGCTTGCTTTTTCTCAGAAAGAGCCGTGGTGTGCGTTTTCGCCGGAAAACGCGTTTTCGGCCGAAAACGTGTACGTTTGCACTTCCCCGCCACAGGGAAGCTGCTAGCCGGGAATTCTCTGCCTGGTTCTACCCGCTGCCCGGAACGCTACGCAGGGCAAAAGCGGTTCTCGTCCTCCGTGCTTGCTTTTTCTCAGAAAGAGCCGTGGTGTGCGTTTTGGCCGGAAAACGCGTTTTCGGCCGAAAACGTGTACGTTTGCACTTCCCTGCCACAGGGAAGCTGCTAGCCGGGAATTCTCTGCCTGGTTCTACCCGCTGCCCGGAACGCTACGCAGGGCAAAAGCGGTTCTCGTCCTCCGTGCTTGCTTTTTCTCAGAAAGAGCCGTGGTGTGCGTTTTCGCCGGAAAACGCGTTTTCGGCCGAAAACGTGTACGTTTGCACTTCCCCGCCACAGGGAAGCTGCTAGCCGGGAATTCTCTGCCTGGTTCTACCCGCTGCCCGGAACGCTACGCAGGGCAAAAGCGGTTCTCGTCCTCCGTGCTTGCTTTTTCTCAGAAAGAGCCGTGGTGTGCGTTTTCGCCGGAAAACGCGTTTTCGGCCGAAAACGTGTACGTTTGCACTTCCCCGCCACAGGGAAGCTGCTAGCCGGGAATTCTCTGCCTGGTTCTACCCGCTGCCCGGAACGCTACGCAGGGCAAAAGCGGTTCTCGTCCTCCGTGCTTGCTTTTTCTCAGAAAGAGCCGTGGTGTGCGTTTTCGCCGGAAAACGCGTTTTCGGCCGAAAACGTGTACGTTTGCACTTCCCCGCCACAGGGAAGCTGCTAGCCGGGAATTCTCTGCCTGGTTCTACCCGCTGCCCGGAACGCTACGCAGGGCAAAAGCGGTTCTCGTCCTCCGTGCTTGCTTTTTCTCAGAAAGAGCCGTGGTGTGCGTTTTCGCCGGAAAACGCGTTTTCGGCCGAAAACGTGTACGTTTGCACTTCCCCGCCACAGGGAAGCTGCTAGCCGGGAATTCTCTGCCTGGTTCTACCCGCTGCCCGGAACGCTACGCAGGGCAAAAGCGGTTCTCGTCCTCCGTGCTTGCTTTTTCTCAGAAAGAGCCGTGGTGTGCGTTTTCGCCGGAAAACGCGTTTTCGGCCGAAAACGTGTACGTTTGCACTTCCCCGCCACAGGGAAGCTGCTAGCCGGGAATTCTCTGCCTGGTTCTACCCGCTGCCCGGAACGCTACGCAGGGCAAAAGCGGTTCTCGTCCTCCGTGCTTGCTTTTTCTCAGAAAGAGCCGTGGTGTGCGTTTTCGCCGGAAAACGCGTTTTCGGCCGAAAACGTGTACGTTTGCACTTCCCCGCCACAGGGAAGCTGCTAGCCGGGAATTCTCTGCCTGGTTCTACCCGCTGCCCGGAACGCTACGCAGGGCAAAAGCGGTTCTCGTCCTCCGTGCTTGCTTTTTCTCAGAAAGAGCCGTGGTGTGCGTTTTCGCCGGAAAACGCGTTTTCGGCCGAAAACGTGTACGTTTGCACTTCCCCGCCACAGGGAAGCTGCTAGCCGGGAATTCTCTGCCTGGTTCTACCCGCTGCCCGGAACGCTACGCAGGGCAAAAGCGGTTCTCGTCCTCCGTGCTTGCTTTTTCTCAGAAAGAGCCGTGGTGTGCGTTTTCGCCGGAAAACGCGTTTTCGGCCGAAAACGTGTACGTTTGCACTTCCCCGCCACAGGGAAGCTGCTAGCCGGGAATTCTCTGCCTGGTTCTACCCGCTGCCCGGAACGCTACGCAGGGCAAAAGCGGTTCTCGTCCTCCGTGCTTGCTTTTTCTCAGAAAGAGCCGTGGTGTGCGTTTTCGCCGGAAAACGCGTTTTCGGCCGAAAACGTGTACGTTTGCACTTCCCCGCCACAGGGAAGCTGCTAGCCGGGAATTCTCTGCCTGGTTCTACCCGCTGCCCGGAACGCTACGCAGGGCAAAAGCGGTTCTCGTCCTCCGTGCTTGCTTTTTCTCAGAAAGAGCCGTGGTGTGCGTTTTCGCCGGAAAACGCGTTTTCGGCCGAAAACGTGTACGTTTGCACTTCCCCGCCACAGGGAAGCTGCTAGCCGGGAATTCTCTGCCTGGTTCTACCCGCTGCCCGGAACGCTACGCAGGGCAAAAGCGGTTCTCGTCCTCCGTGCTTGCTTTTTCTCAGAAAGAGCCGTGGTGTGCGTTTTCGCCGGAAAACGCGTTTTCGGCCGAAAACGTGTACGTTTGCACTTCCCCGCCACAGGGAAGCTGCTAGCCGGGAATTCTCTGCCTGGTTCTACCCGCTGCCCGGAACGCTACGCAGGGCAAAAGCGGTTCTCGTCCTCCGTGCTTGCTTTTTCTCAGAAAGAGCCGTGGTGTGCGTTTTCGCCGGAAAACGCGTTTTCGGCCGAAAACGTGTACGTTTGCACTTCCCCGCCACAGGGAAGCTGCTAGCCGGGAATTCTCTGCCTGGTTCTACCCGCTGCCCGGAACGCTACGCAGGGCAAAAGCGGTTCTCGTCCTCCGTGCTTGCTTTTTCTCAGAAAGAGCCGTGGTGTGCGTTTTCGCCGGAAAACGCGTTTTCGGCCGAAAACGTGTACGTTTGCACTTCCCCGCCACAGGGAAGCTGCTAGCCGGGAATTCTCTGCCTGGTTCTACCCGCTGCCCGGAACGCTACGCAGGGCAAAAGCGGTTCTCGTCCTCCGTGCTTGCTTTTTCTCAGAAAGAGCCGTGGTGTGCGTTTTCGCCGGAAAACGCGTTTTCGGCCGAAAACGTGTACGTTTGCACTTCCCCGCCACAGGGAAGCTGCTAGCCGGGAATTCTCTGCCTGGTTCTACCCGCTGCCCGGAACGCTACGCAGGGCAAAAGCGGTTCTCGTCCTCCGTGCTTGCTTTTTCTCAGAAAGAGCCGTGGTGTGCGTTTTCGCCGGAAAACGCGTTTTCGGCCGAAAACGTGTACGTTTGCACTTCCCCGCCACAGGGAAGCTGCTAGCCGGGAATTCTCTGCCTGGTTCTACCCGCTGCCCGGAACGCTACGCAGGGCAAAAGCGGTTCTCGTCCTCCGTGCTTGCTTTTTCTCAGAAAGAGCCGTGGTGTGCGTTTTCGCCGGAAAACGCGTTTTCGGCCGAAAACGTGTACGTTTGCACTTCCCCGCCACAGGGAAGCTGCTAGCCGGGAATTCTCTGCCCTGGTTCTACCCGCTGCCCGGAACGCTACGCAGGGCAAAAGCGGTTCTCGTCCTCCGTGCTTGCTTTTTCTCAGAAAGAGCCGTGGTGTGCGTTTTCGCCGGAAAACGCGTTTTCGGCCGAAAACGTGTACGTTTGCACTTCCCCGCCACAGGGAAGCTGCTAGCCGGGAATTCTCTGCCTGGTTCTACCCGCTGCCCGGAACGCTACGCAGGGCAAAAGCGGTTCTCGTCCTCCGTGCTTGCTTTTTCTCAGAAAGAGCCGTGGTGTGCGTTTTGGCCGGAAAACGCGTTTTCGGCCGAAAACGTGTACGTTTGCACTTCCCCGCCACAGGGAAGCTGCTAGCCGGGAATTCTCTGCCTGGTTCTACCCGCTGCCCGGAACGCTACGCAGGGCAAAAGCGGTTCTCGTCCTCCGTGCTTGCTTTTTCTCAGAAAGAGCCGTGGTGTGCGTTTTCGCCGGAAAACGCGTTTTCGGCCGAAAACGTGTACGTTTGCACTTCCCCAGCCACAGGGAAGCTGCTAGCCGGGAATTCTCTGCCTGGTTCTACCCGCTGCCCGGAACGCTACGCAGGGCAAAAGCGGTTCTCGTCCTCCGTGCTTGCTTTTTCTCAGAAAGAGCCGTGGTGTGCGATTTCGCCGGAAAACGCGTTTTCGGCCGAAAACGTGTACGTTTGCACTTCCCCGCCACAGGGAAGCTGCTAGCCGGGAATTCTCTGCCTGGTTCTACCCGCTGCCCGGAACGCTACGCAGGGCAAAAGCGGTTCTCGTCCTCCGTGCTTGCTTTTTCTCAGAAAGAGCCGTGGTGTGCGTTTTCGCCGGAAAACGCGTTTTCGGCCGAAAACGTGTACGTTTGCACTTCCCCGCCACAGGGAAGCTGCTAGCCGGGAATTCTCTGCCTGGTTCTACCCGCTGCCCGGAACGCTACGCAGGGCAAAAGCGGTTCTCGTCCTCCGTGCTTGCTTTTTCTCAGAAAGAGCCGTGGTGTGCGTTTTCGCCGGAAAACGCGTTTTCGGCCGAAAACGTGTATGTTTGCACTTCCCCGCCACAGGGAAGCTGCTAGCCGGGAATTCTCTGCCTGGTTCTACCCGCTGCCCGGAACGCTACGCAGGGCAAAAGCGGTTCTCGTCCTCCGTGCTTGCTTTTTCTCAGAAAGAGCCGTGGTGCGTTTTCGCCGGAAAACGCGTTTTCGGCCGAAAACGTGTACGTTTGCACTTCCCCGCCACAGGGAAGCTGCTAGCCGGGAATTCTCTGCCTGGTTCTACCCGCTGCCCGGAACGCTACGCAGGGCAAAAGCGGTTCTCGTCCTCCGTGCTTGCTTTTTCTCAGAAAGAGCCGTGGTGTGCGTTTTCGCCGGAAAACGCGTTTTCGGCCGAAAACGTGTACGTTTGCACTTCCCCGCCACAGGGAAGCTGCTAGCCGGGAATTCTCTGCCTGGTTCTACCCGCTGCCCGGAACGCTACGCAGGGCAAAAGCGGTTCTCGTCCTCCGTGCTTGCTTTTTCTCAGAAAGAGCCGTGGTGTGCGTTTTCGCCGGAAAACGCGTTTTCGGCCGAAAACGTGTACGTTTGCACTTCCCCGCCACAGGGAAGCTGCTAGCCGGGAATTCTCTGCCTGGTTCTACCCGCTGCCCGGAACGCTACGCAGGGCAAAAGCGGTTCTCGTCCTCCGTGCTTGCTTTTTCTCAGAAAGAGCCGTGGTGTGCGTTTTCGCCGGAAAACGCGTTTTCGGCCGAAAACGTGTACGTTTGCACTTCCCCGCCACAGGGAAGCTGCTAGCCGGGAATTCTCTGCCTGGTTCTACCCGCTGCCCGGAACGCTACGCAGGGCAAAAGCGGTTCTCGTCCTCCGTGCTTGCTTTTTCTCAGAAAGAGCCGTGGTGTGCGTTTTCGCCGGAAAACGCGTTTTCGGCCGAAAACGTGTACGTTTGCACTTCCCCGCCACAGGGAAGCTGCTAGCCGGGAATTCTCTGCCTGGTTCTACCCGCTGCCCGGAACGCTACGCAGGGCAAAAGCGGTTCTCGTCCTCCGTGCTTGCTTTTTCTCAGAAAGAGCCGTGGTGTGCGTTTTCGCCGGAAAACGCGTTTTCGGCCGAAAACGTGTACGTTTGCACTTCCCCGCCACAGGGAAGCTGCTAGCCGGGAATTCTCTGCCTGGTTCTACCCGCTGCCCGGAACGCTACGCAGGGCAAAAGCGGTTCTCGTCCTCCGTGCTTGCTTTTTCTCAGAAAGAGCCGTGGTGTGCGTTTTCGCCGGAAAACGCGTTTTCGGCCGAAAACGTGTACGTTTGCACTTCCCCGCCACAGGGAAGCTGCTAGCCGGGAATTCTCTGCCTGGTTCTACCCGCTGCCCGGAACGCTACGCAGGGCAAAAGCGGTTCTCGTCCTCCGTGCTTGCTTTTTCTCAGAAAGAGCCGTGGTGTGCGTTTTCGCCGGAAAACGCGTTTTCGGCCGAAAACGTGTACGTTTGCACTTCCCCGCCACAGGGAAGCTGCTAGCCGGGAATTCTCTGCCTGGTTCTACCCGCTGCCCGGAACGCTACGCAGGGCAAAAGCGGTTCTCGTCCTCCGTGCTTGCTTTTTCTCAGAAAGAGCCGTGGTGTGCGTTTTCGCCGGAAAACGCGTTTTCGGCCGAAAACGTGTACGTTTGCACTTCCCCGCCACAGGGAAGCTGCTAGCCGGGAATTCTCTGCCTGGTTCTACCCGCTGCCCGGAACGCTACGCAGGGCAAAAGCGGTTCTCGTCCTCCGTGCTTGCTTTTTCTCAGAAAGAGCCGTGGTGTGCGTTTTGGCCGGAAAACGCGTTTTCGGCCGAAAACGTGTACGTTTGCACTTCCCCGCCACAGGGAAGCTGCTAGCCGGGAATTCTCTGCCTGGTTCTACCCGCTGCCCGGAACGCTACGCAGGGCAAAAGCGGTTCTCGTCCTCCGTGCTTGCTTTTTCTCAGAAAGAGCCGTGGTGTGCGTTTTGGCCGGAAAACGCGTTTTCGGCCGAAAACGTGTACGTTTGCACTTCCCCGCCACAGGGAAGCTGCTAGCCGGGAATTCTCTGCCTGGTTCTACCCGCTGCCCGGAACGCTACGCAGGGCAAAAGCGGTTCTCGTCCTCCGTGCTTGCTTTTTCTCAGAAAGAGCCGTGGTGTGCGTTTTCGCCGGAAAACGCGTTTTCGGCCGAAAACGTGTACGTTTGCACTTCCCCGCCACAGGGAAGCTGCTAGCCGGGAATTCTCTGCCTGGTTCTACCCGCTGCCCGGAACGCTACGCAGGGCAAAAGCGGTTCTCGTCCTCCGTGCTTGCTTTTTCTCAGAAAGAGCCGTGGTGTGCGTTTTCGCCGGAAAACGCGTTTTCGGCCGAAAACGTGTACGTTTGCACTTCCCCGCCACAGGGAAGCTGCTAGCCGGGAATTCTCTGCCTGGTTCTACCCGCTGCCCGGAACGCTACGCAGGGCAAAAGCGGTTCTCGTCCTCCGTGCTTGCTTTTTCTCAGAAAGAGCCGTGGTGTGCGTTTTCGCCGGAAAATGCGTTTTCGGCCGAAAACGTGTACGTTTGCACTTCCCCGCCACAGGGAAGCTGCTAGCCGTGAATTCTCTGCCTGGTTCTACCCGCTGCCCGGAACGCTACGCAGGGCAAAAGCGGTTCTCGTCCTCCGTGCTTGCTTTTTCTCAGAAAGAGCCGTGGTGTGCGTTTTCGCCGGAAAACGCGTTTTCGGCCGAAAACGTGTACGTTTGCACTTCCCCGCCACAGGGAAGCTGCTAGCCGGGAATTCTCTGCCTGGTTCTACCCGCTGCCCGGAACGCTACGCAGGGCAAAAGCGGTTCTCGTCCTCCGTGCTTGCTTTTTCTCAGAAAGAGCCGTGGTGTGCGTTTTCGCCGGAAAACGCGTTTTCGGCCGAAAACGTGTACGTTTGCACTTCCCCGCCACAGGGAAGCTGCTAGCCGGGAATTCTCTGCCTGGTTCTACCCGCTGCCCGGAACGCTACGCAGGGCAAAAGCGGTTCTCGTCCTCCGTGCTTGCTTTTTCTCAGAAAGAGCCGTGGTGTGCGTTTTCGCCGGAAAACGCGTTTTCGGCCGAAAACGTGTACGTTTGCACTTCCCCGCCACAGGGAAGCTGCTAGCCGGGAATTCTCTGCCTGGTTCTACCCGCTGCCCGGAACGCTACGCAGGGCAAAAGCGGTTCTCGTCCTCCGTGCTTGCTTTTTCTCAGAAAGAGCCGTGGTGTGCGTTTTCGCCGGAAAACGCGTTTTCGGCCGAAAACGTGTACGTTTGCACTTCCCCGCCACAGGGAAGCTGCTAGCCGGGAATTCTCTGCCTGGTTCTACCCGCTGCCCGGAACGCTACGCAGGGCAAAAGCGGTTCTCGTCCTCCGTGCTTGCTTTTTCTCAGAAAGAGCCGTGGTGTGCGTTTTCGCCGGAAAACGCGTTTTCGGCCGAAAACGTGTACGTTTGCACTTCCCCGCCACAGGGAAGCTGCTAGCCGGGAATTCTCTGCCTGGTTCTACCCGCTGCCCGGAACGCTACGCAGGGCAAAAGCGGTTCTCGTCCTCCGTGCTTGCTTTTTCTCAGAAAGAGCCGTGGTGTGCGTTTTCGCCGGAAAACGCGTTTTCGGCCGAAAACGTGTACGTTTGCACTTCCCCGCCACAGGGAAGCTGCTAGCCGGGAATTCTCTGCCTGGTTCTACCCGCTGCCCGGAACGCTACGCAGGGCAAAAGCGGTTCTCGTCCTCCGTGCTTGCTTTTTCTCAGAAAGAGCCGTGGTGTGCGTTTTCGCCGGAAAACGCGTTTTCGGCCGAAAACGTGTACGTTTGCACTTCCCCGCCACAGGGAAGCTGCTAGCCGGGAATTCTCTGCCTGGTTCTACCCGCTGCCCGGAACGCTACGCAGGGCAAAAGCGGTTCTCGTCCTCCGTGCTTGCTTTTTCTCAGAAAGAGCCGTGGTGTGCGTTTTCGCCGGAAAACGCGTTTTCGGCCGAAAACGTGTACGTTTGCACTTCCCCGCCACAGGGAAGCTGCTAGCCGGGAATTCTCTGCCTGGTTCTACCCGCTGCCCGGAACGCTACGCAGGGCAAAAGCGGTTCTCGTCCTCCGTGCTTGCTTTTTCTCAGAAAGAGCCGTGGTGTGCGTTTTCGCCGGAAAACGCGTTTTCGGCCGAAAACGTGTACGTTTGCACTTCCCCGCCACAGGGAAGCTGCTAGCCGGGAATTCTCTGCCTGGTTCTACCCGCTGCCCGGAACGCTACGCAGGGCAAAAGCGGTTCTCGTCCTCCGTGCTTGCTTTTTCTCAGAAAGAGCCGTGGTGTGCGTTTTCGCCGGAAAACGCGTTTTCGGCCGAAAACGTGTACGTTTGCACTTCCCCGCCACAGGGAAGCTGCTAGCCGGGAATTCTCTGCCTGGTTCTACCCGCTGCCCGGAACGCTACGCAGGGCAAAAGCGGTTCTCGTCCTCCGTGCTTGCTTTTTCTCAGAAAGAGCCGTGGTGTGCGTTTTCGCCGGAAAACGCGTTTTCGGCCGAAAACGTGTACGTTTGCACTTCCCCGCCACAGGGAAGCTGCTAGCCGGGAATTCTCTGCCTGGTTCTACCCGCTGCCCGGAACGCTACGCAGGGCAAAAGCGGTTCTCGTCCTCCGTGCTTGCTTTTTCTCAGAAAGAGCCGTGGTGTGCGTTTTCGCCGGAAAACGCGTTTTCGGCCGAAAACGTGTACGTTTGCACTTCCCCGCCACAGGGAAGCTGCTAGCCGGGAATTCTCTGCCTGGTTCTACCCGCTGCCCGGAACGCTACGCAGGGCAAAAGCGGTTCTCGTCCTCCGTGCTTGCTTTTTCTCAGAAAGAGCCGTGGTGTGCGTTTTCGCCGGAAAACGCGTTTTCGGCCGAAAACGTGTACGTTTGCACTTCCCCGCCACAGGGAAGCTGCTAGCCGGGAATTCTCTGCCTGGTTCTACCCGCTGCCCGGAACGCTACGCAGGGCAAAAGCGGTTCTCGTCCTCCGTGCTTGCTTTTTCTCAGAAAGAGCCGTGGTGTGCGTTTTCGCCGGAAAACGCGTTTTCGGCCGAAAACGTGTACGTTTGCACTTCCCCGCCACAGGGAAGCTGCTAGCCGGGAATTCTCTGCCTGGTTCTACCCGCTGCCCGGAACGCTACGCAGGGCAAAAGCGGTTCTCGTCCTCCGTGCTTGCTTTTTCTCAGAAAGAGCCGTGGTGTGCGTTTTCGCCGGAAAACGCGTTTTCGGCCGAAAACGTGTACGTTTGCACTTCCCCGCCACAGGGAAGCTGCTAGCCGGGAATTCTCTGCCTGGTTCTACCCGCTGCCCGGAACGCTACGCAGGGCAAAAGCGGTTCTCGTCCTCCGTGCTTGCTTTTTCTCAGAAAGAGCCGTGGTGTGCGTTTTCGCCGGAAAACGCGTTTTCGGCCGAAAACGTGTACGTTTGCACTTCCCCGCCACAGGGAAGCTGCTAGCCGGGAATTCTCTGCCTGGTTCTACCCGCTGCCCGGAACGCTACGCAGGGCAAAAGCGGTTCTCGTCCTCCGTGCTTGCTTTTTCTCAGAAAGAGCCGTGGTGTGCGTTTTCGCCGGAAAACGCGTTTTCGGCCGAAAACGTGTACGTTTGCACTTCCCCGCCACAGGGAAGCTGCTAGCCGGGAATTCTCTGCCTGGTTCTACCCGCTGCCCGGAACGCTACGCAGGGCAAAAGCGGTTCTCGTCCTCCGTGCTTGCTTTTTCTCAGAAAGAGCCGTGGTGTGCGTTTTCGCCGGAAAACGCGTTTTCGGCCGAAAACGTGTACGTTTGCACTTCCCCGCCACAGGGAAGCTGCTAGCCGGGAATTCTCTGCCTGGTTCTACCCGCTGCCCGGAACGCTACGCAGGGCAAAAGCGGTTCTCGTCCTCCGTGCTTGCTTTTTCTCAGAAAGAGCCGTGGTGTGCGTTTTCGCCGGAAAACGCGTATTCGGCCGAAAACGTGTACGTTTGCACTTCCCCGCCACAGGGAAGCTGCTAGCCGGGAATTCTCTGCCTGGTTCTACCCGCTGCCCGGAACGCTACGCAGGGCAAAAGCGGTTCTCGTCCTCCGTGCTTGCTTTTTCTCAGAAAGAGCCGTGGTGTGCGTTTTCGCCGGAAAACGCGTTTTCGGCCGAAAACGTGTACGTTTGCACTTCCCCGCCACAGGGAAGCTGCTAGCCGGGAATTCTCTGCCTGGTTCTACCCGCTGCCCGGAACGCTACGCAGGGCAAAAGCGGTTCTCGTCCTCCGTGCTTGCTTTTTCTCAGAAAGAGCCGTGGTGTGCGTTTTCGCCGGAAAACGCGTTTTCGGCCGAAAACGTGTACGTTTGCACTTCCCCGCCACAGGGAAGCTGCTAGCCGGGAATTCTCTGCCTGGTTCTACCCGCTGCCCGGAACGCTACGCAGGGCAAAAGCGGTTCTCGTCCTCCGTGCTTGCTTTTTCTCAGAAAGAGCCGTGGTGTGCGTTTTCGCCGGAAAACGCGTTTTCGGCCGAAAACGTGTACGTTTGCACTTCCCCGCCACAGGGAAGCTGCTAGCCGGGAATTCTCTGCCTGGTTCTACCCGCTGCCCGGAACGCTACGCAGGGCAAAAGCGGTTCTCGTCCTCCGTGCTTGCTTTTTCTCAGAAAGAGCCGTGGTGTGCGTTTTCGCCGGAAAACGCGTTTTCGGCCGAAAACGTGTACGTTTGCACTTCCCCGCCACAGGGAAGCTGCTAGCCGGGAATTCTCTGCCTGGTTCTACCCGCTGCCCGGAACGCTACGCAGGGCAAAAGCGGTTCTCGTCCTCCGTGCTTGCTTTTTCTCAGAAAGAGCCGTGGTGTGCGTTTTCGCCGGAAAACGCGTTTTCGGCCGAAAACGTGTACGTTTGCACTTCCCCGCCACAGGGAAGCTGCTAGCCGGGAATTCTCTGCCTGGTTCTACGCGCTGCCCGTAACGCTACGCAGGGCAAAAGCGGTTCTCGTCCTCGGTGCTTGCTTTTTCTCAGAAAGAGCCGTGGTGTGCGTTTTCGCCGGAAAACGCGTTTTCGGCCGAAAACGTGTACGTTTGCACTTCCCCGCCACAGGGAAGCTGCTAGCCGGGAATTCTCTGCCTGGTTCTACCCGCTGCCCGGAACGCTACGCAGGGCAAAAGCGGTTCTCGTCCTCCGTGCTTGCTTTTTCTCAGAAAGAGCCGTGGTGTGCGTTTTCGCCGGAAAACGCGTTTTCGGCCGAAAACGTGTACGTTTGCACTTCCCCGCCACAGGGAAGCTGCTAGCCGGGAATTCTCTGCCTGGTTCTACCCGCTGCCCGGAACGCTACGCAGGGCAAAAGCGGTTCTCGTCCTCGGTGCTTGCTTTTTCTCAGAAAGAGCCGTGGTGTGCGTTTTCGCCGGAAAACGCGTTTTCGGCCGAAAACGTGTACGTTTGCACTTCCCCGCCACAGGGAAGCTGCTAGCCGGGAATTCTCTGCCTGCTTCTACCCGCTGCCCGGAACGCTACGCAGGGCAAAAGCGGTTCTCGTCCTCGGTGCTTGCTTTTTCTCAGAAAGAGCCGTGGTGTGCCTTTTCGCCGGAAAACGCGTTTTCGGCCGAAAACGTGTACGTTTGCACTTCCCCGCCACAGGGAAGCTGCTAGCCGGGAATTCTCTGCCTGGTTCTACCCGCTGCCCGGAACGCTACGCAGGGCAAAAGCGGTTCTCGTCCTCGGTGCTTGCTATTTCTCAGAAAGAGCCGTGGTGTGCCTTTTCGCCGGAAAACGCGTTTTCGGCCGAAAACGTGTACGTTTGCACTTCCCCGCCACAGGGAAGCTGCTAGCCGGGAATTCTCTGCCTGGTTCTACCCGCTGCCCGGAACGCTACGCAGGGCAAAAGCGGTTCTCGTCCTCCGTGCTTGCTTTTCTCAGAAAGAGCCGTGGTGTGCGTTTTCGCCGGAAAACGCGTTTTCGGCCGAAAACGTGTACGTTTGCACTTCCCCGCCACAGGGAAGCTGCTAGCCGGGAATTCTCTGCCTGGTTCTACCCGCTGCCCGGAACGCTACGCAGGGCAAAAGCGGTTCTCGTCCTCCGTGCTTGCTTTTTCTCAGAAAGAGCCGTGGTGTGCGTTTTCGCCGGAAAACGCGTTTTCGGCCGAAAACGTGTACGTTTGCACTTCCCCGCCACAGGGAAGCTGCTAGCCGGGAATTCTCTGCCTGGTTCTACCCGCTGCCCGGAACGCTACGCAGGGCAAAAGCGGTTCTCGTCCTCCGTGCTTGCTTTTTCTCAGAAAGAGCCGTGGTGTGCGTTTTCGCCGGAAAACGCGTTTTCGGCCGAAAACGTGTACGTTTGCACTTCCCCGCCACAGGGAAGCTGCTAGCCGGGAATTCTCTGCCTGGTTCTACCCGCTGCCCGGAACGCTACGCAGGGCAAAAGCGGTTCTCGTCCTCCGTGCTTGCTTTTTCTCAGAAAGAGCCGTGGTGTGCGTTTTCGCCGGAAAACGCGTTTTCGGCCGAAAACGTGTACGTTTGCACTTCCCCGCCACCGGGAAGCTGCTAGCCGGGAATTCTCTGCCTGGTTCTACCCGCTGCCCGGAACGCTACGCAGGGCAAAAGCGGTTCTCGTCCTCCGTGCTTGCTTTTTCTCAGAAAGAGCCGTGGTGTTGTGCGTTTTCGCCGGAAAACGCGTTTTCGGCCGAAAACGTGTACGTTTGCACTTCGCCGCCACAGGGAAGCTGCTAGCCGGGAATTCTCTGCCTGGTTCTACCCGCTGCCCGGAACGCTACGCAGGGCAAAAGCGGTTCTCGTCCTCCGTGCTTGCTTTTTCTCAGAAAGAGCCGTGGTGTGCCTTTTCGCTGGAAAACGCATTTTCGGCCGAAAACGTGTACGTTTGCACTTCCCCGCCACAGGGAAGCTGCTAGCCGGGAATTCTCTGCCTGGTTCTACCCGCTGCCCGGAACGTTACGCAGGGCAAAAGCGGTTCTCGTCCTCCGTGCTTGCTTTTTCTCAGAAAGAGCCGTGGTGTGCGTTTTCGCCGGAAAACGCGTTTTCGGCCGAAAACGTGTACGTTTGCACTTCCCCGCCACAGGGAAGCTGCTAGCCGGGAATTCTCTGCCTGGTTCTACCCGCTGCCCGGAACGCTACGCAGGGCAAAAGCGGTTCTCGTCCTCGGTGCTTGCTTTTTCTCAGAAAGAGCCGTGGTGTGCGTTTTCGCCGGAAAACGCGTTTTCGGCCGAAAACGTGTACGTTTGCACTTCCCCGCCACAGGGAAGCTGCTAGCCGGGAATTCTCTGCCTGGTTCTACCCGCTGCCCGGAACGCTACGCAGGGCAAAAGCGGTTCTCGTCCTCGGTGCTTGTTATTTCTCAGAAAGAGCCGTGGTGTGCCTTTTCGCCGGAAAACGCGTTTTCGGCCGAAAACGTGTACGTTTGCACTTCCCCGCCACAGGGAAGCTGCTAGCCGGGAATTCTCTGCCTGGTTCTACCCGCTGCCCGGAACGCTACGCAGGGCAAAAGCGGTTCTCGTCCTCCGTGCTTGCTTTTTCTCAGAAAGAGCCGTGGTGTGCGTTTTCGCCGGAAAACGCGTTTTCGGCCGAAAACGTGTACGTTTGCACTTCCCCGCCACAGGGAAGCTGCTAGCCGGGAATTCTCTGCCTGCTTCTACCCGCTGCCCGGAACGCTACGCAGGGCAAAAGCGGTTCTCGTCCTCCGTGCTTGCTTTTTCTCAGAAAGAGCCGTGGTGTGCCTTTTCGCCGGAAAACGCGTTTTCGGCCGAAAACGTGTACGTTTGCACTTCCCCGCCACAGGGAAGCTGCTAGCCGGGAATTCTCTGCCTGGTTCTACCCGCTGCCCGGAACGCTACGCAGGGCAAAAGCGGTTCTCGTCCTCGGTGCTTGCTTTTTCTCAGAAAGAGCCGTGGTGTGCGTTTTCGCCGGAAAACGCGTTTTCGGCCGAAAACGTGTACGTTTGCACTTCCCCGCCACAGGGAAGCTGCTAGCCGGGAATTCTCTGCCTGGTTCTACCCGCTGCCCGGAACGCTACGCAGGGCAAAAGCGGTTCTCGTCCTCCGTGCTTGCTTTTTCTCAGAAAGAGCCGTGGTGTGCGTTTTCGCCGGAAAACGCGTTTTCGGCCAAAAACGTGTACGTTTGCACTTCCCCGCCACAGGGAAGCTGCTAGCCGGGAATTCTCTGCCTGGTTCTACCCGCTGCCCGGAACGCTACGCAGGGCAAAAGCGGTTCTCGTCCTCCGTGCTTGCTTTTTCTCAGAAAGAGCCGTGGTGTGCCTTTTCGCCGGAAAACGCGTTTTCGGCCGAAAACGTGTACGTTTGCACTTCCCCGCCACAGGGAAGCTGCTAGCCGGGAATTCTCTGCCTGCTTCTACCCGCTGCCCGGAACGCTACGCAGGGCAAAAGCGGTTCTCGTCCTCCGTGCTTGCTTTTTCTCAGAAAGAGCCGTGGTGTGCGTTTTCGCCGGAAAACGCGTTTTCGGCCGAAAACGTGTACGTTTGCACTTCCCCGCCACAGGGAAGCTGCTAGCCGGGAATTCTCTGCCTGGTTCTACCCGCTGCCCGGAACGCTACGCAGGGCAAAAGCGGTTCTCGTCCTCGGTGCTTGCTTTTTCTCAGAAAGAGCCGTGGTGTGCGTTTTCGCCGGAAAACGCGTTTTCGGCCGAAAACGTGTACGTTTGCACTTCCCCGCCACAGGGAAGCTGCTAGCCGGGAATTCTCTGCCTGGTTCTACCCGCTGCCCGGAACGCTACGCAGGGCAAAAGCGGTTCTCGTCCTCCGTGCTTGCTTTTTCTCAGAAAGAGCCGTGGTGTGCCTTTTCGCCGGAAAACGCGTTTTCGGCCGAAAACGTGTACGTTTGCACTTCCCCGCCACAGGGAAGCTGCTAGCCGGGAATTCTCTGCCTGGTTCTACGCGCTGCCCGTAACGCTACGCAGGGCAAAAGCGGTTCTCGTCCTCGGTGCTTGCTTTTTCTCAGAAAGAGCCGTGGTGTGCGTTTTCGCCGGAAAACGCGTTTTCGGCCGAAAACGTGTACGTTTGCACTTCCCCGCCACAGGGAAGCTGCTAGCCGGGAATTCTCTGCCTGGTTCTACCCGCTGCCCGGAACGCTACGCAGGGCAAAAGCGGTTCTCGTCCTCCGTGCTTGCTTTTTCTCAGAAAGAGCCGTGGTGTGCGTTTTCGCCGGAAAACGCGTTTTCGGCCGAAAACGTGTACGTTTGCACTTCCCCGCCACAGGGAAGCTGCTAGCCGGGAATTCTCTGCCTGGTTCTACCCGCTGCCCGGAACGCTACGCAGGGCAAAAGCGGTTCTCGTCCTCGGTGCTTGCTTTTTCTCAGAAAGAGCCGTGGTGTGCGTTTTCGCCGGAAAACGCGTTTTCGGCCGAAAACGTGTACGTTTGCACTTCCCCGCCACAGGGAAGCTGCTAGCCGGGAATTCTCTGCCTGCTTCTACCCGCTGCCCGGAACGCTACGCAGGGCAAAAGCGGTTCTCGTCCTCCGTGCTTGCTTTTTCTCAGAAAGAGCCGTGGTGTGCCTTTTCGCCGGAAAACGCGTTTTCGGCCGAAAACGTGTACGTTTGCACTTCCCCGCCACAGGGAAGCTGCTAGCCGGGAATTCTCTGCCTGGTTCTACCCGCTGCCCGGAACGCTACGCAGGGCAAAAGCGGTTCTCGTCCTCGGTGCTTGCTATTTCTCAGAAAGAGCCGTGGTGTGCGTTTTCGCCGGAAAACGCGTTTTCGGCCGAAAACGTGTACGTTTGCACTTCCCCGCCACAGGGAAGCTGCTAGCCGGGAATTCTCTGCCTGGTTCTACCCGCTGCCCGGAACGCTACGCAGGGCAAAAGCGGTTCTCGTCCTCCGTGCTTGCTTTTTCTCAGAAAGAGCCGTGGTGTGCGTTTTCGCCGGAAAACGCGTTTTCGGCCGAAAACGTGTACGTTTGCACTTCCCCGCCACAGGGAAGCTGCTAGCCGGGAATTCTCTGCCTGGTTCTACCCGCTGCCCGGAACGCTACGCAGGGCAAAAGCGGTTCTCGTCCTCCGTGCTTGCTTTTTCTCAGAAAGAGCCGTGGTGTGCGTTTTCGCCGGAAAACGCGTTTTCGGCCGAAAACGTGTACGTTTGCACTTCCCCGCCACCGGGAAGCTGCTAGCCGGGAATTCTCTGCCTGGTTCTACGCGCTGCCCGTAACGCTACGCAGGGCAAAAGCGGTTCTCGTCCTCCGTGCTTGCTTTTTCTCAGAAAGAGCCGTGGTGTGCGTTTTCGCCGGAAAACGCGTTTTCGGCCGAAAACGTGTACGTTTGCACTTCCCCGCCACAGGGAAGCTGCTAGCCGGGAATTCTCTGCCTGGTTCTACCCGCTGCCCGGAACGCTACGCAGGGCAAAAGCGGTTCTCGTCCTCCGTGCTTGCTTTTTCTCAGAAAGAGCCGTGGTGTGCGTTTTCGCCGGAAAACGCGTTTTCGGCCGAAAACGTGTACGTTTGCACTTCCCCGCCACAGGGAAGCTGCTAGCCGGGAATTCTCTGCCTGGTTCTACCCGCTGCCCGGAACGCTACGCAGGGCAAAAGCGGTTCTCGTCCTCCGTGCTTGCTTTTTCTCAGAAAGAGCCGTGGTGTGCGTTTTCGCCGGAAAACGCGTTTTCGGCCGAAAACGTGTACGTTTGCACTTCCCCGCCACAGGGAAGCTGCTAGCCGGGAATTCTCTGCCTGGTTCTACCCGCTGCCCGGAACGCTACGCAGGGCAAAAGCGGTTCTCGTCCTCCGTGCTTGCTTTTTCTCAGAAACAGCCGTGGTGTGCCTTTTCGCCGGAAAACGCGTTTTCGGCCGAAAACGTGTACGTTTGCACTTCCCCGCCACAGGGAAGCTGCTAGCCGGGAATTCTCTGCCTGGTTCTACCCGCTGCCCGGAACGCTACGCAGGGCAAAAGCGGTTCTCGTCCTCCGTGCTTGCTTTTTCTCAGAAAGAGCCGTGGTGTGCGTTTTCGCCGGAAAACGCGTTTTCGGCCGAAAACGTGTACGTTTGCACTTCGCCGCCACAGGGAAGCTGCTAGCCGGGAATTCTCTGCCTGGTTCTACCCGCTGCCCGGAACGCTACGCAGGGCAAAAGCGGTTCTCGTCCTCCGTGCTTGCTTTTTCTCAGAAAGAGCCGTGGTGTGCCTTTTCGCTGGAAAACGCGTTTTCGGCCGAAAACGTGTACGTTTGCACTTCCCCGCCACAGGGAAGCTGCTAGCCGGGAATTCTCTGCCTGGTTCTACCCGCTGCCCGGAACGTTACGCAGGGCAAAAGCGGTTCTCGTCCTCCGTGCTTGCTTTTTCTCAGAAAGAGCCGTGGTGTGCGTTTTCGCCGGAAAACGCGTTTTCGGCCGAAAACGTGTACGTTTGCACTTCCCCGCCACAGGGAAGCTGCTAGCCGGGAATTCTCTGCCTGGTTCTACCCGCTGCCCGGAACGCTACGCAGGGCAAAAGCGGTTCTCGTCCTCCGTGCTTGCTTTTTCTCAGAAAGAGCCGTGGTGTGCGTTTTCGCCGGAAAACGCGTTTTCGGCCGAAAACGTGTACGTTTGCACTTCCCCGCCACAGGGAAGCTGCTAGCCGGGAATTCTCTGCCTGGTTCTACCCGCTGCCCGGAACGCTACGCAGGGCAAAAGCGGTTCTCGTCCTCCGTGCTTGCTTTTTCTCAGAAAGAGCCGTGGTGTGCGTTTTCGCCGGAAAACGCGTTTTCGGCCGAAAACGTGTACGTTTGCACTTCCCCGCCACAGGGAAGCTGCTAGCCGGGAATTCTCTGCCTGCTTCTACCCGCTGCCCGGAACGCTACGCAGGGCAAAAGCGGTTCTCGTCCTCGGTGCTTGCTTTTTCTCAGAAAGAGCCGTGGTGTGCCTTTTCGCCGGAAAACGCGTTTTCGGCCGAAAACGTGTACGTTTGCACTTCCCCGCCACAGGGAAGCTGCTAGCCGGGAATTCTCTGCCTGGTTCTACCCGCTGCCCGGAACGCTACGCAGGGCAAAAGCGGTTCTCGTCCTCGGTGCTTGCTATTTCTCAGAAAGAGCCGTGGTGTGCCTTTTCGCCGGAAAACGCGTTTTCGGCCGAAAGCGTGTACGTTTGCACTTCCCCTCCACAGGGAAGCTGCTAGCCGGGAATTCTCTGCCTGGTTCTACCCGCTGCCCGGAACGCTACGCAGGGCAAAAGCGGTTCTCGTCCTCCGTGCTTGCTTTTTCTCAGAAAGAGCCGTGGTGTGCGTTTTCGCCGGAAAACGCGTTTTCGGCCGAAAACGTGTACGTTTGCACTTCCCCGCCACAGGGAAGCTGCTAGCCGGGAATTCTCTGCCTGGTTCTACCCGCTGCCCGGAACGCTACGCAGGGCAAAAGCGGTTCTCGTCCTCCGTGCTTGCTTTTTCTCAGAAAGAGCCGTGGTGTGCGTTTTCGCCGGAAAACGCGTTTTCGGCCGAAAACGTGTACGTTTGCACTTCCCCGCCACCGGGAAGCTGCTAGCCGGGAATTCTCTGCCTGGTTCTACCCGCTGCCCGGAACGCTACGCAGGCCAAAAGCGGTTCTCGTCCTCCGTGCTTGCTTTTTCTCAGAAAGAGCCGTGGTGTGCGTTTTCGCCGGAAAACGCGTTTTCGGCCGAAAACGTGTACGTTTGCACTTCCCCGCCACAGGGAAGCTGCTAGCCGGGAATTCTCTGCCTGGTTCTACCCGCTGCCCGGAACGCTACGCAGGGCAAAAGCGGTTCTCGTCCTCCGTGCTTGCTTTTTCTCAGAAAGAGCCGTGGTGTGCCTTTTCGCCGGAAAACGCGTTTTCGGCCGAAAACGTGTACGTTTGCACTTCCCCGCCACAGGGAAGCTGCTAGCCGGGAATTCTCTGCCTGGTTCTACCCGCTGCCCGGAACGCTACGCAGGGCAAAAGCGGTTCTCGTCCTCGGTGCTTGCTTTTTCTCAGAAAGAGCCGTGGTGTGCGTTTTCGCCGGAAAACGCGTTTTCGGCCGAAAACGTGTACGTTTGCACTTCCCCGCCACAGGGAAGCTGCTAGCCGGGAATTCTCTGCCTGGTTCTACCCGCTGCCCGGAACGCTACGCAGGGCAAAAGCGGTTCTCGTCCTCCGTGCTTGCTTTTTCTCAGAAAGAGCCGTGGTGTGCGTTTTCGCCGGAAAACGCGTTTTCGGCCGAAAACGTGTACGTTTGCACTTCCCCGCCACAGGGAAGCTGCTAGCCGGGAATTCTCTGCCTGGTTCTACCCGCTGCCCGGAACGCTACGCAGGGCAAAAGCGGTTCTCGTCCTCCGTGCTTGCTTTTTCTCAGAAAGAGCCGTGGTGTGCCTTTTCGCCGGAAAACGCGTTTTCGGCCGAAAACGTGTACGTTTGCACTTCCCCGCCACAGGGAAGCTGCTAGCCGGGAATTCTCTGCCTGCTTCTACCCGCTGCCCGGAACGCTACGCAGGGCAAAAGCGGTTCTCGTCCTCCGTGCTTGCTTTTTCTCAGAAAGAGCCGTGGTGTGCCTTTTCGCCGGAAAACGCGTTTTCGGCCGAAAACGTGTACGTTTGCACTTCCCCGCCACAGGGAAGCTGCTAGCCGGGAATTCTCTGCCTGGTTCTACCCGCTGCCCGGAACGCTACGCAGGGCAAAAGCGGTTCTCGTCCTCGGTGCTTGCTATTTCTCAGAAAGAGCCGTGGTGTGCGTTTTCGCCGGAAAACGCGTTTTCGGCCGAAAACGTGTACGTTTGCACTTCCCCGCCACAGGGAAGCTGCTAGCCGGGAATTCTCTGCCTGGTTCTACCCGCTGCCCGGAACGCTACGCAGGGCAAAAGCGGTTCTCGTCCTCCGTGCTTGCTTTTTCTCAGAAAGAGCCGTGGTGTGCGTTTTCGCCGGAAAACGCGTTTTCGGCCGAAAACGTGTACGTTTGCACTTCCCCGCCACAGGGAAGCTGCTAGCCGGGAATTCTCTGCCTGGTTCTACCCGCTGCCCGGAACGCTACGCAGGGCAAAAGCGGTTCTCGTCCTCCGTGCTTGCTTTTTCTCAGAAAGAGCCGTGGTGTGCCTTTTCGCCGGAAAACGCGTTTTCGGCCGAAAACGTGTACGTTTGCACTTCCCCGCCACCGGGAAGCTGCTAGCCGGGAATTCTCTGCCTGGTTCTACCCGCTGCCCGGAACGCTACGCAGGGCAAAAGCGGTTCTCGTCCTCCGTGCTTGCTTTTTCTCAGAAAGAGCCGTGGTGTGCGTTTTCGCCGGAAAACGCGTTTTCGGCCGAAAACGTGTACGTTTGCACTTCCCCGCCACAGGGAAGCTGCTAGCCGGGAATTCTCTGCCTGGTTCTACCCGCTGCCCGGAACGCTACGCAGGGCAAAAGCGGTTCTCGTCCTCCGTGCTTGCTTTTTCTCAGAAAGAGCCGTGGTGTGCGTTTTCGCCGGAAAACGCGTTTTCGGCCGAAAACGTGTACGTTTGCACTTCCCCGCCACAGGGAAGCTGCTAGCCGGGAATTCTCTGCCTGGTTCTACCCGCTGCCCGGAACGCTACGCAGGGCAAAAGCGGTTCTCGTCCTCCG
The DNA here is from genome assembly GCF_965140245.1 of Athene noctua. Lineage (NCBI taxonomy): Eukaryota > Metazoa > Chordata > Aves > Strigiformes > Strigidae > Athene > Athene noctua. Next base: position 96,613 of record NW_027437749.1, read on the forward strand.
TGCTTGCTTTTTCTCAGAAAGAGCCGTGGTGTGCGTTTTCGCCGGAAAACGCGTTTTCGGCCGAAAACGTGTACGTTTGCACTTCCCCGCCACAGGGAAGCTGCTAGCCGGGAATTCTCTGCCTGGTTCTACCCGCTGCCCGGAACGCTACGCAGGGCAAAAGCGGTTCTCGTCCTCCGTGCTTGCTTTTTCTCAGAAAGAGCCGTGGTGTGCCTTTTCGCCGGAAAACGCGTTTTCGGCCGAAAACGTGTACGTTTGCACTTCCCCGCCACCGGGAAGCTGCTAGCCGGGAATTCTCTGCCTGGTTCTACCCGCTGCCCGGAACGCTACGCAGGGCAAAAGCGGTTCTCGTCCTCCGTGCTTGCTTTTTCTCAGAAAGAGCCGTGGTGTGCGTTTTCGCCGGAAAACGCGTTTTCGGCCGAAAACGTGTACGTTTGCACTTCCCCGCCACAGGGAAGCTGCTAGCCGGGAATTCTCTGCCTGGTTCTACCCGCTGCCCGGAACGCTACGCAGGGCAAAAGCGGTTCTCGTCCTCCGTGCTTGCTTTTTCTCAGAAAGAGCCGTGGTGTGCCTTTTCGCTGGAAAACGCGTTTTCGGCCGAAAACGTGTACGTTTGCACTTCCCCGCCACAGGGAAGCTGCTAGCCGGGAATTCTCTGCCTGGTTCTACCCGCTGCCCGGAACGCTACGCAGGGCAAAAGCGGTTCTCGTCCTCCGTGCTTGCTTTTTCTCAGAAAGAGCCGTGGTGTGCGTTTTCGCCGGAAAACGCGTTTTCGGCCGAAAACGTGTACGTTTGCACTTCCCCGCCACAGGGAAGCTGCTAGCCGGGAATTCTCTGCCTGGTTCTACCCGCTGCCCGGAACGCTACGCAGGGCAAAAGCGGTTCTCGTCCTCCGTGCTTGCTTTTTCTCAGAAAGAGCCGTGGTGTGCGTTTTCGCCGGAAAACGCGTTTTCGGCCGAAAACGTGTACGTTTGCACTTCCCCGCCACAGGGAAGCTGCTAGCCGGGAATTCTCTGCCTGGTTCTACCCGCTGCCCGGAACGCTACGCAGGGCAAAAGCGGTTCTCGTCCTCCGTGCTTGCTTTTTCTCAGAAAGAGCCGTGGTGTGCGTTTTCGCCGGAAAACGCGTTTTCGGCCGAAAACGTGTACGTTTGCACTTCCCCGCCACAGGGAAGCTGCTAGCCGGGAATTCTCTGCCTGGTTCTACCCGCTGCCCGGAACGCTACGCAGGGCAAAAGCGGTTCTCGTCCTCCGTGCTTGCTTTTTCTCAGAAAGAGCCGTGGTGTGCGTTTTCGCCGGAAAACGCGTTTTCGGCCGAAAACGTGTACGTTTGCACTTCCCCGCCACAGGGAAGCTGCTAGCCGGGAATTCTCTGCCTGGTTCTACCCGCTGCCCGGAACGCTACGCAGGGCAAAAGCGGTTCTCGTCCTCCGTGCTTGCTTTTTCTCAGAAAGAGCCGTGGTGTGCGTTTTCGCCGGAAAACGCGTTTTCGGCCGAAAACGTGTACGTTTGCACTTCCCCGCCACAGGGAAGCTGCTAGCCGGGAATTCTCTGCCTGGTTCTACCCGCTGCCCGGAACGCTACGCAGGGCAAAAGCGGTTCTCGTCCTCCGTGCTTGCTTTTTCTCAGAAAGAGCCGTGGTGTGCGTTTTCGCCGGAAAACGCGTTTTCGGCCGAAAACGTGTACGTTTGCACTTCCCCGCCACAGGGAAGCTGCTAGCCGGGAATTCTCTGCCTGGTTCTACCCGCTGCCCGGAACGCTACGCAGGGCAAAAGCGGTTCTCGTCCTCCGTGCTTGCTTTTTCTCAGAAAGAGCCGTGGTGTGCGTTTTCGCCGGAAAACGCGTTTTCGGCCGAAAACGTGTACGTTTGCACTTCCCCGCCACAGGGAAGCTGCTAGCCGGGAATTCTCTGCCTGGTTCTACCCGCTGCCCGGAACGCTACGCAGGGCAAAAGCGGTTCTCGTCCTCCGTGCTTGCTTTTTCTCAGAAAGAGCCGTGGTGTGCGTTTTCGCCGGAAAACGCGTTTTCGGCCGAAAACGTGTACGTTTGCACTTCCCCGCCACAGGGAAGCTGCTAGCCGGGAATTCTCTGCCTGGTTCTACCCGCTGCCCGGAACGCTACGCAGGGCAAAAGCGGTTCTCGTCCTCCGTGCTTGCTTTTTCTCAGAAAGAGCCGTGGTGTGCGTTTTCGCCGGAAAACGCGTTTTCGGCCGAAAACGTGTACGTTTGCACTTCCCCGCCACAGGGAAGCTGCTAGCCGGGAATTCTCTGCCTGGTTCTACCCGCTGCCCGGAACGCTACGCAGGGCAAAAGCGGTTCTCGTCCTCCGTGCTTGCTTTTTCTCAGAAAGAGCCGTGGTGTGCGTTTTCGCCGGAAAACGCGTTTTCGGCCGAAAACGTGTACGTTTGCACTTCCCCGCCACAGGGAAGCTGCTAGCCGGGAATTCTCTGCCTGGTTCTACCCGCTGCCCGGAACGCTACGCAGGGCAAAAGCGGTTCTCGTCCTCCGTGCTTGCTTTTTCTCAGAAAGAGCCGTGGTGTGCGTTTTCGCCGGAAAACGCGTTTTCGGCCGAAAACGTGTACGTTTGCACTTCCCCGCCACAGGGAAGCTGCTAGCCGGGAATTCTCTGCCTGGTTCTACCCGCTGCCCGGAACGCTACGCAGGGCAAAAGCGGTTCTCGTCCTCCGTGCTTGCTTTTTCTCAGAAAGAGCCGTGGTGTGCGTTTTCGCCGGAAAACGCGTTTTCGGCCGAAAACGTGTACGTTTGCACTTCCCCGCCACAGGGAAGCTGCTAGCCGGGAATTCTCTGCCTGGTTCTACCCGCTGCCCGGAACGCTACGCAGGGCAAAAGCGGTTCTCGTCCTCCGTGCTTGCTTTTTCTCAGAAAGAGCCGTGGTGTGCGTTTTCGCCGGAAAACGCGTTTTCGGCCGAAAACGTGTACGTTTGCACTTCCCCGCCACAGGGAAGCTGCTAGCCGGGAATTCTCTGCCTGGTTCTACCCGCTGCCCGGAACGCTACGCAGGGCAAAAGCGGTTCTCGTCCTCCGTGCTTGCTTTTTCTCAGAAAGAGCCGTGGTGTGCGTTTTCGCCGGAAAACGCGTTTTCGGCCGAAAACGTGTACGTTTGCACTTCCCCGCCACAGGGAAGCTGCTAGCCGGGAATTCTCTGCCTGGTTCTACCCGCTGCCCGGAACGCTACGCAGGGCAAAAGCGGTTCTCGTCCTCCGTGCTTGCTTTTTCTCAGAAAGAGCCGTGGTGTGCGTTTTCGCCGGAAAACGCGTTTTCGGCCGAAAACGTGTACGTTTGCACTTCCCCGCCACAGGGAAGCTGCTAGCCGGGAATTCTCTGCCTGGTTCTACCCGCTGCCCGGAACGCTACGCAGGGCAAAAGCGGTTCTCGTCCTCCGTGCTTGCTTTTTCTCAGAAAGAGCCGTGGTGTGCGTTTTCGCCGGAAAACGCGTTTTCGGCCGAAAACGTGTACGTTTGCACTTCCCCGCCACAGGGAAGCTGCTAGCCGGGAATTCTCTGCCTGGTTCTACCCGCTGCCCGGAACGCTACGCAGGGCAAAAGCGGTTCTCGTCCTCCGTGCTTGCTTTTTCTCAGAAAGAGCCGTGGTGTGCGTTTTCGCCGGAAAACGCGTTTTCGGCCGAAAACGTGTACGTTTGCACTTCCCCGCCACAGGGAAGCTGCTAGCCGGGAATTCTCTGCCTGGTTCTACCCGCTGCCCGGAACGCTACGCAGGGCAAAAGCGGTTCTCGTCCTCCGTGCTTGCTTTTTCTCAGAAAGAGCCGTGGTGTGCGTTTTCGCCGGAAAACGCGTTTTCGGCCGAAAACGTGTACGTTTGCACTTCCCCGCCACAGGGAAGCTGCTAGCCGGGAATTCTCTGCCTGGTTCTACCCGCTGCCCGGAACGCTACGCAGGGCAAAAGCGGTTCTCGTCCTCCGTGCTTGCTTTTTCTCAGAAAGAGCCGTGGTGTGCGTTTTCGCCGGAAAACGCGTTTTCGGCCGAAAACGTGTACGTTTGCACTTCCCCGCCACAGGGAAGCTGCTAGCCGGGAATTCTCTGCCTGGTTCTACCCGCTGCCCGGAACGCTACGCAGGGCAAAAGCGGTTCTCGTCCTCCGTGCTTGCTTTTTCTCAGAAAGAGCCGTGGTGTGCGTTTTCGCCGGAAAACGCGTTTTCGGCCGAAAACGTGTACGTTTGCACTTCCCCGCCACAGGGAAGCTGCTAGCCGGGAATTCTCTGCCTGGTTCTACCCGCTGCCCGGAACGCTACGCAGGGCAAAAGCGGTTCTCGTCCTCCGTGCTTGCTTTTTCTCAGAAAGAGCCGTGGTGTGCGTTTTCGCCGGAAAACGCGTTTTCGGCCGAAAACGTGTACGTTTGCACTTCCCCGCCACAGGGAAGCTGCTAGCCGGGAATTCTCTGCCTGGTTCTACCCGCTGCCCGGAACGCTACGCAGGGCAAAAGCGGTTCTCGTCCTCCGTGCTTGCTTTTTCTCAGAAAGAGCCGTGGTGTGCGTTTTCGCCGGAAAACGCGTTTTCGGCCGAAAACGTGTACGTTTGCACTTCCCCGCCACAGGGAAGCTGCTAGCCGGGAATTCTCTGCCTGGTTCTACCCGCTGCCCGGAACGCTACGCAGGGCAAAAGCGGTTCTCGTCCTCCGTGCTTGCTTTTTCTCAGAAAGAGCCGTGGTGTGCGTTTTCGCCGGAAAACGCGTTTTCGGCCGAAAACGTGTACGTTTGCACTTCCCCGCCACAGGGAAGCTGCTAGCCGGGAATTCTCTGCCTGGTTCTACCCGCTGCCCGGAACGCTACGCAGGGCAAAAGCGGTTCTCGTCCTCCGTGCTTGCTTTTTCTCAGAAAGAGCCGTGGTGTGCGTTTTCGCCGGAAAACGCGTTTTCGGCCGAAAACGTGTACGTTTGCACTTCCCCGCCACAGGGAAGCTGCTAGCCGGGAATTCTCTGCCTGGTTCTACCCGCTGCCCGGAACGCTACGCAGGGCAAAAGCGGTTCTCGTCCTCCGTGCTTGCTTTTTCTCAGAAAGAGCCGTGGTGTGCGTTTTCGCCGGAAAACGCGTTTTCGGCCGAAAACGTGTACGTTTGCACTTCCCCGCCACAGGGAAGCTGCTAGCCGGGAATTCTCTGCCTGGTTCTACCCGCTGCCCGGAACGCTACGCAGGGCAAAAGCGGTTCTCGTCCTCCGTGCTTGCTTTTTCTCAGAAAGAGCCGTGGTGTGCGTTTTCGCCGGAAAACGCGTTTTCGGCCGAAAACGTGTACGTTTGCACTTCCCCGCCACAGGGAAGCTGCTAGCCGGGAATTCTCTGCCTGGTTCTACCCGCTGCCCGGAACGCTACGCAGGGCAAAAGCGGTTCTCGTCCTCCGTGCTTGCTTTTTCTCAGAAAGAGCCGTGGTGTGCGTTTTCGCCGGAAAACGCGTTTTCGGCCGAAAACGTGTACGTTTGCACTTCCCCGCCACAGGGAAGCTGCTAGCCGGGAATTCTCTGCCTGGTTCTACCCGCTGCCCGGAACGCTACGCAGGGCAAAAGCGGTTCTCGTCCTCCGTGCTTGCTTTTTCTCAGAAAGAGCCGTGGTGTGCGTTTTCGCCGGAAAACGCGTTTTCGGCCGAAAACGTGTACGTTTGCACTTCCCCGCCACAGGGAAGCTGCTAGCCGGGAATTCTCTGCCTGGTTCTACCCGCTGCCCGGAACGCTACGCAGGGCAAAAGCGGTTCTCGTCCTCCGTGCTTGCTTTTTCTCAGAAAGAGCCGTGGTGTGCGTTTTCGCCGGAAAACGCGTTTTCGGCCGAAAACGTGTACGTTTGCACTTCCCCGCCACAGGGAAGCTGCTAGCCGGGAATTCTCTGCCTGGTTCTACCCGCTGCCCGGAACGCTACGCAGGGCAAAAGCGGTTCTCGTCCTCCGTGCTTGCTTTTTCTCAGAAAGAGCCGTGGTGTGCGTTTTCGCCGGAAAACGCGTTTTCGGCCGAAAACGTGTACGTTTGCACTTCCCCGCCACAGGGAAGCTGCTAGCCGGGAATTCTCTGCCTGGTTCTACCCGCTGCCCGGAACGCTACGCAGGGCAAAAGCGGTTCTCGTCCTCCGTGCTTGCTTTTTCTCAGAAAGAGCCGTGGTGTGCGTTTTCGCCGGAAAACGCGTTTTCGGCCGAAAACGTGTACGTTTGCACTTCCCCGCCACAGGGAAGCTGCTAGCCGGGAATTCTCTGCCTGGTTCTACCCGCTGCCCGGAACGCTACGCAGGGCAAAAGCGGTTCTCGTCCTCCGTGCTTGCTTTTTCTCAGAAAGAGCCGTGGTGTGCGTTTTCGCCGGAAAACGCGTTTTCGGCCGAAAACGTGTACGTTTGCACTTCCCCGCCAGGGAAGCTGCTAGCCGGGAATTCTCTGCCTGGTTCTACCCGCTGCCCGGAACGCTACGCAGGGCAAAAGCGGTTCTCGTCCTCCGTGCTTGCTTTTTCTCAGAAAGAGCCGTGGTGTGCGTTTTCGCCGGAAAACGCGTTTTCGGCCGAAAACGTGTACGTTTGCACTTCCCCGCCACAGGGAAGCTGCTAGCCGGGAATTCTCTGCCTGGTTCTACCCGCTGCCCGGAACGCTACGCAGGGCAAAAGCGGTTCTCGTCCTCCGTGCTTGCTTTTTCTCAGAAAGAGCCGTGGTGTGCGTTTTCGCCGGAAAACGCGTTTTCGGCCGAAAACGTGTACGTTTGCACTTCCCCGCCACAGGGAAGCTGCTAGCCGGGAATTCTCTGCCTGGTTCTACCCGCTGCCCGGAACGCTACGCAGGGCAAAAGCGGTTCTCGTCCTCCGTGCTTGCTTTTTCTCAGAAAGAGCCGTGGTGTGCGTTTTCGCCGGAAAACGCGTTTTCGGCCGAAAACGTGTACGTTTGCACTTCCCCGCCACAGGGAAGCTGCTAGCCGGGAATTCTCTGCCTGGTTCTACCCGCTGCCCGGAACGCTACGCAGGGCAAAAGCGGTTCTCGTCCTCCGTGCTTGCTTTTTCTCAGAAAGAGCCGTGGTGTGCGTTTTCGCCGGAAAACGCGTTTTCGGCCGAAAACGTGTACGTTTGCACTTCCCCGCCACAGGGAAGCTGCTAGCCGGGAATTCTCTGCCTGGTTCTACCCGCTGCCCGGAACGCTACGCAGGGCAAAAGCGGTTCTCGTCCTCCGTGCTTGCTTTTTCTCAGAAAGAGCCGTGGTGTGCGTTTTCGCCGGAAAACGCGTTTTCGGCCGAAAACGTGTACGTTTGCACTTCCCCGCCACAGGGAAGCTGCTAGCCGGGAATTCTCTGCCTGGTTCTACCCGCTGCCCGGAACGCTACGCAGGGCAAAAGCGGTTCTCGTCCTCCGTGCTTGCTTTTTCTCAGAAAGAGCCGTGGTGTGCGTTTTCGCCGGAAAACGCGTTTTCGGCCGAAAACGTGTACGTTTGCACTTCCCCGCCACAGGGAAGCTGCTAGCCGGGAATTCTCTGCCTGGTTCTACCCGCTGCCCGGAACGCTACGCAGGGCAAAAGCGGTTCTCGTCCTCCGTGCTTGCTTTTTCTCAGAAAGAGCCGTGGTGTGCGTTTTCGCCGGAAAACGCGTTTTCGGCCGAAAACGTGTACGTTTGCACTTCCCCGCCACAGGGAAGCTGCTAGCCGGGAATTCTCTGCCTGGTTCTACCCGCTGCCCGGAACGCTACGCAGGGCAAAAGCGGTTCTCGTCCTCCGTGCTTGCTTTTTCTCAGAAAGAGCCGTGGTGTGCGTTTTCGCCGGAAAACGCGTTTTCGGCCGAAAACGTGTACGTTTGCACTTCCCCGCCACAGGGAAGCTGCTAGCCGGGAATTCTCTGCCTGGTTCTACCCGCTGCCCGGAACGCTACGCAGGGCAAAAGCGGTTCTCGTCCTCCGTGCTTGCTTTTTCTCAGAAAGAGCCGTGGTGTGCGTTTTCGCCGGAAAACGCGTTTTCGGCCGAAAACGTGTACGTTTGCACTTCCCCGCCACAGGGAAGCTGCTAGCCGGGAATTCTCTGCCTGGTTCTACCCGCTGCCCGGAACGCTACGCAGGGCAAAAGCGGTTCTCGTCCTCCGTGCTTGCTTTTTCTCAGAAAGAGCCGTGGTGTGCGTTTTCGCCGGAAAACGCGTTTTCGGCCGAAAACGTGTACGTTTGCACTTCCCCGCCACAGGGAAGCTGCTAGCCGGGAATTCTCTGCCTGGTTCTACCCGCTGCCCGGAACGCTACGCAGGGCAAAAGCGGTTCTCGTCCTCCGTGCTTGCTTTTTCTCAGAAAGAGCCGTGGTGTGCGTTTTCGCCGGAAAACGCGTTTTCGGCCGAAAACGTGTACGTTTGCACTTCCCCGCCACAGGGAAGCTGCTAGCCGGGAATTCTCTGCCTGGTTCTACCCGCTGCCCGGAACGCTACGCAGGGCAAAAGCGGTTCTCGTCCTCCGTGCTTGCTTTTTCTCAGAAAGAGCCGTGGTGTGCGTTTTCGCCGGAAAACGCGTTTTCGGCCGAAAACGTGTACGTTTGCACTTCCCCGCCACAGGGAAGCTGCTAGCCGGGAATTCTCTGCCTGGTTCTACCCGCTGCCCGGAACGCTACGCAGGGCAAAAGCGGTTCTCGTCCTCCGTGCTTGCTTTTTCTCAGAAAGAGCCGTGGTGTGCGTTTTCGCCGGAAAACGCGTTTTCGGCCGAAAACGTGTACGTTTGCACTTCCCCGCCACAGGGAAGCTGCTAGCCGGGAATTCTCTGCCTGGTTCTACCCGCTGCCCGGAACGCTACGCAGGGCAAAAGCGGTTCTCGTCCTCCGTGCTTGCTTTTTCTCAGAAAGAGCCGTGGTGTGCGTTTTCGCCGGAAAACGCGTTTTCGGCCGAAAACGTGTACGTTTGCACTTCCCCGCCACAGGGAAGCTGCTAGCCGGGAATTCTCTGCCTGGTTCTACCCGCTGCCCGGAACGCTACGCAGGGCAAAAGCGGTTCTCGTCCTCCGTGCTTGCTTTTTCTCAGAAAGAGCCGTGGTGTGCGTTTTCGCCGGAAAACGCGTTTTCGGCCGAAAACGTGTACGTTTGCACTTCCCCGCCACAGGGAAGCTGCTAGCCGGGAATTCTCTGCCTGGTTCTACCCGCTGCCCGGAACGCTACGCAGGGCAAAAGCGGTTCTCGTCCTCCGTGCTTGCTTTTTCTCAGAAAGAGCCGTGGTGTGCGTTTTCGCCGGAAAACGCGTTTTCGGCCGAAAACGTGTACGTTTGCACTTCCCCGCCACAGGGAAGCTGCTAGCCGGGAATTCTCTGCCTGGTTCTACCCGCTGCCCGGAACGCTACGCAGGGCAAAAGCGGTTCTCGTCCTCCGTGCTTGCTTTTTCTCAGAAAGAGCCGTGGTGTGCGTTTTCGCCGGAAAACGCGTTTTCGGCCGAAAACGTGTACGTTTGCACTTCCCCGCCACAGGGAAGCTGCTAGCCGGGAATTCTCTGCCTGGTTCTACCCGCTGCCCGGAACGCTACGCAGGGCAAAAGCGGTTCTCGTCCTCCGTGCTTGCTTTTTCTCAGAAAGAGCCGTGGTGTGCGTTTTCGCCGGAAAACGCGTTTTCGGCCGAAAACGTGTACGTTTGCACTTCCCCGCCACAGGGAAGCTGCTAGCCGGGAATTCTCTGCCTGGTTCTACCCGCTGCCCGGAACGCTACGCAGGGCAAAAGCGGTTCTCGTCCTCCGTGCTTGCTTTTTCTCAGAAAGAGCCGTGGTGTGCGTTTTCGCCGGAAAACGCGTTTTCGGCCGAAAACGTGTACGTTTGCACTTCCCCGCCACAGGGAAGCTGCTAGCCGGGAATTCTCTGCCTGGTTCTACCCGCTGCCCGGAACGCTACGCAGGGCAAAAGCGGTTCTCGTCCTCCGTGCTTGCTTTTTCTCAGAAAGAGCCGTGGTGTGCGTTTTCGCCGGAAAACGCGTTTTCGGCCGAAAACGTGTACGTTTGCACTTCCCCGCCACAGGGAAGCTGCTAGCCGGGAATTCTCTGCCTGGTTCTACCCGCTGCCCGGAACGCTACGCAGGGCAAAAGCGGTTCTCGTCCTCCGTGCTTGCTTTTTCTCAGAAAGAGCCGTGGTGTGCGTTTTCGCCGGAAAACGCGTTTTCGGCCGAAAACGTGTACGTTTGCACTTCCCCGCCACAGGGAAGCTGCTAGCCGGGAATTCTCTGCCTGGTTCTACCCGCTGCCCGGAACGCTACGCAGGGCAAAAGCGGTTCTCGTCCTCCGTGCTTGCTTTTTCTCAGAAAGAGCCGTGGTGTGCGTTTTCGCCGGAAAACGCGTTTTCGGCCGAAAACGTGTACGTTTGCACTTCCCCGCCACAGGGAAGCTGCTAGCCGGGAATTCTCTGCCTGGTTCTACCCGCTGCCCGGAACGCTACGCAGGGCAAAAGCGGTTCTCGTCCTCCGTGCTTGCTTTTTCTCAGAAAGAGCCGTGGTGTGCGTTTTCGCCGGAAAACGCGTTTTCGGCCGAAAACGTGTACGTTTGCACTTCCCCGCCACAGGGAAGCTGCTAGCCGGGAATTCTCTGCCTGGTTCTACCCGCTGCCCGGAACGCTACGCAGGGCAAAAGCGGTTCTCGTCCTCCGTGCTTGCTTTTTCTCAGAAAGAGCCGTGGTGTGCGTTTTCGCCGGAAAACGCGTTTTCGGCCGAAAACGTGTACGTTTGCACTTCCCCGCCACAGGGAAGCTGCTAGCCGGGAATTCTCTGCCTGGTTCTACCCGCTGCCCGGAACGCTACGCAGGGCAAAAGCGGTTCTCGTCCTCCGTGCTTGCTTTTTCTCAGAAAGAGCCGTGGTGTGCGTTTTCGCCGGAAAACGCGTTTTCGGCCGAAAACGTGTACGTTTGCACTTCCCCGCCACAGGGAAGCTGCTAGCCGGGAATTCTCTGCCTGGTTCTACCCGCTGCCCGGAACGCTACGCAGGGCAAAAGCGGTTCTCGTCCTCCGTGCTTGCTTTTTCTCAGAAAGAGCCGTGGTGTGCGTTTTCGCCGGAAAACGCGTTTTCGGCCGAAAACGTGTACGTTTGCACTTCCCCGCCACAGGGAAGCTGCTAGCCGGGAATTCTCTGCCTGGTTCTACCCGCTGCCCGGAACGCTACGCAGGGCAAAAGCGGTTCTCGTCCTCCGTGCTTGCTTTTTCTCAGAAAGAGCCGTGGTGTGCGTTTTCGCCGGAAAACGCGTTTTCGGCCGAAAACGTGTACGTTTGCACTTCCCCGCCACAGGGAAGCTGCTAGCCGGGAATTCTCTGCCTGGTTCTACCCGCTGCCCGGAACGCTACGCAGGGCAAAAGCGGTTCTCGTCCTCCGTGCTTGCTTTTTCTCAGAAAGAGCCGTGGTGTGCGTTTTCGCCGGAAAACGCGTTTTCGGCCGAAAACGTGTACGTTTGCACTTCCCCGCCACAGGGAAGCTGCTAGCCGGGAATTCTCTGCCTGGTTCTACCCGCTGCCCGGAACGCTACGCAGGGCAAAAGCGGTTCTCGTCCTCCGTGCTTGCTTTTTCTCAGAAAGAGCCGTGGTGTGCGTTTTCGCCGGAAAACGCGTTTTCGGCCGAAAACGTGTACGTTTGCACTTCCCCGCCACAGGGAAGCTGCTAGCCGGGAATTCTCTGCCTGGTTCTACCCGCTGCCCGGAACGCTACGCAGGGCAAAAGCGGTTCTCGTCCTCCGTGCTTGCTTTTTCTCAGAAAGAGCCGTGGTGTGCGTTTTCGCCGGAAAACGCGTTTTCGGCCGAAAACGTGTACGTTTGCACTTCCCCGCCACAGGGAAGCTGCTAGCCGGGAATTCTCTGCCTGGTTCTACCCGCTGCCCGGAACGCTACGCAGGGCAAAAGCGGTTCTCGTCCTCCGTGCTTGCTTTTTCTCAGAAAGAGCCGTGGTGTGCGTTTTCGCCGGAAAACGCGTTTTCGGCCGAAAACGTGTACGTTTGCACTTCCCCGCCACAGGGAAGCTGCTAGCCGGGAATTCTCTGCCTGGTTCTACCCGCTGCCCGGAACGCTACGCAGGGCAAAAGCGGTTCTCGTCCTCCGTGCTTGCTTTTTCTCAGAAAGAGCCGTGGTGTGCGTTTTCGCCGGAAAACGCGTTTTCGGCCGAAAACGTGTACGTTTGCACTTCCCCGCCACAGGGAAGCTGCTAGCCGGGAATTCTCTGCCTGGTTCTACCCGCTGCCCGGAACGCTACGCAGGGCAAAAGCGGTTCTCGTCCTCCGTGCTTGCTTTTTCTCAGAAAGAGCCGTGGTGTGCGTTTTCGCCGGAAAACGCGTTTTCGGCCGAAAACGTGTACGTTTGCACTTCCCCGCCACAGGGAAGCTGCTAGCCGGGAATTCTCTGCCTGGTTCTACCCGCTGCCCGGAACGCTACGCAGGGCAAAAGCGGTTCTCGTCCTCCGTGCTTGCTTTTTCTCAGAAAGAGCCGTGGTGTGCGTTTTCGCCGGAAAACGCGTTTTCGGCCGAAAACGTGTACGTTTGCACTTCCCCGCCACAGGGAAGCTGCTAGCCGGGAATTCTCTGCCTGGTTCTACCCGCTGCCCGGAACGCTACGCAGGGCAAAAGCGGTTCTCGTCCTCCGTGCTTGCTTTTTCTCAGAAAGAGCCGTGGTGTGCGTTTTCGCCGGAAAACGCGTTTTCGGCCGAAAACGTGTACGTTTGCACTTCCCCGCCACAGGGAAGCTGCTAGCCGGGAATTCTCTGCCTGGTTCTACCCGCTGCCCGGAACGCTACGCAGGGCAAAAGCGGTTCTCGTCCTCCGTGCTTGCTTTTTCTCAGAAAGAGCCGTGGTGTGCGTTTTCGCCGGAAAACGCGTTTTCGGCCGAAAACGTGTACGTTTGCACTTCCCCGCCACAGGGAAGCTGCTAGCCGGGAATTCTCTGCCTGGTTCTACCCGCTGCCCGGAACGCTACGCAGGGCAAAAGCGGTTCTCGTCCTCCGTGCTTGCTTTTTCTCAGAAAGAGCCGTGGTGTGCGTTTTCGCCGGAAAACGCGTTTTCGGCCGAAAACGTGTACGTTTGCACTTCCCCGCCACAGGGAAGCTGCTAGCCGGGAATTCTCTGCCTGGTTCTACCCGCTGCCCGGAACGCTACGCAGGGCAAAAGCGGTTCTCGTCCTCCGTGCTTGCTTTTTCTCAGAAAGAGCCGTGGTGTGCGTTTTCGCCGGAAAACGCGTTTTCGGCCGAAAACGTGTACGTTTGCACTTCCCCGCCACAGGGAAGCTGCTAGCCGGGAATTCTCTGCCTGGTTCTACCCGCTGCCCGGAACGCTACGCAGGGCAAAAGCGGTTCTCGTCCTCCGTGCTTGCTTTTTCTCAGAAAGAGCCGTGGTGTGCGTTTTCGCCGGAAAACGCGTTTTCGGCCGAAAACGTGTACGTTTGCACTTCCCCGCCACAGGGAAGCTGCTAGCCGGGAATTCTCTGCCTGGTTCTACCCGCTGCCCGGAACGCTACGCAGGGCAAAAGCGGTTCTCGTCCTCCGTGCTTGCTTTTTCTCAGAAAGAGCCGTGGTGTGCGTTTTCGCCGGAAAACGCGTTTTCGGCCGAAAACGTGTACGTTTGCACTTCCCCGCCACAGGGAAGCTGCTAGCCGGGAATTCTCTGCCTGGTTCTACCCGCTGCCCGGAACGCTACGCAGGGCAAAAGCGGTTCTCGTCCTCCGTGCTTGCTTTTTCTCAGAAAGAGCCGTGGTGTGCGTTTTCGCCGGAAAACGCGTTTTCGGCCGAAAACGTGTACGTTTGCACTTCCCCGCCACAGGGAAGCTGCTAGCCGGGAATTCTCTGCCTGGTTCTACCCGCTGCCCGGAACGCTACGCAGGGCAAAAGCGGTTCTCGTCCTCCGTGCTTGCTTTTTCTCAGAAAGAGCCGTGGTGTGCGTTTTCGCCGGAAAACGCGTTTTCGGCCGAAAACGTGTACGTTTGCACTTCCCCGCCACAGGGAAGCTGCTAGCCGGGAATTCTCTGCCTGGTTCTACCCGCTGCCCGGAACGCTACGCAGGGCAAAAGCGGTTCTCGTCCTCCGTGCTTGCTTTTTCTCAGAAAGAGCCGTGGTGTGCGTTTTCGCCGGAAAACGCGTTTTCGGCCGAAAACGTGTACGTTTGCACTTCCCCGCCACAGGGAAGCTGCTAGCCGGGAATTCTCTGCCTGGTTCTACCCGCTGCCCGGAACGCTACGCAGGGCAAAAGCGGTTCTCGTCCTCCGTGCTTGCTTTTTCTCAGAAAGAGCCGTGGTGTGCGTTTTCGCCGGAAAACGCGTTTTCGGCCGAAAACGTGTACGTTTGCACTTCCCCGCCACAGGGAAGCTGCTAGCCGGGAATTCTCTGCCTGGTTCTACCCGCTGCCCGGAACGCTACGCAGGGCAAAAGCGGTTCTCGTCCTCCGTGCTTGCTTTTTCTCAGAAAGAGCCGTGGTGTGCGTTTTCGCCGGAAAACGCGTTTTCGGCCGAAAACGTGTACGTTTGCACTTCCCCGCCACAGGGAAGCTGCTAGCCGGGAATTCTCTGCCTGGTTCTACCCGCTGCCCGGAACGCTACGCAGGGCAAAAGCGGTTCTCGTCCTCCGTGCTTGCTTTTTCTCAGAAAGAGCCGTGGTGTGCGTTTTCGCCGGAAAACGCGTTTTCGGCCGAAAACGTGTACGTTTGCACTTCCCCGCCACAGGGAAGCTGCTAGCCGGGAATTCTCTGCCTGGTTCTACCCGCTGCCCGGAACGCTACGCAGGGCAAAAGCGGTTCTCGTCCTCCGTGCTTGCTTTTTCTCAGAAAGAGCCGTGGTGTGCGTTTTCGCCGGAAAACGCGTTTTCGGCCGAAAACGTGTACGTTTGCACTTCCCCGCCACAGGGAAGCTGCTAGCCGGGAATTCTCTGCCTGGTTCTACCCGCTGCCCGGAACGCTACGCAGGGCAAAAGCGGTTCTCGTCCTCCGTGCTTGCTTTTTCTCAGAAAGAGCCGTGGTGTGCGTTTTCGCCGGAAAACGCGTTTTCGGCCGAAAACGTGTACGTTTGCACTTCCCCGCCACAGGGAAGCTGCTAGCCGGGAATTCTCTGCCTGGTTCTACCCGCTGCCCGGAACGCTACGCAGGGCAAAAGCGGTTCTCGTCCTCCGTGCTTGCTTTTTCTCAGAAAGAGCCGTGGTGTGCGTTTTCGCCGGAAAACGCGTTTTCGGCCGAAAACGTGTACGTTTGCACTTCCCCGCCACAGGGAAGCTGCTAGCCGGGAATTCTCTGCCTGGTTCTACCCGCTGCCCGGAACGCTACGCAGGGCAAAAGCGGTTCTCGTCCTCCGTGCTTGCTTTTTCTCAGAAAGAGCCGTGGTGTGCGTTTTCGCCGGAAAACGCGTTTTCGGCCGAAAACGTGTACGTTTGCACTTCCCCGCCACAGGGAAGCTGCTAGCCGGGAATTCTCTGCCTGGTTCTACCCGCTGCCCGGAACGCTACGCAGGGCAAAAGCGGTTCTCGTCCTCCGTGCTTGCTTTTTCTCAGAAAGAGCCGTGGTGTGCGTTTTCGCCGGAAAACGCGTTTTCGGCCGAAAACGTGTACGTTTGCACTTCCCCGCCACAGGGAAGCTGCTAGCCGGGAATTCTCTGCCTGGTTCTACCCGCTGCCCGGAACGCTACGCAGGGCAAAAGCGGTTCTCGTCCTCCGTGCTTGCTTTTTCTCAGAAAGAGCCGTGGTGTGCGTTTTCGCCGGAAAACGCGTTTTCGGCCGAAAACGTGTACGTTTGCACTTCCCCGCCACAGGGAAGCTGCTAGCCGGGAATTCTCTGCCTGGTTCTACCCGCTGCCCGGAACGCTACGCAGGGCAAAAGCGGTTCTCGTCCTCCGTGCTTGCTTTTTCTCAGAAAGAGCCGTGGTGTGCGTTTTCGCCGGAAAACGCGTTTTCGGCCGAAAACGTGTACGTTTGCACTTCCCCGCCACAGGGAAGCTGCTAGCCGGGAATTCTCTGCCTGGTTCTACCCGCTGCCCGGAACGCTACGCAGGGCAAAAGCGGTTCTCGTCCTCCGTGCTTGCTTTTTCTCAGAAAGAGCCGTGGTGTGCGTTTTCGCCGGAAAACGCGTTTTCGGCCGAAAACGTGTACGTTTGCACTTCCCCGCCACAGGGAAGCTGCTAGCCGGGAATTCTCTGCCTGGTTCTACCCGCTGCCCGGAACGCTACGCAGGGCAAAAGCGGTTCTCGTCCTCCGTGCTTGCTTTTTCTCAGAAAGAGCCGTGGTGTGCGTTTTCGCCGGAAAACGCGTTTTCGGCCGAAAACGTGTACGTTTGCACTTCCCCGCCACAGGGAAGCTGCTAGCCGGGAATTCTCTGCCTGGTTCTACCCGCTGCCCGGAACGCTACGCAGGGCAAAAGCGGTTCTCGTCCTCCGTGCTTGCTTTTTCTCAGAAAGAGCCGTGGTGTGCGTTTTCGCCGGAAAACGCGTTTTCGGCCGAAAACGTGTACGTTTGCACTTCCCCGCCACAGGGAAGCTGCTAGCCGGGAATTCTCTGCCTGGTTCTACCCGCTGCCCGGAACGCTACGCAGGGCAAAAGCGGTTCTCGTCCTCCGTGCTTGCTTTTTCTCAGAAAGAGCCGTGGTGTGCGTTTTCGCCGGAAAACGCGTTTTCGGCCGAAAACGTGTACGTTTGCACTTCCCCGCCACAGGGAAGCTGCTAGCCGGGAATTCTCTGCCTGGTTCTACCCGCTGCCCGGAACGCTACGCAGGGCAAAAGCGGTTCTCGTCCTCCGTGCTTGCTTTTTCTCAGAAAGAGCCGTGGTGTGCGTTTTCGCCGGAAAACGCGTTTTCGGCCGAAAACGTGTACGTTTGCACTTCCCCGCCACAGGGAAGCTGCTAGCCGGGAATTCTCTGCCTGGTTCTACCCGCTGCCCGGAACGCTACGCAGGGCAAAAGCGGTTCTCGTCCTCCGTGCTTGCTTTTTCTCAGAAAGAGCCGTGGTGTGCGTTTTCGCCGGAAAACGCGTTTTCGGCCGAAAACGTGTACGTTTGCACTTCCCCGCCACAGGGAAGCTGCTAGCCGGGAATTCTCTGCCTGGTTCTACCCGCTGCCCGGAACGCTACGCAGGGCAAAAGCGGTTCTCGTCCTCCGTGCTTGCTTTTTCTCAGAAAGAGCCGTGGTGTGCGTTTTCGCCGGAAAACGCGTTTTCGGCCGAAAACGTGTACGTTTGCACTTCCCCGCCACAGGGAAGCTGCTAGCCGGGAATTCTCTGCCTGGTTCTACCCGCTGCCCGGAACGCTACGCAGGGCAAAAGCGGTTCTCGTCCTCCGTGCTTGCTTTTTCTCAGAAAGAGCCGTGGTGTGCGTTTTCGCCGGAAAACGCGTTTTCGGCCGAAAACGTGTACGTTTGCACTTCCCCGCCACAGGGAAGCTGCTAGCCGGGAATTCTCTGCCTGGTTCTACCCGCTGCCCGGAACGCTACGCAGGGCAAAAGCGGTTCTCGTCCTCCGTGCTTGCTTTTTCTCAGAAAGAGCCGTGGTGTGCGTTTTCGCCGGAAAACGCGTTTTCGGCCGAAAACGTGTACGTTTGCACTTCCCCGCCACAGGGAAGCTGCTAGCCGGGAATTCTCTGCCTGGTTCTACCCGCTGCCCGGAACGCTACGCAGGGCAAAAGCGGTTCTCGTCCTCCGTGCTTGCTTTTTCTCAGAAAGAGCCGTGGTGTGCGTTTTCGCCGGAAAACGCGTTTTCGGCCGAAAACGTGTACGTTTGCACTTCCCCGCCACAGGGAAGCTGCTAGCCGGGAATTCTCTGCCTGGTTCTACCCGCTGCCCGGAACGCTACGCAGGGCAAAAGCGGTTCTCGTCCTCCGTGCTTGCTTTTTCTCAGAAAGAGCCGTGGTGTGCGTTTTCGCCGGAAAACGCGTTTTCGGCCGAAAACGTGTACGTTTGCACTTCCCCGCCACAGGGAAGCTGCTAGCCGGGAATTCTCTGCCTGGTTCTACCCGCTGCCCGGAACGCTACGCAGGGCAAAAGCGGTTCTCGTCCTCCGTGCTTGCTTTTTCTCAGAAAGAGCCGTGGTGTGCGTTTTCGCCGGAAAACGCGTTTTCGGCCGAAAACGTGTACGTTTGCACTTCCCCGCCACAGGGAAGCTGCTAGCCGGGAATTCTCTGCCTGGTTCTACCCGCTGCCCGGAACGCTACGCAGGGCAAAAGCGGTTCTCGTCCTCCGTGCTTGCTTTTTCTCAGAAAGAGCCGTGGTGTGCGTTTTCGCCGGAAAACGCGTTTTCGGCCGAAAACGTGTACGTTTGCACTTCCCCGCCACAGGGAAGCTGCTAGCCGGGAATTCTCTGCCTGGTTCTACCCGCTGCCCGGAACGCTACGCAGGGCAAAAGCGGTTCTCGTCCTCCGTGCTTGCTTTTTCTCAGAAAGAGCCGTGGTGTGCGTTTTCGCCGGAAAACGCGTTTTCGGCCGAAAACGTGTACGTTTGCACTTCCCCGCCACAGGGAAGCTGCTAGCCGGGAATTCTCTGCCTGGTTCTACCCGCTGCCCGGAACGCTACGCAGGGCAAAAGCGGTTCTCGTCCTCCGTGCTTGCTTTTTCTCAGAAAGAGCCGTGGTGTGCGTTTTCGCCGGAAAACGCGTTTTCGGCCGAAAACGTGTACGTTTGCACTTCCCCGCCACAGGGAAGCTGCTAGCCGGGAATTCTCTGCCTGGTTCTACCCGCTGCCCGGAACGCTACGCAGGGCAAAAGCGGTTCTCGTCCTCCGTGCTTGCTTTTTCTCAGAAAGAGCCGTGGTGTGCGTTTTCGCCGGAAAACGCGTTTTCGGCCGAAAACGTGTACGTTTGCACTTCCCCGCCACAGGGAAGCTGCTAGCCGGGAATTCTCTGCCTGGTTCTACCCGCTGCCCGGAACGCTACGCAGGGCAAAAGCGGTTCTCGTCCTCCGTGCTTGCTTTTTCTCAGAAAGAGCCGTGGTGTGCGTTTTCGCCGGAAAACGCGTTTTCGGCCGAAAACGTGTACGTTTGCACTTCCCCGCCACAGGGAAGCTGCTAGCCGGGAATTCTCTGCCTGGTTCTACCCGCTGCCCGGAACGCTACGCAGGGCAAAAGCGGTTCTCGTCCTCCGTGCTTGCTTTTTCTCAGAAAGAGCCGTGGTGTGCGTTTTCGCCGGAAAACGCGTTTTCGGCCGAAAACGTGTACGTTTGCACTTCCCCGCCACAGGGAAGCTGCTAGCCGGGAATTCTCTGCCTGGTTCTACCCGCTGCCCGGAACGCTACGCAGGGCAAAAGCGGTTCTCGTCCTCCGTGCTTGCTTTTTCTCAGAAAGAGCCGTGGTGTGCGTTTTCGCCGGAAAACGCGTTTTCGGCCGAAAACGTGTACGTTTGCACTTCCCCGCCACAGGGAAGCTGCTAGCCGGGAATTCTCTGCCTGGTTCTACCCGCTGCCCGGAACGCTACGCAGGGCAAAAGCGGTTCTCGTCCTCCGTGCTTGCTTTTTCTCAGAAAGAGCCGTGGTGTGCGTTTTCGCCGGAAAACGCGTTTTCGGCCGAAAACGTGTACGTTTGCACTTCCCCGCCACAGGGAAGCTGCTAGCCGGGAATTCTCTGCCTGGTTCTACCCGCTGCCCGGAACGCTACGCAGGGCAAAAGCGGTTCTCGTCCTCCGTGCTTGCTTTTTCTCAGAAAGAGCCGTGGTGTGCGTTTTCGCCGGAAAACGCGTTTTCGGCCGAAAACGTGTACGTTTGCACTTCCCCGCCACAGGGAAGCTGCTAGCCGGGAATTCTCTGCCTGGTTCTACCCGCTGCCCGGAACGCTACGCAGGGCAAAAGCGGTTCTCGTCCTCCGTGCTTGCTTTTTCTCAGAAAGAGCCGTGGTGTGCGTTTTCGCCGGAAAACGCGTTTTCGGCCGAAAACGTGTACGTTTGCACTTCCCCGCCACAGGGAAGCTGCTAGCCGGGAATTCTCTGCCTGGTTCTACCCGCTGCCCGGAACGCTACGCAGGGCAAAAGCGGTTCTCGTCCTCCGTGCTTGCTTTTTCTCAGAAAGAGCCGTGGTGTGCGTTTTCGCCGGAAAACGCGTTTTCGGCCGAAAACGTGTACGTTTGCACTTCCCCGCCACAGGGAAGCTGCTAGCCGGGAATTCTCTGCCTGGTTCTACCCGCTGCCCGGAACGCTACGCAGGGCAAAAGCGGTTCTCGTCCTCCGTGCTTGCTTTTTCTCAGAAAGAGCCGTGGTGTGCGACTTCGCCGGAAAACGCGTTTTCGGCCGAAAACGTGTACGTTTGCACTTCCCCGCCACAGGGAAGCTGCTAGCCGGGAATTCTCTGCCTGGTTCTACCCGCTGCCCGGAACGCTACGCAGGGCAAAAGCGGTTCTCGTCCTCCGTGCTTGCTTTTTCTCAGAAAGAGCCGTGGTGTGCGTTTTCGCCGGAAAACGCGTTTTCGGCCGAAAACGTGTACGTTTGCACTTCCCCGCCACAGGGAAGCTGCTAGCCGGGAATTCTCTGCCTGGTTCTACCCGCTGCCCGGAACGCTACGCAGGGCAAAAGCGGTTCTCGTCCTCCGTGCTTGCTTTTTCTCAGAAAGAGCCGTGGTGTGCGTTTTCGCCGGAAAACGCGTTTTCGGCCGAAAACGTGTACGTTTGCACTTCCCCGCCACAGGGAAGCTGCTAGCCGGGAATTCTCTGCCTGGTTCTACCCGCTGCCCGGAACGCTACGCAGGGCAAAAGCGGTTCTCGTCCTCCGTGCTTGCTTTTTCTCAGAAAGAGCCGTGGTGTGCGTTTTCGCCGGAAAACGCGTTTTCGGCCGAAAACGTGTACGTTTGCACTTCCCCGCCACAGGGAAGCTGCTAGCCGGGAATTCTCTGCCTGGTTCTACCCGCTGCCCGGAACGCTACGCAGGGCAAAAGCGGTTCTCGTCCTCCGTGCTTGCTTTTTCTCAGAAAGAGCCGTGGTGTGCGTTTTCGCCGGAAAACGCGTTTTCGGCCGAAAACGTGTACGTTTGCACTTCCCCGCCACAGGGAAGCTGCTAGCCGGGAATTCTCTGCCTGGTTCTACCCGCTGCCCGGAACGCTACGCAGGGCAAAAGCGGTTCTCGTCCTCCGTGCTTGCTTTTTCTCAGAAAGAGCCGTGGTGTGCGTTTTCGCCGGAAAACGCGTTTTCGGCCGAAAACGTGTACGTTTGCACTTCCCCGCCACAGGGAAGCTGCTAGCCGGGAATTCTCTGCCTGGTTCTACCCGCTGCCCGGAACGCTACGCAGGGCAAAAGCGGTTCTCGTCCTCCGTGCTTGCTTTTTCTCAGAAAGAGCCGTGGTGTGCGTTTTCGCCGGAAAACGCGTTTTCGGCCGAAAACGTGTACGTTTGCACTTCCCCGCCACAGGGAAGCTGCTAGCCGGGAATTCTCTGCCTGGTTCTACCCGCTGCCCGGAACGCTACGCAGGGCAAAAGCGGTTCTCGTCCTCCGTGCTTGCTTTTTCTCAGAAAGAGCCGTGGTGTGCGTTTTCGCCGGAAAACGCGTTTTCGGCCGAAAACGTGTACGTTTGCACTTCCCCGCCACAGGGAAGCTGCTAGCCGGGAATTCTCTGCCTGGTTCTACCCGCTGCCCGGAACGCTACGCAGGGCAAAAGCGGTTCTCGTCCTCCGTGCTTGCTTTTTCTCAGAAAGAGCCGTGGTGTGCGTTTTCGCCGGAAAACGCGTTTTCGGCCGAAAACGTGTACGTTTGCACTTCCCCGCCACAGGGAAGCTGCTAGCCGGGAATTCTCTGCCTGGTTCTACCCGCTGCCCGGAACGCTACGCAGGGCAAAAGCGGTTCTCGTCCTCCGTGCTTGCTTTTTCTCAGAAAGAGCCGTGGTGTGCGTTTTCGCCGGAAAACGCGTTTTCGGCCGAAAACGTGTACGTTTGCACTTCCCCGCCACAGGGAAGCTGCTAGCCGGGAATTCTCTGCCTGGTTCTACCCGCTGCCCGGAACGCTACGCAGGGCAAAAGCGGTTCTCGTCCTCCGTGCTTGCTTTTTCTCAGAAAGAGCCGTGGTGTGCGTTTTCGCCGGAAAACGCGTTTTCGGCCGAAAACGTGTACGTTTGCACTTCCCCGCCACAGGGAAGCTGCTAGCCGGGAATTCTCTGCCTGGTTCTACCCGCTGCCCGGAACGCTACGCAGGGCAAAAGCGGTTCTCGTCCTCCGTGCTTGCTTTTTCTCAGAAAGAGCCGTGGTGTGCGTTTTCGCCGGAAAACGCGTTTTCGGCCGAAAACGTGTACGTTTGCACTTCCCCGCCACAGGGAAGCTGCTAGCCGGGAATTCTCTGCCTGGTTCTACCCGCTGCCCGGAACGCTACGCAGGGCAAAAGCGGTTCTCGTCCTCCGTGCTTGCTTTTTCTCAGAAAGAGCCGTGGTGTGCGTTTTCGCCGGAAAACGCGTTTTCGGCCGAAAACGTGTACGTTTGCACTTCCCCGCCACAGGGAAGCTGCTAGCCGGGAATTCTCTGCCTGGTTCTACCCGCTGCCCGGAACGCTACGCAGGGCAAAAGCGGTTCTCGTCCTCCGTGCTTGCTTTTTCTCAGAAAGAGCCGTGGTGTGCGTTTTCGCCGGAAAACGCGTTTTCGGCCGAAAACGTGTACGTTTGCACTTCCCCGCCACAGGGAAGCTGCTAGCCGGGAATTCTCTGCCTGGTTCTACCCGCTGCCCGGAACGCTACGCAGGGCAAAAGCGGTTCTCGTCCTCCGTGCTTGCTTTTTCTCAGAAAGAGCCGTGGTGTGCGTTTTCGCCGGAAAACGCGTTTTCGGCCGAAAACGTGTACGTTTGCACTTCCCCGCCACAGGGAAGCTGCTAGCCGGGAATTCTCTGCCTGGTTCTACCCGCTGCCCGGAACGCTACGCAGGGCAAAAGCGGTTCTCGTCCTCCGTGCTTGCTTTTTCTCAGAAAGAGCCGTGGTGTGCGTTTTCGCCGGAAAACGCGTTTTCGGCCGAAAACGTGTACGTTTGCACTTCCCCGCCACAGGGAAGCTGCTAGCCGGGAATTCTCTGCCTGGTTCTACCCGCTGCCCGGAACGCTACGCAGGGCAAAAGCGGTTCTCGTCCTCCGTGCTTGCTTTTTCTCAGAAAGAGCCGTGGTGTGCGTTTTCGCCGGAAAACGCGTTTTCGGCCGAAAACGTGTACGTTTGCACTTCCCCGCCACAGGGAAGCTGCTAGCCGGGAATTCTCTGCCTGGTTCTACCCGCTGCCCGGAACGCTACGCAGGGCAAAAGCGGTTCTCGTCCTCCGTGCTTGCTTTTTCTCAGAAAGAGCCGTGGTGTGCGTTTTCGCCGGAAAACGCGTTTTCGGCCGAAAACGTGTACGTTTGCACTTCCCCGCCACAGGGAAGCTGCTAGCCGGGAATTCTCTGCCTGGTTCTACCCGCTGCCCGGAACGCTACGCAGGGCAAAAGCGGTTCTCGTCCTCCGTGCTTGCTTTTTCTCAGAAAGAGCCGTGGTGTGCGTTTTCGCCGGAAAACGCGTTTTCGGCCGAAAACGTGTACGTTTGCACTTCCCCGCCACAGGGAAGCTGCTAGCCGGGAATTCTCTGCCTGGTTCTACCCGCTGCCCGGAACGCTACGCAGGGCAAAAGCGGTTCTCGTCCTCCGTGCTTGCTTTTTCTCAGAAAGAGCCGTGGTGTGCGTTTTCGCCGGAAAACGCGTTTTCGGCCGAAAACGTGTACGTTTGCACTTCCCCGCCACAGGGAAGCTGCTAGCCGGGAATTCTCTGCCTGGTTCTACCCGCTGCCCGGAACGCTACGCAGGGCAAAAGCGGTTCTCGTCCTCCGTGCTTGCTTTTTCTCAGAAAGAGCCGTGGTGTGCGTTTTCGCCGGAAAACGCGTTTTCGGCCGAAAACGTGTACGTTTGCACTTCCCCGCCACAGGGAAGCTGCTAGCCGGGAATTCTCTGCCTGGTTCTACCCGCTGCCCGGAACGCTACGCAGGGCAAAAGCGGTTCTCGTCCTCCGTGCTTGCTTTTTCTCAGAAAGAGCCGTGGTGTGCGTTTTCGCCGGAAAACGCGTTTTCGGCCGAAAACGTGTACGTTTGCACTTCCCCGCCACAGGGAAGCTGCTAGCCGGGAATTCTCTGCCTGGTTCTACCCGCTGCCCGGAACGCTACGCAGGGCAAAAGCGGTTCTCGTCCTCCGTGCTTGCTTTTTCTCAGAAAGAGCCGTGGTGTGCGTTTTCGCCGGAAAACGCGTTTTCGGCCGAAAACGTGTACGTTTGCACTTCCCCGCCACAGGGAAGCTGCTAGCCGGGAATTCTCTGCCTGGTTCTACCCGCTGCCCGGAACGCTACGCAGGGCAAAAGCGGTTCTCGTCCTCCGTGCTTGCTTTTTCTCAGAAAGAGCCGTGGTGTGCGTTTTCGCCGGAAAACGCGTTTTCGGCCGAAAACGTGTACGTTTGCACTTCCCCGCCACAGGGAAGCTGCTAGCCGGGAATTCTCTGCCTGGTTCTACCCGCTGCCCGGAACGCTACGCAGGGCAAAAGCGGTTCTCGTCCTCCGTGCTTGCTTTTTCTCAGAAAGAGCCGTGGTGTGCGTTTTCGCCGGAAAACGCGTTTTCGGCCGAAAACGTGTACGTTTGCACTTCCCCGCCACAGGGAAGCTGCTAGCCGGGAATTCTCTGCCTGGTTCTACCCGCTGCCCGGAACGCTACGCAGGGCAAAAGCGGTTCTCGTCCTCCGTGCTTGCTTTTTCTCAGAAAGAGCCGTGGTGTGCGTTTTCGCCGGAAAACGCGTTTTCGGCCGAAAACGTGTACGTTTGCACTTCCCCGCCACAGGGAAGCTGCTAGCCGGGAATTCTCTGCCTGGTTCTACCCGCTGCCCGGAACGCTACGCAGGGCAAAAGCGGTTCTCGTCCTCCGTGCTTGCTTTTTCTCAGAAAGAGCCGTGGTGTGCGTTTTCGCCGGAAAACGCGTTTTCGGCCGAAAACGTGTACGTTTGCACTTCCCCGCCACAGGGAAGCTGCTAGCCGGGAATTCTCTGCCTGGTTCTACCCGCTGCCCGGAACGCTACGCAGGGCAAAAGCGGTTCTCGTCCTCCGTGCTTGCTTTTTCTCAGAAAGAGCCGTGGTGTGCGTTTTCGCCGGAAAACGCGTTTTCGGCCGAAAACGTGTACGTTTGCACTTCCCCGCCACAGGGAAGCTGCTAGCCGGGAATTCTCTGCCTGGTTCTACCCGCTGCCCGGAACGCTACGCAGGGCAAAAGCGGTTCTCGTCCTCCGTGCTTGCTTTTTCTCAGAAAGAGCCGTGGTGTGCGTTTTCGCCGGAAAACGCGTTTTCGGCCGAAAACGTGTACGTTTGCACTTCCCCGCCACAGGGAAGCTGCTAGCCGGGAATTCTCTGCCTGGTTCTACCCGCTGCCCGGAACGCTACGCAGGGCAAAAGCGGTTCTCGTCCTCCGTGCTTGCTTTTTCTCAGAAAGAGCCGTGGTGTGCGTTTTCGCCGGAAAACGCGTTTTCGGCCGAAAACGTGTACGTTTGCACTTCCCCGCCACAGGGAAGCTGCTAGCCGGGAATTCTCTGCCTGGTTCTACCCGCTGCCCGGAACGCTACGCAGGGCAAAAGCGGTTCTCGTCCTCCGTGCTTGCTTTTTCTCAGAAAGAGCCGTGGTGTGCGTTTTCGCCGGAAAACGCGTTTTCGGCCGAAAACGTGTACGTTTGCACTTCCCCGCCACAGGGAAGCTGCTAGCCGGGAATTCTCTGCCTGGTTCTACCCGCTGCCCGGAACGCTACGCAGGGCAAAAGCGGTTCTCGTCCTCCGTGCTTGCTTTTTCTCAGAAAGAGCCGTGGTGTGCGTTTTCGCCGGAAAACGCGTTTTCGGCCGAAAACGTGTACGTTTGCACTTCCCCGCCACAGGGAAGCTGCTAGCCGGGAATTCTCTGCCTGGTTCTACCCGCTGCCCGGAACGCTACGCAGGGCAAAAGCGGTTCTCGTCCTCCGTGCTTGCTTTTTCTCAGAAAGAGCCGTGGTGTGCGTTTTCGCCGGAAAACGCGTTTTCGGCCGAAAACGTGTACGTTTGCACTTCCCCGCCACAGGGAAGCTGCTAGCCGGGAATTCTCTGCCTGGTTCTACCCGCTGCCCGGAACGCTACGCAGGGCAAAAGCGGTTCTCGTCCTCCGTGCTTGCTTTTTCTCAGAAAGAGCCGTGGTGTGCGTTTTCGCCGGAAAACGCGTTTTCGGCCGAAAACGTGTACGTTTGCACTTCCCCGCCACAGGGAAGCTGCTAGCCGGGAATTCTCTGCCTGGTTCTACCCGCTGCCCGGAACGCTACGCAGGGCAAAAGCGGTTCTCGTCCTCCGTGCTTGCTTTTTCTCAGAAAGAGCCGTGGTGTGCGTTTTCGCCGGAAAACGCGTTTTCGGCCGAAAACGTGTACGTTTGCACTTCCCCGCCACAGGGAAGCTGCTAGCCGGGAATTCTCTGCCTGGTTCTACCCGCTGCCCGGAACGCTACGCAGGGCAAAAGCGGTTCTCGTCCTCCGTGCTTGCTTTTTCTCAGAAAGAGCCGTGGTGTGCGTTTTCGCCGGAAAACGCGTTTTCGGCCGAAAACGTGTACGTTTGCACTTCCCCGCCACAGGGAAGCTGCTAGCCGGGAATTCTCTGCCTGGTTCTACCCGCTGCCCGGAACGCTACGCAGGGCAAAAGCGGTTCTCGTCCTCCGTGCTTGCTTTTTCTCAGAAAGAGCCGTGGTGTGCGTTTTCGCCGGAAAACGCGTTTTCGGCCGAAAACGTGTACGTTTGCACTTCCCCGCCACAGGGAAGCTGCTAGCCGGGAATTCTCTGCCTGGTTCTACCCGCTGCCCGGAACGCTACGCAGGGCAAAAGCGGTTCTCGTCCTCCGTGCTTGCTTTTTCTCAGAAAGAGCCGTGGTGTGCGTTTTCGCCGGAAAACGCGTTTTCGGCCGAAAACGTGTACGTTTGCACTTCCCCGCCACAGGGAAGCTGCTAGCCGGGAATTCTCTGCCTGGTTCTACCCGCTGCCCGGAACGCTACGCAGGGCAAAAGCGGTTCTCGTCCTCCGTGCTTGCTTTTTCTCAGAAAGAGCCGTGGTGTGCGTTTTCGCCGGAAAACGCGTTTTCGGCCGAAAACGTGTACGTTTGCACTTCCCCGCCACAGGGAAGCTGCTAGCCGGGAATTCTCTGCCTGGTTCTACCCGCTGCCCGGAACGCTACGCAGGGCAAAAGCGGTTCTCGTCCTCCGTGCTTGCTTTTTCTCAGAAAGAGCCGTGGTGTGCGTTTTCGCCGGAAAACGCGTTTTCGGCCGAAAACGTGTACGTTTGCACTTCCCCGCCACAGGGAAGCTGCTAGCCGGGAATTCTCTGCCTGGTTCTACCCGCTGCCCGGAACGCTACGCAGGGCAAAAGCGGTTCTCGTCCTCCGTGCTTGCTTTTTCTCAGAAAGAGCCGTGGTGTGCGTTTTCGCCGGAAAACGCGTTTTCGGCCGAAAACGTGTACGTTTGCACTTCCCCGCCACAGGGAAGCTGCTAGCCGGGAATTCTCTGCCTGGTTCTACCCGCTGCCCGGAACGCTACGCAGGGCAAAAGCGGTTCTCGTCCTCCGTGCTTGCTTTTTCTCAGAAAGAGCCGTGGTGTGCGTTTTCGCCGGAAAACGCGTTTTCGGCCGAAAACGTGTACGTTTGCACTTCCCCGCCACAGGGAAGCTGCTAGCCGGGAATTCTCTGCCTGGTTCTACCCGCTGCCCGGAACGCTACGCAGGGCAAAAGCGGTTCTCGTCCTCCGTGCTTGCTTTTTCTCAGAAAGAGCCGTGGTGTGCGTTTTCGCCGGAAAACGCGTTTTCGGCCGAAAACGTGTACGTTTGCACTTCCCCGCCACAGGGAAGCTGCTAGCCGGGAATTCTCTGCCTGGTTCTACCCGCTGCCCGGAACGCTACGCAGGGCAAAAGCGGTTCTCGTCCTCCGTGCTTGCTTTTTCTCAGAAAGAGCCGTGGTGTGCGTTTTCGCCGGAAAACGCGTTTTCGGCCGAAAACGTGTACGTTTGCACTTCCCCGCCACAGGGAAGCTGCTAGCCGGGAATTCTCTGCCTGGTTCTACCCGCTGCCCGGAACGCTACGCAGGGCAAAAGCGGTTCTCGTCCTCCGTGCTTGCTTTTTCTCAGAAAGAGCCGTGGTGTGCGTTTTCGCCGGAAAACGCGTTTTCGGCCGAAAACGTGTACGTTTGCACTTCCCCGCCACAGGGAAGCTGCTAGCCGGGAATTCTCTGCCTGGTTCTACCCGCTGCCCGGAACGCTACGCAGGGCAAAAGCGGTTCTCGTCCTCCGTGCTTGCTTTTTCTCAGAAAGAGCCGTGGTGTGCGTTTTCGCCGGAAAACGCGTTTTCGGCCGAAAACGTGTACGTTTGCACTTCCCCGCCACAGGGAAGCTGCTAGCCGGGAATTCTCTGCCTGGTTCTACCCGCTGCCCGGAACGCTACGCAGGGCAAAAGCGGTTCTCGTCCTCCGTGCTTGCTTTTTCTCAGAAAGAGCCGTGGTGTGCGTTTTCGCCGGAAAACGCGTTTTCGGCCGAAAACGTGTACGTTTGCACTTCCCCGCCACAGGGAAGCTGCTAGCCGGGAATTCTCTGCCTGGTTCTACCCGCTGCCCGGAACGCTACGCAGGGCAAAAGCGGTTCTCGTCCTCCGTGCTTGCTTTTTCTCAGAAAGAGCCGTGGTGTGCGTTTTCGCCGGAAAACGCGTTTTCGGCCGAAAACGTGTACGTTTGCACTTCCCCGCCACAGGGAAGCTGCTAGCCGGGAATTCTCTGCCTGGTTCTACCCGCTGCCCGGAACGCTACGCAGGGCAAAAGCGGTTCTCGTCCTCCGTGCTTGCTTTTTCTCAGAAAGAGCCGTGGTGTGCGTTTTCGCCGGAAAACGCGTTTTCGGCCGAAAACGTGTACGTTTGCACTTCCCCGCCACAGGGAAGCTGCTAGCCGGGAATTCTCTGCCTGGTTCTACCCGCTGCCCGGAACGCTACGCAGGGCAAAAGCGGTTCTCGTCCTCCGTGCTTGCTTTTTCTCAGAAAGAGCCGTGGTGTGCGTTTTCGCCGGAAAACGCGTTTTCGGCCGAAAACGTGTACGTTTGCACTTCCCCGCCACAGGGAAGCTGCTAGCCGGGAATTCTCTGCCTGGTTCTACCCGCTGCCCGGAACGCTACGCAGGGCAAAAGCGGTTCTCGTCCTCCGTGCTTGCTTTTTCTCAGAAAGAGCCGTGGTGTGCGTTTTCGCCGGAAAACGCGTTTTCGGCCGAAAACGTGTACGTTTGCACTTCCCCGCCACAGGGAAGCTGCTAGCCGGGAATTCTCTGCCTGGTTCTACCCGCTGCCCGGAACGCTACGCAGGGCAAAAGCGGTTCTCGTCCTCCGTGCTTGCTTTTTCTCAGAAAGAGCCGTGGTGTGCGTTTTCGCCGGAAAACGCGTTTTCGGCCGAAAACGTGTACGTTTGCACTTCCCCGCCACAGGGAAGCTGCTAGCCGGGAATTCTCTGCCTGGTTCTACCCGCTGCCCGGAACGCTACGCAGGGCAAAAGCGGTTCTCGTCCTCCGTGCTTGCTTTTTCTCAGAAAGAGCCGTGGTGTGCGTTTTCGCCGGAAAACGCGTTTTCGGCCGAAAACGTGTACGTTTGCACTTCCCCGCCACAGGGAAGCTGCTAGCCGGGAATTCTCTGCCTGGTTCTACCCGCTGCCCGGAACGCTACGCAGGGCAAAAGCGGTTCTCGTCCTCCGTGCTTGCTTTTTCTCAGAAAGAGCCGTGGTGTGCGTTTTCGCCGGAAAACGCGTTTTCGGCCGAAAACGTGTACGTTTGCACTTCCCCGCCACAGGGAAGCTGCTAGCCGGGAATTCTCTGCCTGGTTCTACCCGCTGCCCGGAACGCTACGCAGGGCAAAAGCGGTTCTCGTCCTCCGTGCTTGCTTTTTCTCAGAAAGAGCCGTGGTGTGCGTTTTCGCCGGAAAACGCGTTTTCGGCCGAAAACGTGTACGTTTGCACTTCCCCGCCACAGGGAAGCTGCTAGCCGGGAATTCTCTGCCTGGTTCTACCCGCTGCCCGGAACGCTACGCAGGGCAAAAGCGGTTCTCGTCCTCCGTGCTTGCTTTTTCTCAGAAAGAGCCGTGGTGTGCGTTTTCGCCGGAAAACGCGTTTTCGGCCGAAAACGTGTACGTTTGCACTTCCCCGCCACAGGGAAGCTGCTAGCCGGGAATTCTCTGCCTGGTTCTACCCGCTGCCCGGAACGCTACGCAGGGCAAAAGCGGTTCTCGTCCTCCGTGCTTGCTTTTTCTCAGAAAGAGCCGTGGTGTGCGTTTTCGCCGGAAAACGCGTTTTCGGCCGAAAACGTGTACGTTTGCACTTCCCCGCCACAGGGAAGCTGCTAGCCGGGAATTCTCTGCCTGGTTCTACCCGCTGCCCGGAACGCTACGCAGGGCAAAAGCGGTTCTCGTCCTCCGTGCTTGCTTTTTCTCAGAAAGAGCCGTGGTGTGCGTTTTCGCCGGAAAACGCGTTTTCGGCCGAAAACGTGTACGTTTGCACTTCCCCGCCACAGGGAAGCTGCTAGCCGGGAATTCTCTGCCTGGTTCTACCCGCTGCCCGGAACGCTACGCAGGGCAAAAGCGGTTCTCGTCCTCCGTGCTTGCTTTTTCTCAGAAAGAGCCGTGGTGTGCGTTTTCGCCGGAAAACGCGTTTTCGGCCGAAAACGTGTACGTTTGCACTTCCCCGCCACAGGGAAGCTGCTAGCCGGGAATTCTCTGCCTGGTTCTACCCGCTGCCCGGAACGCTACGCAGGGCAAAAGCGGTTCTCGTCCTCCGTGCTTGCTTTTTCTCAGAAAGAGCCGTGGTGTGCGTTTTCGCCGGAAAACGCGTTTTCGGCCGAAAACGTGTACGTTTGCACTTCCCCGCCACAGGGAAGCTGCTAGCCGGGAATTCTCTGCCTGGTTCTACCCGCTGCCCGGAACGCTACGCAGGGCAAAAGCGGTTCTCGTCCTCCGTGCTTGCTTTTTCTCAGAAAGAGCCGTGGTGTGCGTTTTCGCCGGAAAACGCGTTTTCGGCCGAAAACGTGTACGTTTGCACTTCCCCGCCACAGGGAAGCTGCTAGCCGGGAATTCTCTGCCTGGTTCTACCCGCTGCCCGGAACGCTACGCAGGGCAAAAGCGGTTCTCGTCCTCCGTGCTTGCTTTTTCTCAGAAAGAGCCGTGGTGTGCGTTTTCGCCGGAAAACGCGTTTTCGGCCGAAAACGTGTACGTTTGCACTTCCCCGCCACAGGGAAGCTGCTAGCCGGGAATTCTCTGCCTGGTTCTACCCGCTGCCCGGAACGCTACGCAGGGCAAAAGCGGTTCTCGTCCTCCGTGCTTGCTTTTTCTCAGAAAGAGCCGTGGTGTGCGTTTTCGCCGGAAAACGCGTTTTCGGCCGAAAACGTGTACGTTTGCACTTCCCCGCCACAGGGAAGCTGCTAGCCGGGAATTCTCTGCCTGGTTCTACCCGCTGCCCGGAACGCTACGCAGGGCAAAAGCGGTTCTCGTCCTCCGTGCTTGCTTTTTCTCAGAAAGAGCCGTGGTGTGCGTTTTCGCCGGAAAACGCGTTTTCGGCCGAAAACGTGTACGTTTGCACTTCCCCGCCACAGGGAAGCTGCTAGCCGGGAATTCTCTGCCTGGTTCTACCCGCTGCCCGGAACGCTACGCAGGGCAAAAGCGGTTCTCGTCCTCCGTGCTTGCTTTTTCTCAGAAAGAGCCGTGGTGTGCGTTTTCGCCGGAAAACGCGTTTTCGGCCGAAAACGTGTACGTTTGCACTTCCCCGCCACAGGGAAGCTGCTAGCCGGGAATTCTCTGCCTGGTTCTACCCGCTGCCCGGAACGCTACGCAGGGCAAAAGCGGTTCTCGTCCTCCGTGCTTGCTTTTTCTCAGAAAGAGCCGTGGTGTGCGTTTTCGCCGGAAAACGCGTTTTCGGCCGAAAACGTGTACGTTTGCACTTCCCCGCCACAGGGAAGCTGCTAGCCGGGAATTCTCTGCCTGGTTCTACCCGCTGCCCGGAACGCTACGCAGGGCAAAAGCGGTTCTCGTCCTCCGTGCTTGCTTTTTCTCAGAAAGAGCCGTGGTGTGCGTTTTCGCCGGAAAACGCGTTTTCGGCCGAAAACGTGTACGTTTGCACTTCCCCGCCACAGGGAAGCTGCTAGCCGGGAATTCTCTGCCTGGTTCTACCCGCTGCCCGGAACGCTACGCAGGGCAAAAGCGGTTCTCGTCCTCCGTGCTTGCTTTTTCTCAGAAAGAGCCGTGGTGTGCGTTTTCGCCGGAAAACGCGTTTTCGGCCGAAAACGTGTACGTTTGCACTTCCCCGCCACAGGGAAGCTGCTAGCCGGGAATTCTCTGCCTGGTTCTACCCGCTGCCCGGAACGCTACGCAGGGCAAAAGCGGTTCTCGTCCTCCGTGCTTGCTTTTTCTCAGAAAGAGCCGTGGTGTGCGTTTTCGCCGGAAAACGCGTTTTCGGCCGAAAACGTGTACGTTTGCACTTCCCCGCCACAGGGAAGCTGCTAGCCGGGAATTCTCTGCCTGGTTCTACCCGCTGCCCGGAACGCTACGCAGGGCAAAAGCGGTTCTCGTCCTCCGTGCTTGCTTTTTCTCAGAAAGAGCCGTGGTGTGCGTTTTCGCCGGAAAACGCGTTTTCGGCCGAAAACGTGTACGTTTGCACTTCCCCGCCACAGGGAAGCTGCTAGCCGGGAATTCTCTGCCTGGTTCTACCCGCTGCCCGGAACGCTACGCAGGGCAAAAGCGGTTCTCGTCCTCCGTGCTTGCTTTTTCTCAGAAAGAGCCGTGGTGTGCGTTTTCGCCGGAAAACGCGTTTTCGGCCGAAAACGTGTACGTTTGCACTTCCCCGCCACAGGGAAGCTGCTAGCCGGGAATTCTCTGCCTGGTTCTACCCGCTGCCCGGAACGCTACGCAGGGCAAAAGCGGTTCTCGTCCTCCGTGCTTGCTTTTTCTCAGAAAGAGCCGTGGTGTGCGTTTTCGCCGGAAAACGCGTTTTCGGCCGAAAACGTGTACGTTTGCACTTCCCCGCCACAGGGAAGCTGCTAGCCGGGAATTCTCTGCCTGGTTCTACCCGCTGCCCGGAACGCTACGCAGGGCAAAAGCGGTTCTCGTCCTCCGTGCTTGCTTTTTCTCAGAAAGAGCCGTGGTGTGCGTTTTCGCCGGAAAACGCGTTTTCGGCCGAAAACGTGTACGTTTGCACTTCCCCGCCACAGGGAAGCTGCTAGCCGGGAATTCTCTGCCTGGTTCTACCCGCTGCCCGGAACGCTACGCAGGGCAAAAGCGGTTCTCGTCCTCCGTGCTTGCTTTTTCTCAGAAAGAGCCGTGGTGTGCGTTTTCGCCGGAAAACGCGTTTTCGGCCGAAAACGTGTACGTTTGCACTTCCCCGCCACAGGGAAGCTGCTAGCCGGGAATTCTCTGCCTGGTTCTACCCGCTGCCCGGAACGCTACGCAGGGCAAAAGCGGTTCTCGTCCTCCGTGCTTGCTTTTTCTCAGAAAGAGCCGTGGTGTGCGTTTTCGCCGGAAAACGCGTTTTCGGCCGAAAACGTGTACGTTTGCACTTCCCCGCCACAGGGAAGCTGCTAGCCGGGAATTCTCTGCCTGGTTCTACCCGCTGCCCGGAACGCTACGCAGGGCAAAAGCGGTTCTCGTCCTCCGTGCTTGCTTTTTCTCAGAAAGAGCCGTGGTGTGCGTTTTCGCCGGAAAACGCGTTTTCGGCCGAAAACGTGTACGTTTGCACTTCCCCGCCACAGGGAAGCTGCTAGCCGGGAATTCTCTGCCTGGTTCTACCCGCTGCCCGGAACGCTACGCAGGGCAAAAGCGGTTCTCGTCCTCCGTGCTTGCTTTTTCTCAGAAAGAGCCGTGGTGTGCGTTTTCGCCGGAAAACGCGTTTTCGGCCGAAAACGTGTACGTTTGCACTTCCCCGCCACAGGGAAGCTGCTAGCCGGGAATTCTCTGCCTGGTTCTACCCGCTGCCCGGAACGCTACGCAGGGCAAAAGCGGTTCTCGTCCTCCGTGCTTGCTTTTTCTCAGAAAGAGCCGTGGTGTGCGTTTTCGCCGGAAAACGCGTTTTCGGCCGAAAACGTGTACGTTTGCACTTCCCCGCCACAGGGAAGCTGCTAGCCGGGAATTCTCTGCCTGGTTCTACCCGCTGCCCGGAACGCTACGCAGGGCAAAAGCGGTTCTCGTCCTCCGTGCTTGCTTTTTCTCAGAAAGAGCCGTGGTGTGCGTTTTCGCCGGAAAACGCGTTTTCGGCCGAAAACGTGTACGTTTGCACTTCCCCGCCACAGGGAAGCTGCTAGCCGGGAATTCTCTGCCTGGTTCTACCCGCTGCCCGGAACGCTACGCAGGGCAAAAGCGGTTCTCGTCCTCCGTGCTTGCTTTTTCTCAGAAAGAGCCGTGGTGTGCGTTTTCGCCGGAAAACGCGTTTTCGGCCGAAAACGTGTACGTTTGCACTTCCCCGCCACAGGGAAGCTGCTAGCCGGGAATTCTCTGCCTGGTTCTACCCGCTGCCCGGAACGCTACGCAGGGCAAAAGCGGTTCTCGTCCTCCGTGCTTGCTTTTTCTCAGAAAGAGCCGTGGTGTGCGTTTTCGCCGGAAAACGCGTTTTCGGCCGAAAACGTGTACGTTTGCACTTCCCCGCCACAGGGAAGCTGCTAGCCGGGAATTCTCTGCCTGGTTCTACCCGCTGCCCGGAACGCTACGCAGGGCAAAAGCGGTTCTCGTCCTCCGTGCTTGCTTTTTCTCAGAAAGAGCCGTGGTGTGCGTTTTCGCCGGAAAACGCGTTTTCGGCCGAAAACGTGTACGTTTGCACTTCCCCGCCACAGGGAAGCTGCTAGCCGGGAATTCTCTGCCTGGTTCTACCCGCTGCCCGGAACGCTACGCAGGGCAAAAGCGGTTCTCGTCCTCCGTGCTTGCTTTTTCTCAGAAAGAGCCGTGGTGTGCGTTTTCGCCGGAAAACGCGTTTTCGGCCGAAAACGTGTACGTTTGCACTTCCCCGCCACAGGGAAGCTGCTAGCCGGGAATTCTCTGCCTGGTTCTACCCGCTGCCCGGAACGCTACGCAGGGCAAAAGCGGTTCTCGTCCTCCGTGCTTGCTTTTTCTCAGAAAGAGCCGTGGTGTGCGTTTTCGCCGGAAAACGCGTTTTCGGCCGAAAACGTGTACGTTTGCACTTCCCCGCCACAGGGAAGCTGCTAGCCGGGAATTCTCTGCCTGGTTCTACCCGCTGCCCGGAACGCTACGCAGGGCAAAAGCGGTTCTCGTCCTCCGTGCTTGCTTTTTCTCAGAAAGAGCCGTGGTGTGCGTTTTCGCCGGAAAACGCGTTTTCGGCCGAAAACGTGTACGTTTGCACTTCCCCGCCACAGGGAAGCTGCTAGCCGGGAATTCTCTGCCTGGTTCTACCCGCTGCCCGGAACGCTACGCAGGGCAAAAGCGGTTCTCGTCCTCCGTGCTTGCTTTTTCTCAGAAAGAGCCGTGGTGTGCGTTTTCGCCGGAAAACGCGTTTTCGGCCGAAAACGTGTACGTTTGCACTTCCCCGCCACAGGGAAGCTGCTAGCCGGGAATTCTCTGCCTGGTTCTACCCGCTGCCCGGAACGCTACGCAGGGCAAAAGCGGTTCTCGTCCTCCGTGCTTGCTTTTTCTCAGAAAGAGCCGTGGTGTGCGTTTTCGCCGGAAAACGCGTTTTCGGCCGAAAACGTGTACGTTTGCACTTCCCCGCCACAGGGAAGCTGCTAGCCGGGAATTCTCTGCCTGGTTCTACCCGCTGCCCGGAACGCTACGCAGGGCAAAAGCGGTTCTCGTCCTCCGTGCTTGCTTTTTCTCAGAAAGAGCCGTGGTGTGCGTTTTCGCCGGAAAACGCGTTTTCGGCCGAAAACGTGTACGTTTGCACTTCCCCGCCACAGGGAAGCTGCTAGCCGGGAATTCTCTGCCTGGTTCTACCCGCTGCCCGGAACGCTACGCAGGGCAAAAGCGGTTCTCGTCCTCCGTGCTTGCTTTTTCTCAGAAAGAGCCGTGGTGTGCGTTTTCGCCGGAAAACGCGTTTTCGGCCGAAAACGTGTACGTTTGCACTTCCCCGCCACAGGGAAGCTGCTAGCCGGGAATTCTCTGCCTGGTTCTACCCGCTGCCCGGAACGCTACGCAGGGCAAAAGCGGTTCTCGTCCTCCGTGCTTGCTTTTTCTCAGAAAGAGCCGTGGTGTGCGTTTTCGCCGGAAAACGCGTTTTCGGCCGAAAACGTGTACGTTTGCACTTCCCCGCCACAGGGAAGCTGCTAGCCGGGAATTCTCTGCCTGGTTCTACCCGCTGCCCGGAACGCTACGCAGGGCAAAAGCGGTTCTCGTCCTCCGTGCTTGCTTTTTCTCAGAAAGAGCCGTGGTGTGCGTTTTCGCCGGAAAACGCGTTTTCGGCCGAAAACGTGTACGTTTGCACTTCCCCGCCACAGGGAAGCTGCTAGCCGGGAATTCTCTGCCTGGTTCTACCCGCTGCCCGGAACGCTACGCAGGGCAAAAGCGGTTCTCGTCCTCCGTGCTTGCTTTTTCTCAGAAAGAGCCGTGGTGTGCGTTTTCGCCGGAAAACGCGTTTTCGGCCGAAAACGTGTACGTTTGCACTTCCCCGCCACAGGGAAGCTGCTAGCCGGGAATTCTCTGCCTGGTTCTACCCGCTGCCCGGAACGCTACGCAGGGCAAAAGCGGTTCTCGTCCTCCGTGCTTGCTTTTTCTCAGAAAGAGCCGTGGTGTGCGTTTTCGCCGGAAAACGCGTTTTCGGCCGAAAACGTGTACGTTTGCACTTCCCCGCCACAGGGAAGCTGCTAGCCGGGAATTCTCTGCCTGGTTCTACCCGCTGCCCGGAACGCTACGCAGGGCAAAAGCGGTTCTCGTCCTCCGTGCTTGCTTTTTCTCAGAAAGAGCCGTGGTGTGCGTTTTCGCCGGAAAACGCGTTTTCGGCCGAAAACGTGTACGTTTGCACTTCCCCGCCACAGGGAAGCTGCTAGCCGGGAATTCTCTGCCTGGTTCTACCCGCTGCCCGGAACGCTACGCAGGGCAAAAGCGGTTCTCGTCCTCCGTGCTTGCTTTTTCTCAGAAAGAGCCGTGGTGTGCGTTTTCGCCGGAAAACGCGTTTTCGGCCGAAAACGTGTACGTTTGCACTTCCCCGCCACAGGGAAGCTGCTAGCCGGGAATTCTCTGCCTGGTTCTACCCGCTGCCCGGAACGCTACGCAGGGCAAAAGCGGTTCTCGTCCTCCGTGCTTGCTTTTTCTCAGAAAGAGCCGTGGTGTGCGTTTTCGCCGGAAAACGCGTTTTCGGCCGAAAACGTGTACGTTTGCACTTCCCCGCCACAGGGAAGCTGCTAGCCGGGAATTCTCTGCCTGGTTCTACCCGCTGCCCGGAACGCTACGCAGGGCAAAAGCGGTTCTCGTCCTCCGTGCTTGCTTTTTCTCAGAAAGAGCCGTGGTGTGCGTTTTCGCCGGAAAACGCGTTTTCGGCCGAAAACGTGTACGTTTGCACTTCCCCGCCACAGGGAAGCTGCTAGCCGGGAATTCTCTGCCTGGTTCTACCCGCTGCCCGGAACGCTTCGCAGGGCAAAAGCGGTTCTCGTCCTCCGTGCTTGCTTTTTCTCAGAAAGAGCCGTGGTGTGCGTTTTCGCCGGAAAACGCGTTTTCGGCCGAAAACGTGTACGTTTGCACTTCCCCGCCACAGGGAAGCTGCTAGCCGGGAATTCTCTGCCTGGTTCTACCCGCTGCCCGGAACGCTACGCAGGGCAAAAGCGGTTCTCGTCCTCCGTGCTTGCTTTTTCTCAGAAAGAGCCGTGGTGTGCGTTTTCGCCGGAAAACGCGTTTTCGGCCGAAAACGTGTACGTTTGCACTTCCCCGCCACAGGGAAGCTGCTAGCCGGGAATTCTCTGCCTGGTTCTACCCGCTGCCCGGAACGCTACGCAGGGCAAAAGCGGTTCTCGTCCTCCGTGCTTGCTTTTTCTCAGAAAGAGCCGTGGTGTGCGTTTTCGCCGGAAAACGCGTTTTCGGCCGAAAACGTGTACGTTTGCACTAGCCGGGAATTCTCTGCCTGGTTCTACCCGCTGCCCCTCGCTTGTTTTCAGAAAGAGCCGTGGTGGCGTTTCGCCGGAAAACGCGTTTGTCCTCCGTGCTTGCTTTTTCTCAGAAAGAGCCGTGGTGTGCGTTTTCGCCGGAAAACGCGTTTTCGGCCGAAAACGTGTACGTTTGCACTTCCCCGCCACAGGGAAGCTGCTAGCCGGGAATTCTCTGCCTGGTTCTACCCGCTGCCCGGAACGCTACGCAGGGCAAAAGCGGTTCTCGTCCTCCGTGCTTGCTTTTTCTCAGAAAGAGCCGTGGTGTGCGTTTTCGCCGGAAAACGCGTTTTCGGCCGAAAACGTGTACGTTTGCACTTCCCCGCCACAGGGAAGCTGCTAGCCGGGAATTCTCTGCCTGGTTCTACCCGCTGCCCGGAACGCTACGCAGGGCAAAAGCGGTTCTCGTCCTCCGTGCTTGCTTTTTCTCAGAAAGAGCCGTGGTGTGCGTTTTCGCCGGAAAACGCGTTTTCGGCCGAAAACGTGTACGTTTGCACTTCCCCGCCACAGGGAAGCTGCTAGCCGGGAATTCTCTGCCTGGTTCTACCCGCTGCCCGGAACGCTACGCAGGGCAAAAGCGGTTCTCGTCCTCCGTGCTTGCTTTTTCTCAGAAAGAGCCGTGGTGTGCGTTTTCGCCGGAAAACGCGTTTTCGGCCGAAAACGTGTACGTTTGCACTTCCCCGCCACAGGGAAGCTGCTAGCCGGGAATTCTCTGCCTGGTTCTACCCGCTGCCCGGAACGCTACGCAGGGCAAAAGCGGTTCTCGTCCTCCGTGCTTGCTTTTTCTCAGAAAGAGCCGTGGTGTGCGTTTTCGCCGGAAAACGCGTTTTCGGCCGAAAACGTGTACGTTTGCACTTCCCCGCCACAGGGAAGCTGCTAGCCGGGAATTCTCTGCCTGGTTCTACCCGCTGCCCGGAACGCTACGCAGGGCAAAAGCGGTTCTCGTCCTCCGTGCTTGCTTTTTCTCAGAAAGAGCCGTGGTGTGCGTTTTCGCCGGAAAACGCGTTTTCGGCCGAAAACGTGTACGTTTGCACTTCCCCGCCACAGGGAAGCTGCTAGCCGGGAATTCTCTGCCTGGTTCTACCCGCTGCCCGGAACGCTACGCAGGGCAAAAGCGGTTCTCGTCCTCCGTGCTTGCTTTTTCTCAGAAAGAGCCGTGGTGTGCGTTTTCGCCGGAAAACGCGTTTTCGGCCGAAAACGTGTACGTTTGCACTTCCCCGCCACAGGGAAGCTGCTAGCCGGGAATTCTCTGCCTGGTTCTACCCGCTGCCCGGAACGCTACGCAGGGCAAAAGCGGTTCTCGTCCTCCGTGCTTGCTTTTTCTCAGAAAGAGCCGTGGTGTGCGTTTTCGCCGGAAAACGCGTTTTCGGCCGAAAACGTGTACGTTTGCACTTCCCCGCCACAGGGAAGCTGCTAGCCGGGAATTCTCTGCCTGGTTCTACCCGCTGCCCGGAACGCTACGCAGGGCAAAAGCGGTTCTCGTCCTCCGTGCTTGCTTTTTCTCAGAAAGAGCCGTGGTGTGCGTTTTCGCCGGAAAACGCGTTTTCGGCCGAAAACGTGTACGTTTGCACTTCCCCGCCACAGGGAAGCTGCTAGCCGGGAATTCTCTGCCTGGTTCTACCCGCTGCCCGGAACGCTACGCAGGGCAAAAGCGGTTCTCGTCCTCCGTGCTTGCTTTTTCTCAGAAAGAGCCGTGGTGTGCGTTTTCGCCGGAAAACGCGTTTTCGGCCGAAAACGTGTACGTTTGCACTTCCCCGCCACAGGGAAGCTGCTAGCCGGGAATTCTCTGCCTGGTTCTACCCGCTGCCCGGAACGCTACGCAGGGCAAAAGCGGTTCTCGTCCTCCGTGCTTGCTTTTTCTCAGAAAGAGCCGTGGTGTGC
Organism: Athene noctua; assembly: GCF_965140245.1. Lineage (NCBI taxonomy): Eukaryota > Metazoa > Chordata > Aves > Strigiformes > Strigidae > Athene > Athene noctua. Next base: position 136,383 of record NW_027437749.1, read on the forward strand.
GTTTTCGCCGGAAAACGCGTTTTCGGCCGAAAACGTGTACGTTTGCACTTCCCCGCCACAGGGAAGCTGCTAGCCGGGAATTCTCTGCCTGGTTCTACCCGCTGCCCGGAACGCTACGCAGGGCAAAAGCGGTTCTCGTCCTCCGTGCTTGCTTTTTCTCAGAAAGAGCCGTGGTGTGCGTTTTCGCCGGAAAACGCGTTTTCGGCCGAAAACGTGTACGTTTGCACTTCCCCGCCACAGGGAAGCTGCTAGCCGGGAATTCTCTGCCTGGTTCTACCCGCTGCCCGGAACGCTACGCAGGGCAAAAGCGGTTCTCGTCCTCCGTGCTTGCTTTTTCTCAGAAAGAGCCGTGGTGTGCGTTTTCGCCGGAAAACGCGTTTTCGGCCGAAAACGTGTACGTTTGCACTTCCCCGCCACAGGGAAGCTGCTAGCCGGGAATTCTCTGCCTGGTTCTACCCGCTGCCCGGAACGCTACGCAGGGCAAAAGCGGTTCTCGTCCTCCGTGCTTGCTTTTTCTCAGAAAGAGCCGTGGTGTGCGTTTTCGCCGGAAAACGCGTTTTCGGCCGAAAACGTGTACGTTTGCACTTCCCCGCCACAGGGAAGCTGCTAGCCGGGAATTCTCTGCCTGGTTCTACCCGCTGCCCGGAACGCTACGCAGGGCAAAAGCGGTTCTCGTCCTCCGTGCTTGCTTTTTCTCAGAAAGAGCCGTGGTGTGCGTTTTCGCCGGAAAACGCGTTTTCGGCCGAAAACGTGTACGTTTGCACTTCCCCGCCACAGGGAAGCTGCTAGCCGGGAATTCTCTGCCTGGTTCTACCCGCTGCCCGGAACGCTACGCAGGGCAAAAGCGGTTCTCGTCCTCCGTGCTTGCTTTTTCTCAGAAAGAGCCGTGGTGTGCGTTTTCGCCGGAAAACGCGTTTTCGGCCGAAAACGTGTACGTTTGCACTTCCCCGCCACAGGGAAGCTGCTAGCCGGGAATTCTCTGCCTGGTTCTACCCGCTGCCCGGAACGCTACGCAGGGCAAAAGCGGTTCTCGTCCTCCGTGCTTGCTTTTTCTCAGAAAGAGCCGTGGTGTGCGTTTTCGCCGGAAAACGCGTTTTCGGCCGAAAACGTGTACGTTTGCACTTCCCCGCCACAGGGAAGCTGCTAGCCGGGAATTCTCTGCCTGGTTCTACCCGCTGCCCGGAACGCTACGCAGGGCAAAAGCGGTTCTCGTCCTCCGTGCTTGCTTTTTCTCAGAAAGAGCCGTGGTGTGCGTTTTCGCCGGAAAACGCGTTTTCGGCCGAAAACGTGTACGTTTGCACTTCCCCGCCACAGGGAAGCTGCTAGCCGGGAATTCTCTGCCTGGTTCTACCCGCTGCCCGGAACGCTACGCAGGGCAAAAGCGGTTCTCGTCCTCCGTGCTTGCTTTTTCTCAGAAAGAGCCGTGGTGTGCGTTTTCGCCGGAAAACGCGTTTTCGGCCGAAAACGTGTACGTTTGCACTTCCCCGCCACAGGGAAGCTGCTAGCCGGGAATTCTCTGCCTGGTTCTACCCGCTGCCCGGAACGCTACGCAGGGCAAAAGCGGTTCTCGTCCTCCGTGCTTGCTTTTTCTCAGAAAGAGCCGTGGTGTGCGTTTTCGCCGGAAAACGCGTTTTCGGCCGAAAACGTGTACGTTTGCACTTCCCCGCCACAGGGAAGCTGCTAGCCGGGAATTCTCTGCCTGGTTCTACCCGCTGCCCGGAACGCTACGCAGGGCAAAAGCGGTTCTCGTCCTCCGTGCTTGCTTTTTCTCAGAAAGAGCCGTGGTGTGCGTTTTCGCCGGAAAACGCGTTTTCGGCCGAAAACGTGTACGTTTGCACTTCCCCGCCACAGGGAAGCTGCTAGCCGGGAATTCTCTGCCTGGTTCTACCCGCTGCCCGGAACGCTACGCAGGGCAAAAGCGGTTCTCGTCCTCCGTGCTTGCTTTTTCTCAGAAAGAGCCGTGGTGTGCGTTTTCGCCGGAAAACGCGTTTTCGGCCGAAAACGTGTACGTTTGCACTTCCCCGCCACAGGGAAGCTGCTAGCCGGGAATTCTCTGCCTGGTTCTACCCGCTGCCCGGAACGCTACGCAGGGCAAAAGCGGTTCTCGTCCTCCGTGCTTGCTTTTTCTCAGAAAGAGCCGTGGTGTGCGTTTTCGCCGGAAAACGCGTTTTCGGCCGAAAACGTGTACGTTTGCACTTCCCCGCCACAGGGAAGCTGCTAGCCGGGAATTCTCTGCCTGGTTCTACCCGCTGCCCGGAACGCTACGCAGGGCAAAAGCGGTTCTCGTCCTCCGTGCTTGCTTTTTCTCAGAAAGAGCCGTGGTGTGCGTTTTCGCCGGAAAACGCGTTTTCGGCCGAAAACGTGTACGTTTGCACTTCCCCGCCACAGGGAAGCTGCTAGCCGGGAATTCTCTGCCTGGTTCTACCCGCTGCCCGGAACGCTACGCAGGGCAAAAGCGGTTCTCGTCCTCCGTGCTTGCTTTTTCTCAGAAAGAGCCGTGGTGTGCGTTTTCGCCGGAAAACGCGTTTTCGGCCGAAAACGTGTACGTTTGCACTTCCCCGCC
>NW_027437750.1:0-138522 GCF_965140245.1 Athene noctua
GAATTCTCTGCCTGGTTCTACCCGCTGCCCGGAACGCTACGCAGGGCAAAAGCGGTTCTCGTCCTCCGTGCTTGCTTTTTCTCAGAAAGAGCCGTGGTGTGCGTTTTCGCCGGAAAACGCGTTTTCGGCCGAAAACGTGTACGTTTGCACTTCCCCGCCACAGGGAAGCTGCTAGCCGGGAATTCTCTGCCTGGTTCTACCCGCTGCCCGGAACGCTACGCAGGGCAAAAGCGGTTCTCGTCCTCCGTGCTTGCTTTTTCTCAGAAAGAGCCGTGGTGTGCGTTTTCGCCGGAAAACGCGTTTTCGGCCGAAAACGTGTACGTTTGCACTTCCCCGCCACAGGGAAGCTGCTAGCCGGGAATTCTCTGCCTGGTTCTACCCGCTGCCCGGAACGCTACGCAGGGCAAAAGCGGTTCTCGTCCTCCGTGCTTGCTTTTTCTCAGAAAGAGCCGTGGTGTGCGTTTTCGCCGGAAAACGCGTTTTCGGCCGAAAACGTGTACGTTTGCACTTCCCCGCCACAGGGAAGCTGCTAGCCGGGAATTCTCTGCCTGGTTCTACCCGCTGCCCGGAACGCTACGCAGGGCAAAAGCGGTTCTCGTCCTCCGTGCTTGCTTTTTCTCAGAAAGAGCCGTGGTGTGCGTTTTCGCCGGAAAACGCGTTTTCGGCCGAAAACGTGTACGTTTGCACTTCCCCGCCACAGGGAAGCTGCTAGCCGGGAATTCTCTGCCTGGTTCTACCCGCTGCCCGGAACGCTACGCAGGGCAAAAGCGGTTCTCGTCCTCCGTGCTTGCTTTTTCTCAGAAAGAGCCGTGGTGTGCGTTTTCGCCGGAAAACGCGTTTTCGGCCGAAAACGTGTACGTTTGCACTTCCCCGCCACAGGGAAGCTGCTAGCCGGGAATTCTCTGCCTGGTTCTACCCGCTGCCCGGAACGCTACGCAGGGCAAAAGCGGTTCTCGTCCTCCGTGCTTGCTTTTTCTCAGAAAGAGCCGTGGTGTGCGTTTTCGCCGGAAAACGCGTTTTCGGCCGAAAACGTGTACGTTTGCACTTCCCCGCCACAGGGAAGCTGCTAGCCGGGAATTCTCTGCCTGGTTCTACCCGCTGCCCGGAACGCTACGCAGGGCAAAAGCGGTTCTCGTCCTCCGTGCTTGCTTTTTCTCAGAAAGAGCCGTGGTGTGCGTTTTCGCCGGAAAACGCGTTTTCGGCCGAAAACGTGTACGTTTGCACTTCCCCGCCACAGGGAAGCTGCTAGCCGGGAATTCTCTGCCTGGTTCTACCCGCTGCCCGGAACGCTACGCAGGGCAAAAGCGGTTCTCGTCCTCCGTGCTTGCTTTTTCTCAGAAAGAGCCGTGGTGTGCGTTTTCGCCGGAAAACGCGTTTTCGGCCGAAAACGTGTACGTTTGCACTTCCCCGCCACAGGGAAGCTGCTAGCCGGGAATTCTCTGCATGGTTCTACCCGCTGCCCGGAACGCTACGCAGGGCAAAAGCGGTTCTCGTCCTCCGTGCTTGCTTTTTCTCAGAAAGAGCCGTGGTGTGCGTTTTCGCCGGAAAACGCGTTTTCGGCCGAAAACGTGTACGTTTGCACTTCCCCGCCACAGGGAAGCTGCTAGCCGGGAATTCTCTGCCTGGTTCTACCCGCTGCCCGGAACGCTACGCAGGGCAAAAGCGGTTCTCGTCCTCCGTGCTTGCTTTTTCTCAGAAAGAGCCGTGGTGTGCGTTTTCGCCGGAAAACGCGTTTTCGGCCGAAAACGTGTACGTTTGCACTTCCCCGCCACAGGGAAGCTGCTAGCCGGGAATTCTCTGCCTGGTTCTACCCGCTGCCCGGAACGCTACGCAGGGCAAAAGCGGTTCTCGTCCTCCGTGCTTGCTTTTTCTCAGAAAGAGCCGTGGTGTGCGTTTTCGCCGGAAAACGCGTTTTCGGCCGAAAACGTGTACGTTTGCACTTCCCCGCCACAGGGAAGCTGCTAGCCGGGAATTCTCTGCCTGGTTCTACCCGCTGCCCGGAACGCTACGCAGGGCAAAAGCGGTTCTCGTCCTCCGTGCTTGCTTTTTCTCAGAAAGAGCCGTGGTGTGCGTTTTCGCCGGAAAACGCGTTTTCGGCCGAAAACGTGTACGTTTGCACTTCCCCGCCACAGGGAAGCTGCTAGCCGGGAATTCTCTGCCTGGTTCTACCCGCTGCCCGGAACGCTACGCAGGGCAAAAGCGGTTCTCGTCCTCCGTGCTTGCTTTTTCTCAGAAAGAGCCGTGGTGTGCGTTTTCGCCGGAAAACGCGTTTTCGGCCGAAAACGTGTACGTTTGCACTTCCCCGCCACAGGGAAGCTGCTAGCCGGGAATTCTCTGCCTGGTTCTACCCGCTGCCCGGAACGCTACGCAGGGCAAAAGCGGTTCTCGTCCTCCGTGCTTGCTTTTTCTCAGAAAGAGCCGTGGTGTGCGTTTTCGCCGGAAAACGCGTTTTCGGCCGAAAACGTGTACGTTTGCACTTCCCCGCCACAGGGAAGCTGCTAGCCGGGAATTCTCTGCCTGGTTCTACCCGCTGCCCGGAACGCTACGCAGGGCAAAAGCGGTTCTCGTCCTCCGTGCTTGCTTTTTCTCAGAAAGAGCCGTGGTGTGCGTTTTCGCCGGAAAACGCGTTTTCGGCCGAAAACGTGTACGTTTGCACTTCCCCGCCACAGGGAAGCTGCTAGCCGGGAATTCTCTGCCTGGTTCTACCCGCTGCCCGGAACGCTACGCAGGGCAAAAGCGGTTCTCGTCCTCCGTGCTTGCTTTTTCTCAGAAAGAGCCGTGGTGTGCGTTTTCGCCGGAAAACGCGTTTTCGGCCGAAAACGTGTACGTTTGCACTTCCCCGCCACAGGGAAGCTGCTAGCCGGGAATTCTCTGCCTGGTTCTACCCGCTGCCCGGAACGCTACGCAGGGCAAAAGCGGTTCTCGTCCTCCGTGCTTGCTTTTTCTCAGAAAGAGCCGTGGTGTGCGTTTTCGCCGGAAAACGCGTTTTCGGCCGAAAACGTGTACGTTTGCACTTCCCCGCCACAGGGAAGCTGCTAGCCGGGAATTCTCTGCCTGGTTCTACCCGCTGCCCGGAACGCTACGCAGGGCAAAAGCGGTTCTCGTCCTCCGTGCTTGCTTTTTCTCAGAAAGAGCCGTGGTGTGCGTTTTCGCCGGAAAACGCGTTTTCGGCCGAAAACGTGTACGTTTGCACTTCCCCGCCACAGGGAAGCTGCTAGCCGGGAATTCTCTGCCTGGTTCTACCCGCTGCCCGGAACGCTACGCAGGGCAAAAGCGGTTCTCGTCCTCCGTGCTTGCTTTTTCTCAGAAAGAGCCGTGGTGTGCGTTTTCGCCGGAAAACGCGTTTTCGGCCGAAAACGTGTACGTTTGCACTTCCCCGCCACAGGGAAGCTGCTAGCCGGGAATTCTCTGCCTGGTTCTACCCGCTGCCCGGAACGCTACGCAGGGCAAAAGCGGTTCTCGTCCTCCGTGCTTGCTTTTTCTCAGAAAGAGCCGTGGTGTGCGTTTTCGCCGGAAAACGCGTTTTCGGCCGAAAACGTGTACGTTTGCACTTCCCCGCCACAGGGAAGCTGCTAGCCGGGAATTCTCTGCCTGGTTCTACCCGCTGCCCGGAACGCTACGCAGGGCAAAAGCGGTTCTCGTCCTCCGTGCTTGCTTTTTCTCAGAAAGAGCCGTGGTGTGCGTTTTCGCCGGAAAACGCGTTTTCGGCCGAAAACGTGTACGTTTGCACTTCCCCGCCACAGGGAAGCTGCTAGCCGGGAATTCTCTGCCTGGTTCTACCCGCTGCCCGGAACGCTACGCAGGGCAAAAGCGGTTCTCGTCCTCCGTGCTTGCTTTTTCTCAGAAAGAGCCGTGGTGTGCGTTTTCGCCGGAAAACGCGTTTTCGGCCGAAAACGTGTACGTTTGCACTTCCCCGCCACAGGGAAGCTGCTAGCCGGGAATTCTCTGCCTGGTTCTACCCGCTGCCCGGAACGCTACGCAGGGCAAAAGCGGTTCTCGTCCTCCGTGCTTGCTTTTTCTCAGAAAGAGCCGTGGTGTGCGTTTTCGCCGGAAAACGCGTTTTCGGCCGAAAACGTGTACGTTTGCACTTCCCCGCCACAGGGAAGCTGCTAGCCGGGAATTCTCTGCCTGGTTCTACCCGCTGCCCGGAACGCTACGCAGGGCAAAAGCGGTTCTCGTCCTCCGTGCTTGCTTTTTCTCAGAAAGAGCCGTGGTGTGCGTTTTCGCCGGAAAACGCGTTTTCGGCCGAAAACGTGTACGTTTGCACTTCCCCGCCACAGGGAAGCTGCTAGCCGGGAATTCTCTGCCTGGTTCTACCCGCTGCCCGGAACGCTACGCAGGGCAAAAGCGGTTCTCGTCCTCCGTGCTTGCTTTTTCTCAGAAAGAGCCGTGGTGTGCGTTTTCGCCGGAAAACGCGTTTTCGGCCGAAAACGTGTACGTTTGCACTTCCCCGCCACAGGGAAGCTGCTAGCCGGGAATTCTCTGCCTGGTTCTACCCGCTGCCCGGAACGCTACGCAGGGCAAAAGCGGTTCTCGTCCTCCGTGCTTGCTTTTTCTCAGAAAGAGCCGTGGTGTGCGTTTTCGCCGGAAAACGCGTTTTCGGCCGAAAACGTGTACGTTTGCACTTCCCCGCCACAGGGAAGCTGCTAGCCGGGAATTCTCTGCCTGGTTCTACCCGCTGCCCGGAACGCTACGCAGGGCAAAAGCGGTTCTCGTCCTCCGTGCTTGCTTTTTCTCAGAAAGAGCCGTGGTGTGCGTTTTCGCCGGAAAACGCGTTTTCGGCCGAAAACGTGTACGTTTGCACTTCCCCGCCACAGGGAAGCTGCTAGCCGGGAATTCTCTGCCTGGTTCTACCCGCTGCCCGGAACGCTACGCAGGGCAAAAGCGGTTCTCGTCCTCCGTGCTTGCTTTTTCTCAGAAAGAGCCGTGGTGTGCGTTTTCGCCGGAAAACGCGTTTTCGGCCGAAAACGTGTACGTTTGCACTTCCCCGCCACAGGGAAGCTGCTAGCCGGGAATTCTCTGCCTGGTTCTACCCGCTGCCCGGAACGCTACGCAGGGCAAAAGCGGTTCTCGTCCTCCGTGCTTGCTTTTTCTCAGAAAGAGCCGTGGTGTGCGTTTTCGCCGGAAAACGCGTTTTCGGCCGAAAACGTGTACGTTTGCACTTCCCCGCCACAGGGAAGCTGCTAGCCGGGAATTCTCTGCCTGGTTCTACCCGCTGCCCGGAACGCTACGCAGGGCAAAAGCGGTTCTCGTCCTCCGTGCTTGCTTTTTCTCAGAAAGAGCCGTGGTGTGCGTTTTCGCCGGAAAACGCGTTTTCGGCCGAAAACGTGTACGTTTGCACTTCCCCGCCACAGGGAAGCTGCTAGCCGGGAATTCTCTGCCTGGTTCTACCCGCTGCCCGGAACGCTACGCAGGGCAAAAGCGGTTCTCGTCCTCCGTGCTTGCTTTTTCTCAGAAAGAGCCGTGGTGTGCGTTTTCGCCGGAAAACGCGTTTTCGGCCGAAAACGTGTACGTTTGCACTTCCCCGCCACAGGGAAGCTGCTAGCCGGGAATTCTCTGCCTGGTTCTACCCGCTGCCCGGAACGCTACGCAGGGCAAAAGCGGTTCTCGTCCTCCGTGCTTGCTTTTTCTCAGAAAGAGCCGTGGTGTGCGTTTTCGCCGGAAAACGCGTTTTCGGCCGAAAACGTGTACGTTTGCACTTCCCCGCCACAGGGAAGCTGCTAGCCGGGAATTCTCTGCCTGGTTCTACCCGCTGCCCGGAACGCTACGCAGGGCAAAAGCGGTTCTCGTCCTCCGTGCTTGCTTTTTCTCAGAAAGAGCCGTGGTGTGCGTTTTCGCCGGAAAACGCGTTTTCGGCCGAAAACGTGTACGTTTGCACTTCCCCGCCACAGGGAAGCTGCTAGCCGGGAATTCTCTGCCTGGTTCTACCCGCTGCCCGGAACGCTACGCAGGGCAAAAGCGGTTCTCGTCCTCCGTGCTTGCTTTTTCTCAGAAAGAGCCGTGGTGTGCGTTTTCGCCGGAAAACGCGTTTTCGGCCGAAAACGTGTACGTTTGCACTTCCCCGCCACAGGGAAGCTGCTAGCCGGGAATTCTCTGCCTGGTTCTACCCGCTGCCCGGAACGCTACGCAGGGCAAAAGCGGTTCTCGTCCTCCGTGCTTGCTTTTTCTCAGAAAGAGCCGTGGTGTGCGTTTTCGCCGGAAAACGCGTTTTCGGCCGAAAACGTGTACGTTTGCACTTCCCCGCCACAGGGAAGCTGCTAGCCGGGAATTCTCTGCCTGGTTCTACCCGCTGCCCGGAACGCTACGCAGGGCAAAAGCGGTTCTCGTCCTCCGTGCTTGCTTTTTCTCAGAAAGAGCCGTGGTGTGCGTTTTCGCCGGAAAACGCGTTTTCGGCCGAAAACGTGTACGTTTGCACTTCCCCGCCACAGGGAAGCTGCTAGCCGGGAATTCTCTGCCTGGTTCTACCCGCTGCCCGGAACGCTACGCAGGGCAAAAGCGGTTCTCGTCCTCCGTGCTTGCTTTTTCTCAGAAAGAGCCGTGGTGTGCGTTTTCGCCGGAAAACGCGTTTTCGGCCGAAAACGTGTACGTTTGCACTTCCCCGCCACAGGGAAGCTGCTAGCCGGGAATTCTCTGCCTGGTTCTACCCGCTGCCCGGAACGCTACGCAGGGCAAAAGCGGTTCTCGTCCTCCGTGCTTGCTTTTTCTCAGAAAGAGCCGTGGTGTGCGTTTTCGCCGGAAAACGCGTTTTCGGCCGAAAACGTGTACGTTTGCACTTCCCCGCCACAGGGAAGCTGCTAGCCGGGAATTCTCTGCCTGGTTCTACCCGCTGCCCGGAACGCTACGCAGGGCAAAAGCGGTTCTCGTCCTCCGTGCTTGCTTTTTCTCAGAAAGAGCCGTGGTGTGCGTTTTCGCCGGAAAACGCGTTTTCGGCCGAAAACGTGTACGTTTGCACTTCCCCGCCACAGGGAAGCTGCTAGCCGGGAATTCTCTGCCTGGTTCTACCCGCTGCCCGGAACGCTACGCAGGGCAAAAGCGGTTCTCGTCCTCCGTGCTTGCTTTTTCTCAGAAAGAGCCGTGGTGTGCGTTTTCGCCGGAAAACGCGTTTTCGGCCGAAAACGTGTACGTTTGCACTTCCCCGCCACAGGGAAGCTGCTAGCCGGGAATTCTCTGCCTGGTTCTACCCGCTGCCCGGAACGCTACGCAGGGCAAAAGCGGTTCTCGTCCTCCGTGCTTGCTTTTTCTCAGAAAGAGCCGTGGTGTGCGTTTTCGCCGGAAAACGCGTTTTCGGCCGAAAACGTGTACGTTTGCACTTCCCCGCCACAGGGAAGCTGCTAGCCGGGAATTCTCTGCCTGGTTCTACCCGCTGCCCGGAACGCTACGCAGGGCAAAAGCGGTTCTCGTCCTCCGTGCTTGCTTTTTCTCAGAAAGAGCCGTGGTGTGCGTTTTCGCCGGAAAACGCGTTTTCGGCCGAAAACGTGTACGTTTGCACTTCCCCGCCACAGGGAAGCTGCTAGCCGGGAATTCTCTGCCTGGTTCTACCCGCTGCCCGGAACGCTACGCAGGGCAAAAGCGGTTCTCGTCCTCCGTGCTTGCTTTTTCTCAGAAAGAGCCGTGGTGTGCGTTTTCGCCGGAAAACGCGTTTTCGGCCGAAAACGTGTACGTTTGCACTTCCCCGCCACAGGGAAGCTGCTAGCCGGGAATTCTCTGCCTGGTTCTACCCGCTGCCCGGAACGCTACGCAGGGCAAAAGCGGTTCTCGTCCTCCGTGCTTGCTTTTTCTCAGAAAGAGCCGTGGTGTGCGTTTTCGCCGGAAAACGCGTTTTCGGCCGAAAACGTGTACGTTTGCACTTCCCCGCCACAGGGAAGCTGCTAGCCGGGAATTCTCTGCCTGGTTCTACCCGCTGCCCGGAACGCTACGCAGGGCAAAAGCGGTTCTCGTCCTCCGTGCTTGCTTTTTCTCAGAAAGAGCCGTGGTGTGCGTTTTCGCCGGAAAACGCGTTTTCGGCCGAAAACGTGTACGTTTGCACTTCCCCGCCACAGGGAAGCTGCTAGCCGGGAATTCTCTGCCTGGTTCTACCCGCTGCCCGGAACGCTACGCAGGGCAAAAGCGGTTCTCGTCCTCCGTGCTTGCTTTTTCTCAGAAAGAGCCGTGGTGTGCGTTTTCGCCGGAAAACGCGTTTTCGGCCGAAAACGTGTACGTTTGCACTTCCCCGCCACAGGGAAGCTGCTAGCCGGGAATTCTCTGCCTGGTTCTACCCGCTGCCCGGAACGCTACGCAGGGCAAAAGCGGTTCTCGTCCTCCGTGCTTGCTTTTTCTCAGAAAGAGCCGTGGTGTGCGTTTTCGCCGGAAAACGCGTTTTCGGCCGAAAACGTGTACGTTTGCACTTCCCCGCCACAGGGAAGCTGCTAGCCGGGAATTCTCTGCCTGGTTCTACCCGCTGCCCGGAACGCTACGCAGGGCAAAAGCGGTTCTCGTCCTCCGTGCTTGCTTTTTCTCAGAAAGAGCCGTGGTGTGCGTTTTCGCCGGAAAACGCGTTTTCGGCCGAAAACGTGTACGTTTGCACTTCCCCGCCACAGGGAAGCTGCTAGCCGGGAATTCTCTGCCTGGTTCTACCCGCTGCCCGGAACGCTACGCAGGGCAAAAGCGGTTCTCGTCCTCCGTGCTTGCTTTTTCTCAGAAAGAGCCGTGGTGTGCGTTTTCGCCGGAAAACGCGTTTTCGGCCGAAAACGTGTACGTTTGCACTTCCCCGCCACAGGGAAGCTGCTAGCCGGGAATTCTCTGCCTGGTTCTACCCGCTGCCCGGAACGCTACGCAGGGCAAAAGCGGTTCTCGTCCTCCGTGCTTGCTTTTTCTCAGAAAGAGCCGTGGTGTGCGTTTTCGCCGGAAAACGCGTTTTCGGCCGAAAACGTGTACGTTTGCACTTCCCCGCCACAGGGAAGCTGCTAGCCGGGAATTCTCTGCCTGGTTCTACCCGCTGCCCGGAACGCTACGCAGGGCAAAAGCGGTTCTCGTCCTCCGTGCTTGCTTTTTCTCAGAAAGAGCCGTGGTGTGCGTTTTCGCCGGAAAACGCGTTTTCGGCCGAAAACGTGTACGTTTGCACTTCCCCGCCACAGGGAAGCTGCTAGCCGGGAATTCTCTGCCTGGTTCTACCCGCTGCCCGGAACGCTACGCAGGGCAAAAGCGGTTCTCGTCCTCCGTGCTTGCTTTTTCTCAGAAAGAGCCGTGGTGTGCGTTTTCGCCGGAAAACGCGTTTTCGGCCGAAAACGTGTACGTTTGCACTTCCCCGCCACAGGGAAGCTGCTAGCCGGGAATTCTCTGCCTGGTTCTACCCGCTGCCCGGAACGCTACGCAGGGCAAAAGCGGTTCTCGTCCTCCGTGCTTGCTTTTTCTCAGAAAGAGCCGTGGTGTGCGTTTTCGCCGGAAAACGCGTTTTCGGCCGAAAACGTGTACGTTTGCACTTCCCCGCCACAGGGAAGCTGCTAGCCGGGAATTCTCTGCCTGGTTCTACCCGCTGCCCGGAACGCTACGCAGGGCAAAAGCGGTTCTCGTCCTCCGTGCTTGCTTTTTCTCAGAAAGAGCCGTGGTGTGCGTTTTCGCCGGAAAACGCGTTTTCGGCCGAAAACGTGTACGTTTGCACTTCCCCGCCACAGGGAAGCTGCTAGCCGGGAATTCTCTGCCTGGTTCTACCCGCTGCCCGGAACGCTACGCAGGGCAAAAGCGGTTCTCGTCCTCCGTGCTTGCTTTTTCTCAGAAAGAGCCGTGGTGTGCGTTTTCGCCGGAAAACGCGTTTTCGGCCGAAAACGTGTACGTTTGCACTTCCCCGCCACAGGGAAGCTGCTAGCCGGGAATTCTCTGCCTGGTTCTACCCGCTGCCCGGAACGCTACGCAGGGCAAAAGCGGTTCTCGTCCTCCGTGCTTGCTTTTTCTCAGAAAGAGCCGTGGTGTGCGTTTTCGCCGGAAAACGCGTTTTCGGCCGAAAACGTGTACGTTTGCACTTCCCCGCCACAGGGAAGCTGCTAGCCGGGAATTCTCTGCCTGGTTCTACCCGCTGCCCGGAACGCTACGCAGGGCAAAAGCGGTTCTCGTCCTCCGTGCTTGCTTTTTCTCAGAAAGAGCCGTGGTGTGCGTTTTCGCCGGAAAACGCGTTTTCGGCCGAAAACGTGTACGTTTGCACTTCCCCGCCACAGGGAAGCTGCTAGCCGGGAATTCTCTGCCTGGTTCTACCCGCTGCCCGGAACGCTACGCAGGGCAAAAGCGGTTCTCGTCCTCCGTGCTTGCTTTTTCTCAGAAAGAGCCGTGGTGTGCGTTTTCGCCGGAAAACGCGTTTTCGGCCGAAAACGTGTACGTTTGCACTTCCCCGCCACAGGGAAGCTGCTAGCCGGGAATTCTCTGCCTGGTTCTACCCGCTGCCCGGAACGCTACGCAGGGCAAAAGCGGTTCTCGTCCTCCGTGCTTGCTTTTTCTCAGAAAGAGCCGTGGTGTGCGTTTTCGCCGGAAAACGCGTTTTCGGCCGAAAACGTGTACGTTTGCACTTCCCCGCCACAGGGAAGCTGCTAGCCGGGAATTCTCTGCCTGGTTCTACCCGCTGCCCGGAACGCTACGCAGGGCAAAAGCGGTTCTCGTCCTCCGTGCTTGCTTTTTCTCAGAAAGAGCCGTGGTGTGCGTTTTCGCCGGAAAACGCGTTTTCGGCCGAAAACGTGTACGTTTGCACTTCCCCGCCACAGGGAAGCTGCTAGCCGGGAATTCTCTGCCTGGTTCTACCCGCTGCCCGGAACGCTACGCAGGGCAAAAGCGGTTCTCGTCCTCCGTGCTTGCTTTTTCTCAGAAAGAGCCGTGGTGTGCGTTTTCGCCGGAAAACGCGTTTTCGGCCGAAAACGTGTACGTTTGCACTTCCCCGCCACAGGGAAGCTGCTAGCCGGGAATTCTCTGCCTGGTTCTACCCGCTGCCCGGAACGCTACGCAGGGCAAAAGCGGTTCTCGTCCTCCGTGCTTGCTTTTTCTCAGAAAGAGCCGTGGTGTGCGTTTTCGCCGGAAAACGCGTTTTCGGCCGAAAACGTGTACGTTTGCACTTCCCCGCCACAGGGAAGCTGCTAGCCGGGAATTCTCTGCCTGGTTCTACCCGCTGCCCGGAACGCTACGCAGGGCAAAAGCGGTTCTCGTCCTCCGTGCTTGCTTTTTCTCAGAAAGAGCCGTGGTGTGCGTTTTCGCCGGAAAACGCGTTTTCGGCCGAAAACGTGTACGTTTGCACTTCCCCGCCACAGGGAAGCTGCTAGCCGGGAATTCTCTGCCTGGTTCTACCCGCTGCCCGGAACGCTACGCAGGGCAAAAGCGGTTCTCGTCCTCCGTGCTTGCTTTTTCTCAGAAAGAGCCGTGGTGTGCGTTTTCGCCGGAAAACGCGTTTTCGGCCGAAAACGTGTACGTTTGCACTTCCCCGCCACAGGGAAGCTGCTAGCCGGGAATTCTCTGCCTGGTTCTACCCGCTGCCCGGAACGCTACGCAGGGCAAAAGCGGTTCTCGTCCTCCGTGCTTGCTTTTTCTCAGAAAGAGCCGTGGTGTGCGTTTTCGCCGGAAAACGCGTTTTCGGCCGAAAACGTGTACGTTTGCACTTCCCCGCCACAGGGAAGCTGCTAGCCGGGAATTCTCTGCCTGGTTCTACCCGCTGCCCGGAACGCTACGCAGGGCAAAAGCGGTTCTCGTCCTCCGTGCTTGCTTTTTCTCAGAAAGAGCCGTGGTGTGCGTTTTCGCCGGAAAACGCGTTTTCGGCCGAAAACGTGTACGTTTGCACTTCCCCGCCACAGGGAAGCTGCTAGCCGGGAATTCTCTGCCTGGTTCTACCCGCTGCCCGGAACGCTACGCAGGGCAAAAGCGGTTCTCGTCCTCCGTGCTTGCTTTTTCTCAGAAAGAGCCGTGGTGTGCGTTTTCGCCGGAAAACGCGTTTTCGGCCGAAAACGTGTACGTTTGCACTTCCCCGCCACAGGGAAGCTGCTAGCCGGGAATTCTCTGCCTGGTTCTACCCGCTGCCCGGAACGCTACGCAGGGCAAAAGCGGTTCTCGTCCTCCGTGCTTGCTTTTTCTCAGAAAGAGCCGTGGTGTGCGTTTTCGCCGGAAAACGCGTTTTCGGCCGAAAACGTGTACGTTTGCACTTCCCCGCCACAGGGAAGCTGCTAGCCGGGAATTCTCTGCCTGGTTCTACCCGCTGCCCGGAACGCTACGCAGGGCAAAAGCGGTTCTCGTCCTCCGTGCTTGCTTTTTCTCAGAAAGAGCCGTGGTGTGCGTTTTCGCCGGAAAACGCGTTTTCGGCCGAAAACGTGTACGTTTGCACTTCCCCGCCACAGGGAAGCTGCTAGCCGGGAATTCTCTGCCTGGTTCTACCCGCTGCCCGGAACGCTACGCAGGGCAAAAGCGGTTCTCGTCCTCCGTGCTTGCTTTTTCTCAGAAAGAGCCGTGGTGTGCGTTTTCGCCGGAAAACGCGTTTTCGGCCGAAAACGTGTACGTTTGCACTTCCCCGCCACAGGGAAGCTGCTAGCCGGGAATTCTCTGCCTGGTTCTACCCGCTGCCCGGAACGCTACGCAGGGCAAAAGCGGTTCTCGTCCTCCGTGCTTGCTTTTTCTCAGAAAGAGCCGTGGTGTGCGTTTTCGCCGGAAAACGCGTTTTCGGCCGAAAACGTGTACGTTTGCACTTCCCCGCCACAGGGAAGCTGCTAGCCGGGAATTCTCTGCCTGGTTCTACCCGCTGCCCGGAACGCTACGCAGGGCAAAAGCGGTTCTCGTCCTCCGTGCTTGCTTTTTCTCAGAAAGAGCCGTGGTGTGCGTTTTCGCCGGAAAACGCGTTTTCGGCCGAAAACGTGTACGTTTGCACTTCCCCGCCACAGGGAAGCTGCTAGCCGGGAATTCTCTGCCTGGTTCTACCCGCTGCCCGGAACGCTACGCAGGGCAAAAGCGGTTCTCGTCCTCCGTGCTTGCTTTTTCTCAGAAAGAGCCGTGGTGTGCGTTTTCGCCGGAAAACGCGTTTTCGGCCGAAAACGTGTACGTTTGCACTTCCCCGCCACAGGGAAGCTGCTAGCCGGGAATTCTCTGCCTGGTTCTACCCGCTGCCCGGAACGCTACGCAGGGCAAAAGCGGTTCTCGTCCTCCGTGCTTGCTTTTTCTCAGAAAGAGCCGTGGTGTGCGTTTTCGCCGGAAAACGCGTTTTCGGCCGAAAACGTGTACGTTTGCACTTCCCCGCCACAGGGAAGCTGCTAGCCGGGAATTCTCTGCCTGGTTCTACCCGCTGCCCGGAACGCTACGCAGGGCAAAAGCGGTTCTCGTCCTCCGTGCTTGCTTTTTCTCAGAAAGAGCCGTGGTGTGCGTTTTCGCCGGAAAACGCGTTTTCGGCCGAAAACGTGTACGTTTGCACTTCCCCGCCACAGGGAAGCTGCTAGCCGGGAATTCTCTGCCTGGTTCTACCCGCTGCCCGGAACGCTACGCAGGGCAAAAGCGGTTCTCGTCCTCCGTGCTTGCTTTTTCTCAGAAAGAGCCGTGGTGTGCGTTTTCGCCGGAAAACGCGTTTTCGGCCGAAAACGTGTACGTTTGCACTTCCCCGCCACAGGGAAGCTGCTAGCCGGGAATTCTCTGCCTGGTTCTACCCGCTGCCCGGAACGCTACGCAGGGCAAAAGCGGTTCTCGTCCTCCGTGCTTGCTTTTTCTCAGAAAGAGCCGTGGTGTGCGTTTTCGCCGGAAAACGCGTTTTCGGCCGAAAACGTGTATACTCGTTTGCACTTCCCCGCCACAGGGAAGCTGCTAGCCGGGAATTCTCTGCCTGGTTCTACCCGCTGCCCGGAACGCTACGCAGGGCAAAAGCGGTTCTCGTCCTCCGTGCTTGCTTTTTCTCAGAAAGAGCCGTGGTGTGCGTTTTCGCCGGAAAACGCGTTTTCGGCCGAAAACGTGTACGTTTGCACTTCCCCGCCACAGGGAAGCTGCTAGCCGGGAATTCTCTGCCTGGTTCTACCCGCTGCCCGGAACGCTACGCAGGGCAAAAGCGGTTCTCGTCCTCCGTGCTTGCTTTTTCTCAGAAAGAGCCGTGGTGTGCGTTTTCGCCGGAAAACGCGTTCGGCCGAAAACGTGTACGTTTGCACTTCCCCGCCACAGGGAAGCTGCTAGCCGGGAATTCTCTGCCTGGTTCTACCCGCTGCCCGGAACGCTACGCAGGGCAAAAGCGGTTCTCGTCCTCCGTGCTTGCTTTTTCTCAGAAAGAGCCGTGGTGTGCGTTTTCGCCGGAAAACGCGTTTTCGGCCGAAAACGTGTACGTTTGCACTTCCCCGCCACAGGGAAGCTGCTAGCCGGGAATTCTCTGCCTGGTTCTACCCGCTGCCCGGAACGCTACGCAGGGCAAAAGCGGTTCTCGTCCTCCGTGCTTGCTTTTTCTCAGAAAGAGCCGTGGTGTGCGTTTTCGCCGGAAAACGCGTTTTCGGCCGAAAACGTGTACGTTTGCACTTCCCCGCCACAGGGAAGCTGCTAGCCGGGAATTCTCTGCCTGGTTCTACCCGCTGCCCGGAACGCTACGCAGGGCAAAAGCGGTTCTCGTCCTCCGTGCTTGCTTTTTCTCAGAAAGAGCCGTGGTGTGCGTTTTCGCCGGAAAACGCGTTTTCGGCCGAAAACGTGTACGTTTGCACTTCCCCGCCACAGGGAAGCTGCTAGCCGGGAATTCTCTGCCTGGTTCTACCCGCTGCCCGGAACGCTACGCAGGGCAAAAGCGGTTCTCGTCCTCCGTGCTTGCTTTTTCTCAGAAAGAGCCGTGGTGTGCGTTTTCGCCGGAAAACGCGTTTTCGGCCGAAAACGTGTACGTTTGCACTTCCCCGCCACAGGGAAGCTGCTAGCCGGGAATTCTCTGCCTGGTTCTACCCGCTGCCCGGAACGCTACGCAGGGCAAAAGCGGTTCTCGTCCTCCGTGCTTGCTTTTTCTCAGAAAGAGCCGTGGTGTGCGTTTTCGCCGGAAAACGCGTTTTCGGCCGAAAACGTGTACGTTTGCACTTCCCCGCCACAGGGAAGCTGCTAGCCGGGAATTCTCTGCCTGGTTCTACCCGCTGCCCGGAACGCTACGCAGGGCAAAAGCGGTTCTCGTCCTCCGTGCTTGCTTTTTCTCAGAAAGAGCCGTGGTGTGCGTTTTCGCCGGAAAACGCGTTTTCGGCCGAAAACGTGTACGTTTGCACTTCCCCGCCACAGGGAAGCTGCTAGCCGGGAATTCTCTGCCTGGTTCTACCCGCTGCCCGGAACGCTACGCAGGGCAAAAGCGGTTCTCGTCCTCCGTGCTTGCTTTTTCTCAGAAAGAGCCGTGGTGTGCGTTTTCGCCGGAAAACGCGTTTTCGGCCGAAAACGTGTACGTTTGCACTTCCCCGCCACAGGGAAGCTGCTAGCCGGGAATTCTCTGCCTGGTTCTACCCGCTGCCCGGAACGCTACGCAGGGCAAAAGCGGTTCTCGTCCTCCGTGCTTGCTTTTTCTCAGAAAGAGCCGTGGTGTGCGTTTTCGCCGGAAAACGCGTTTTCGGCCGAAAACGTGTACGTTTGCACTTCCCCGCCACAGGGAAGCTGCTAGCCGGGAATTCTCTGCCTGGTTCTACCCGCTGCCCGGAACGCTACGCAGGGCAAAAGCGGTTCTCGTCCTCCGTGCTTGCTTTTTCTCAGAAAGAGCCGTGGTGTGCGTTTTCGCCGGAAAACGCGTTTTCGGCCGAAAACGTGTACGTTTGCACTTCCCCGCCACAGGGAAGCTGCTAGCCGGGAATTCTCTGCCTGGTTCTACCCGCTGCCCGGAACGCTACGCAGGGCAAAAGCGGTTCTCGTCCTCCGTGCTTGCTTTTTCTCAGAAAGAGCCGTGGTGTGCGTTTTCGCCGGAAAACGCGTTTTCGGCCGAAAACGTGTACGTTTGCACTTCCCCGCCACAGGGAAGCTGCTAGCCGGGAATTCTCTGCCTGGTTCTACCCGCTGCCCGGAACGCTACGCAGGGCAAAAGCGGTTCTCGTCCTCCGTGCTTGCTTTTTCTCAGAAAGAGCCGTGGTGTGCGTTTTCGCCGGAAAACGCGTTTTCGGCCGAAAACGTGTACGTTTGCACTTCCCCGCCACAGGGAAGCTGCTAGCCGGGAATTCTCTGCCTGGTTCTACCCGCTGCCCGGAACGCTACGCAGGGCAAAAGCGGTTCTCGTCCTCCGTGCTTGCTTTTTCTCAGAAAGAGCCGTGGTGTGCGTTTTCGCCGGAAAACGCGTTTTCGGCCGAAAACGTGTACGTTTGCACTTCCCCGCCACAGGGAAGCTGCTAGCCGGGAATTCTCTGCCTGGTTCTACCCGCTGCCCGGAACGCTACGCAGGGCAAAAGCGGTTCTCGTCCTCCGTGCTTGCTTTTTCTCAGAAAGAGCCGTGGTGTGCGTTTTCGCCGGAAAACGCGTTTTCGGCCGAAAACGTGTACGTTTGCACTTCCCCGCCACAGGGAAGCTGCTAGCCGGGAATTCTCTGCCTGGTTCTACCCGCTGCCCGGAACGCTACGCAGGGCAAAAGCGGTTCTCGTCCTCCGTGCTTGCTTTTTCTCAGAAACCGTGGTGTGCGTTTTCGCCGGAAAACGCGTTTTCGGCCGAAAACGTGTACGTTTGCACTTCCCCGCCACAGGGAAGCTGCTAGCCGGGAATTCTCTGCCTGGTTCTACCCGCTGCCCGGAACGCTACGCAGGGCAAAAGCGGTTCTCGTCCTCCGTGCTTGCTTTTTCTCAGAAAGAGCCGTGGTGTGCGTTTTCGCCGGAAAACGCGTTTTCGGCCGAAAACGTGTACGTTTGCACTTCCCCGCCACAGGGAAGCTGCTAGCCGGGAATTCTCTGCCTGGTTCTACCCGCTGCCCGGAACGCTACGCAGGGCAAAAGCGGTTCTCGTCCTCCGTGCTTGCTTTTTCTCAGAAAGAGCCGTGGTGTGCGTTTTCGCCGGAAAACGCGTTTTCGGCCGAAAACGTGTACGTTTGCACTTCCCCGCCACAGGGAAGCTGCTAGCCGGGAATTCTCTGCCTGGTTCTACCCGCTGCCCGGAACGCTACGCAGGGCAAAAGCGGTTCTCGTCCTCCGTGCTTGCTTTTTCTCAGAAAGAGCCGTGGTGTGCGTTTTCGCCGGAAAACGCGTTTTCGGCCGAAAACGTGTACGTTTGCACTTCCCCGCCACAGGGAAGCTGCTAGCCGGGAATTCTCTGCCTGGTTCTACCCGCTGCCCGGAACGCTACGCAGGGCAAAAGCGGTTCTCGTCCTCCGTGCTTGCTTTTTCTCAGAAAGAGCCGTGGTGTGCGTTTTCGCCGGAAAACGCGTTTTCGGCCGAAAACGTGTACGTTTGCACTTCCCCGCCACAGGGAAGCTGCTAGCCGGGAATTCTCTGCCTGGTTCTACCCGCTGCCCGGAACGCTACGCAGGGCAAAAGCGGTTCTCGTCCTCCGTGCTTGCTTTTTCTCAGAAAGAGCCGTGGTGTGCGTTTTCGCCGGAAAACGCGTTTTCGGCCGAAAACGTGTACGTTTGCACTTCCCCGCCACAGGGAAGCTGCTAGCCGGGAATTCTCTGCCTGGTTCTACCCGCTGCCCGGAACGCTACGCAGGGCAAAAGCGGTTCTCGTCCTCCGTGCTTGCTTTTTCTCAGAAAGAGCCGTGGTGTGCGTTTTCGCCGGAAAACGCGTTTTCGGCCGAAAACGTGTACGTTTGCACTTCCCCGCCACAGGGAAGCTGCTAGCCGGGAATTCTCTGCCTGGTTCTACCCGCTGCCCGGAACGCTACGCAGGGCAAAAGCGGTTCTCGTCCTCCGTGCTTGCTTTTTCTCAGAAAGAGCCGTGGTGTGCGTTTTCGCCGGAAAACGCGTTTTCGGCCGAAAACGTGTACGTTTGCACTTCCCCGCCACAGGGAAGCTGCTAGCCGGGAATTCTCTGCCTGGTTCTACCCGCTGCCCGGAACGCTACGCAGGGCAAAAGCGGTTCTCGTCCTCCGTGCTTGCTTTTTCTCAGAAAGAGCCGTGGTGTGCGTTTTCGCCGGAAAACGCGTTTTCGGCCGAAAACGTGTACGTTTGCACTTCCCCGCCACAGGGAAGCTGCTAGCCGGGAATTCTCTGCCTGGTTCTACCCGCTGCCCGGAACGCTACGCAGGGCAAAAGCGGTTCTCGTCCTCCGTGCTTGCTTTTTCTCAGAAAGAGCCGTGGTGTGCGTTTTCGCCGGAAAACGCGTTTTCGGCCGAAAACGTGTACGTTTGCACTTCCCCGCCACAGGGAAGCTGCTAGCCGGGAATTCTCTGCCTGGTTCTACCCGCTGCCCGGAACGCTACGCAGGGCAAAAGCGGTTCTCGTCCTCCGTGCTTGCTTTTTCTCAGAAAGAGCCGTGGTGTGCGTTTTCGCCGGAAAACGCGTTTTCGGCCGAAAACGTGTACGTTTGCACTTCCCCGCCACAGGGAAGCTGCTAGCCGGGAATTCTCTGCCTGGTTCTACCCGCTGCCCGGAACGCTACGCAGGGCAAAAGCGGTTCTCGTCCTCCGTGCTTGCTTTTTCTCAGAAAGAGCCGTGGTGTGCGTTTTCGCCGGAAAACGCGTTTTCGGCCGAAAACGTGTACGTTTGCACTTCCCCGCCACAGGGAAGCTGCTAGCCGGGAATTCTCTGCCTGGTTCTACCCGCTGCCCGGAACGCTACGCAGGGCAAAAGCGGTTCTCGTCCTCCGTGCTTGCTTTTTCTCAGAAAGAGCCGTGGTGTGCGTTTTCGCCGGAAAACGCGTTTTCGGCCGAAAACGTGTACGTTTGCACTTCCCCGCCACAGGGAAGCTGCTAGCCGGGAATTCTCTGCCTGGTTCTACCCGCTGCCCGGAACGCTACGCAGGGCAAAAGCGGTTCTCGTCCTCCGTGCTTGCTTTTTCTCAGAAAGAGCCGTGGTGTGCGTTTTCGCCGGAAAACGCGTTTTCGGCCGAAAACGTGTACGTTTGCACTTCCCCGCCACAGGGAAGCTGCTAGCCGGGAATTCTCTGCCTGGTTCTACCCGCTGCCCGGAACGCTACGCAGGGCAAAAGCGGTTCTCGTCCTCCGTGCTTGCTTTTTCTCAGAAAGAGCCGTGGTGTGCGTTTTCGCCGGAAAACGCGTTTTCGGCCGAAAACGTGTACGTTTGCACTTCCCCGCCACAGGGAAGCTGCTAGCCGGGAATTCTCTGCCTGGTTCTACCCGCTGCCCGGAACGCTACGCAGGGCAAAAGCGGTTCTCGTCCTCCGTGCTTGCTTTTTCTCAGAAAGAGCCGTGGTGTGCGTTTTCGCCGGAAAACGCGTTTTCGGCCGAAAACGTGTACGTTTGCACTTCCCCGCCACAGGGAAGCTGCTAGCCGGGAATTCTCTGCCTGGTTCTACCCGCTGCCCGGAACGCTACGCAGGGCAAAAGCGGTTCTCGTCCTCCGTGCTTGCTTTTTCTCAGAAAGAGCCGTGGTGTGCGTTTTCGCCGGAAAACGCGTTTTCGGCCGAAAACGTGTACGTTTGCACTTCCCCGCCACAGGGAAGCTGCTAGCCGGGAATTCTCTGCCTGGTTCTACCCGCTGCCCGGAACGCTACGCAGGGCAAAAGCGGTTCTCGTCCTCCGTGCTTGCTTTTTCTCAGAAAGAGCCGTGGTGTGCGTTTTCGCCGGAAAACGCGTTTTCGGCCGAAAACGTGTACGTTTGCACTTCCCCGCCACAGGGAAGCTGCTAGCCGGGAATTCTCTGCCTGGTTCTACCCGCTGCCCGGAACGCTACGCAGGGCAAAAGCGGTTCTCGTCCTCCGTGCTTGCTTTTTCTCAGAAAGAGCCGTGGTGTGCGTTTTCGCCGGAAAACGCGTTTTCGGCCGAAAACGTGTACGTTTGCACTTCCCCGCCACAGGGAAGCTGCTAGCCGGGAATTCTCTGCCTGGTTCTACCCGCTGCCCGGAACGCTACGCAGGGCAAAAGCGGTTCTCGTCCTCCGTGCTTGCTTTTTCTCAGAAAGAGCCGTGGTGTGCGTTTTCGCCGGAAAACGCGTTTTCGGCCGAAAACGTGTACGTTTGCACTTCCCCGCCACAGGGAAGCTGCTAGCCGGGAATTCTCTGCCTGGTTCTACCCGCTGCCCGGAACGCTACGCAGGGCAAAAGCGGTTCTCGTCCTCCGTGCTTGCTTTTTCTCAGAAAGAGCCGTGGTGTGCGTTTTCGCCGGAAAACGCGTTTTCGGCCGAAAACGTGTACGTTTGCACTTCCCCGCCACAGGGAAGCTGCTAGCCGGGAATTCTCTGCCTGGTTCTACCCGCTGCCCGGAACGCTACGCAGGGCAAAAGCGGTTCTCGTCCTCCGTGCTTGCTTTTTCTCAGAAAGAGCCGTGGTGTGCGTTTTCGCCGGAAAACGCGTTTTCGGCCGAAAACGTGTACGTTTGCACTTCCCCGCCACAGGGAAGCTGCTAGCCGGGAATTCTCTGCCTGGTTCTACCCGCTGCCCGGAACGCTACGCAGGGCAAAAGCGGTTCTCGTCCTCCGTGCTTGCTTTTTCTCAGAAAGAGCCGTGGTGTGCGTTTTCGCCGGAAAACGCGTTTTCGGCCGAAAACGTGTACGTTTGCACTTCCCCGCCACAGGGAAGCTGCTAGCCGGGAATTCTCTGCCTGGTTCTACCCGCTGCCCGGAACGCTACGCAGGGCAAAAGCGGTTCTCGTCCTCCGTGCTTGCTTTTTCTCAGAAAGAGCCGTGGTGTGCGTTTTCGCCGGAAAACGCGTTTTCGGCCGAAAACGTGTACGTTTGCACTTCCCCGCCACAGGGAAGCTGCTAGCCGGGAATTCTCTGCCTGGTTCTACCCGCTGCCCGGAACGCTACGCAGGGCAAAAGCGGTTCTCGTCCTCCGTGCTTGCTTTTTCTCAGAAAGAGCCGTGGTGTGCGTTTTCGCCGGAAAACGCGTTTTCGGCCGAAAACGTGTACGTTTGCACTTCCCCGCCACAGGGAAGCTGCTAGCCGGGAATTCTCTGCCTGGTTCTACCCGCTGCCCGGAACGCTACGCAGGGCAAAAGCGGTTCTCGTCCTCCGTGCTTGCTTTTTCTCAGAAAGAGCCGTGGTGTGCGTTTTCGCCGGAAAACGCGTTTTCGGCCGAAAACGTGTACGTTTGCACTTCCCCGCCACAGGGAAGCTGCTAGCCGGGAATTCTCTGCCTGGTTCTACCCGCTGCCCGGAACGCTACGCAGGGCAAAAGCGGTTCTCGTCCTCCGTGCTTGCTTTTTCTCAGAAAGAGCCGTGGTGTGCGTTTTCGCCGGAAAACGCGTTTTCGGCCGAAAACGTGTACGTTTGCACTTCCCCGCCACAGGGAAGCTGCTAGCCGGGAATTCTCTGCCTGGTTCTACCCGCTGCCCGGAACGCTACGCAGGGCAAAAGCGGTTCTCGTCCTCCGTGCTTGCTTTTTCTCAGAAAGAGCCGTGGTGTGCGTTTTCGCCGGAAAACGCGTTTTCGGCCGAAAACGTGTACGTTTGCACTTCCCCGCCACAGGGAAGCTGCTAGCCGGGAATTCTCTGCCTGGTTCTACCCGCTGCCCGGAACGCTACGCAGGGCAAAAGCGGTTCTCGTCCTCCGTGCTTGCTTTTTCTCAGAAAGAGCCGTGGTGTGCGTTTTCGCCGGAAAACGCGTTTTCGGCCGAAAACGTGTACGTTTGCACTTCCCCGCCACAGGGAAGCTGCTAGCCGGGAATTCTCTGCCTGGTTCTACCCGCTGCCCGGAACGCTACGCAGGGCAAAAGCGGTTCTCGTCCTCCGTGCTTGCTTTTTCTCAGAAAGAGCCGTGGTGTGCGTTTTCGCCGGAAAACGCGTTTTCGGCCGAAAACGTGTACGTTTGCACTTCCCCGCCACAGGGAAGCTGCTAGCCGGGAATTCTCTGCCTGGTTCTACCCGCTGCCCGGAACGCTACGCAGGGCAAAAGCGGTTCTCGTCCTCCGTGCTTGCTTTTTCTCAGAAAGAGCCGTGGTGTGCGTTTTCGCCGGAAAACGCGTTTTCGGCCGAAAACGTGTACGTTTGCACTTCCCCGCCACAGGGAAGCTGCTAGCCGGGAATTCTCTGCCTGGTTCTACCCGCTGCCCGGAACGCTACGCAGGGCAAAAGCGGTTCTCGTCCTCCGTGCTTGCTTTTTCTCAGAAAGAGCCGTGGTGTGCGTTTTCGCCGGAAAACGCGTTTTCGGCCGAAAACGTGTACGTTTGCACTTCCCCGCCACAGGGAAGCTGCTAGCCGGGAATTCTCTGCCTGGTTCTACCCGCTGCCCGGAACGCTACGCAGGGCAAAAGCGGTTCTCGTCCTCCGTGCTTGCTTTTTCTCAGAAAGAGCCGTGGTGTGCGTTTTCGCCGGAAAACGCGTTTTCGGCCGAAAACGTGTACGTTTGCACTTCCCCGCCACAGGGAAGCTGCTAGCCGGGAATTCTCTGCCTGGTTCTACCCGCTGCCCGGAACGCTACGCAGGGCAAAAGCGGTTCTCGTCCTCCGTGCTTGCTTTTTCTCAGAAAGAGCCGTGGTGTGCGTTTTGGCCGGAAAAACGCGTTTTCGGCCGAAAACGTGTACGTTTGCACTTCCCCGCCACAGGGAAGCTGCTAGCCGGGAATTCTCTGCCTGGTTCTACCCGCTGCCCGGAACGCTACGCAGGGCAAAAGCGGTTCTCGTCCTCCGTGCTTGCTTTTTCTCAGAAAGAGCCGTGGTGTGCGTTTTCGCCGGAAAACGCGTTTTCGGCCGAAAACGTGTACGTTTGCACTTCCCCGCCACAGGGAAGCTGCTAGCCGGGAATTCTCTGCCTGGTTCTACCCGCTGCCCGGAACGCTACGCAGGGCAAAAGCGGTTCTCGTCCTCCGTGCTTGCTTTTTCTCAGAAAGAGCCGTGGTGTGCGTTTTGGCCGGAAAACGCGTTTTCGGCCGAAAACGTGTACGTTTGCACTTCCCCGCCACAGGGAAGCTGCTAGCCGGGAATTCTCTGCCTGGTTCTACCCGCTGCCCGGAACGCTACGCAGGGCAAAAGCGGTTCTCGTCCTCCGTGCTTGCTTTTTCTCAGAAAGAGCCGTGGTGTGCGTTTTCGCCGGAAAACGCGTTTTCGGCCGAAAACGTGTACGTTTGCACTTCCCCGCCACAGGGAAGCTGCTAGCCGGGAATTCTCTGCCTGGTTCTACCCGCTGCCCGGAACGCTACGCAGGGCAAAAGCGGTTCTCGTCCTCCGTGCTTGCTTTTTCTCAGAAAGAGCCGTGGTGTGCGTTTCGCCGGAAAACGCGTTTTCGGCCGAAAACGTGTACGTTTGCACTTCCCCGCCACAGGGAAGCTGCTAGCCGGGAATTCTCTGCCTGGTTCTACCCGCTGCCCGGAACGCTACGCAGGGCAAAAGCGGTTCTCGTCCTCCGTGCTTGCTTTTTCTCAGAAAGAGCCGTGGTGTGCGTTTTCGCCGGAAAACGCGTTTTCGGCCGAAAACGTGTACGTTTGCACTTCCCCGCCACAGGGAAGCTGCTAGCCGGGAATTCTCTGCCTGGTTCTACCCGCTGCCCGGAACGCTACGCAGGGCAAAAGCGGTTCTCGTCCTCCGTGCTTGCTTTTTCTCAGAAAGAGCCGTGGTGTGCGTTTTCGCCGGAAAACGCGTTTTCGGCCGAAAACGTGTACGTTTGCACTTCCCCGCCACAGGGAAGCTGCTAGCCGGGAATTCTCTGCCTGGTTCTACCCGCTGCCCGGAACGCTACGCAGGGCAAAAGCGGTTCTCGTCCTCCGTGCTTGCTTTTTCTCAGAAAGAGCCGTGGTGTGCGTTTTGGCCGGAAAACGCGTTTTCGGCCGAAAACGTGTACGTTTGCACTTCCCCGCCACAGGGAAGCTGCTAGCCGGGAATTCTCTGCCTGGTTCTACCCGCTGCCCGGAACGCTACGCAGGGCAAAAGCGGTTCTCGTCCTCCGTGCTTGCTTTTTCTCAGAAAGAGCCGTGGTGTGCGTTTTCGCCGGAAAACGCGTTTTCGGCCGAAAACGTGTACGTTTGCACTTCCCCGCCACAGGGAAGCTGCTAGCCGGGAATTCTCTGCCTGGTTCTACCCGCTGCCCGGAACGCTATGCAGGGCAAAAGCGGTTCTCGTCCTCCGTGCTTGCTTTTTCTCAGAAAGAGCCGTGGTGTGCGTTTTGGCCGGAAAACGCGTTTTCGGCCGAAAACGTGTACGTTTGCACTTCCCCGCCACAGGGAAGCTGCTAGCCGGGAATTCTCTGCCTGGTTCTACCCGCTGCCCGGAACGCTACGCAGGGCAAAAGCGGTTCTCGTCCTCCGTGCTTGCTTTTTCTCAGAAAGAGCCGTGGTGTGCGTTTTGGCCGGAAAACGCGTTTTCGGCCGAAAACGTGTACGTTTGCACTTCCCCGCCACAGGGAAGCTGCTAGCCGGGAATTCTCTGCCTGGTTCTACCCGCTGCCCGGAACGCTACGCAGGGCAAAAGCGGTTCTCGTCCTCCGTGCTTGCTTTTTCTCAGAAAGAGCCGTGGTGTGCGTTTTCGCCGGAAAACGCGTTTTCGGCCGAAAACGTGTACGTTTGCACTTCCCCGCCACAGGGAAGCTGCTAGCCGGGAATTCTCTGCCTGGTTCTACCCGCTGCCCGGAACGCTACGCAGGGCAAAAGCGGTTCTCGTCCTCCGTGCTTGCTTTTTCTCAGAAAGAGCCGTGGTGTGCGTTTTCGCCGGAAAACGCGTTTTCGGCCGAAAACGTGTACGTTTGCACTTCCCCGCCACAGGGAAGCTGCTAGCCGGGAATTCTCTGCCTGGTTCTACCCGCTGCCCGGAACGCTACGCAGGGCAAAAGCGGTTCTCGTCCTCCATGCTTGCTTTTTCTCAGAAAGAGCCGTGGTGTGCGTTTTGGCCGGAAAATGCGTTTTCGGCCGAAAACGTGTACGTTTGCACTTCCCCGCCACAGGGAAGCTGCTAGCCGGGAATTCTCTGCCTGGTTCTACCCGCTGCCCGGAACGCTACGCAGGGCAAAAGCGGTTCTCGTCCTCCGTGCTTGCTTTTTCTCAGAAAGAGCCGTGTTGTGCGTTTTGGCCGGAAAATGCGTTTTCGGCCGAAAACGTGTACGTTTGCACTTCCCCGCCACAGGGAAGCTGCTAGCCGGGAATTCTCTGCCTGGTTCTACCCGCTGCCCGGAACGCTACGCAGGGCAAAAGCGGTTCTCGTCCTCCGTGCTTGCTTTTTCTCAGAAAGAGCCGTGGTGTGCGTTTTGGCCGGAAAACGCGTTTTCGGCCGAAAACGTGTACGTTTGCACTTCCCCGCCACAGGGAAGCTGCTAGCCGGGAATTCTCTGCCTGGTTCTACCCGCTGCCCGGAACGCTACGCAGGGCAAAAGCGGTTCTCGTCCTCCGTGCTTGCTTTTTCTCAGAAAGAGCCGTGGTGTGCGCTTTCGCCGGAAAACGCGTTTTCGGCCGAAAACGTGTACGTTTGCACTTCCCCGCCACAGGGAAGCTGCTAGCCGGGAATTCTCTGCCTGGTTCTACCCGCTGCCCGGAACGCTACGCAGGGCAAAAGCGGTTCTCGTCCTCCGTGCTTGCTTTTTCTCAGAAAGAGCCGTGGTGTGCGTTTTCGCCGGAAAACGCGTTTTCGGCCGAAAACGTGTACGTTTGCACTTCCCCGCCACAGGGAAGCTGCTAGCCGGGAATTCTCTGCCTGGTTCTACCCGCTGCCCGGAACGCTACGCAGGGCAAAAGCGGTTCTCGTCCTCCGTGCTTGCTTTTTCTCAGAAAGAGCCGTGGTGTGCGTTTTGGCCGGAAAACGCGTTTTCGGCCGAAAACGTGTACGTTTGCACTTCCCCGCCACAGGGAAGCTGCTAGCCGGGAATTCTCTGCCTGGTTCTACCCGCTGCCCGGAACGCTACGCAGGGCAAAAGCGGTTCTCGTCCTCCGTGCTTGCTTTTTCTCAGAAAGAGCCGTGGTGTGCGTTTTCGCCGGAAAACGCGTTTTCGGCCGAAAACGTGTACGTTTGCACTTCCCCGCCACAGGGAAGCTGCTAGCCGGGAATTCTCTGCCTGGTTCTACCCGCTGCCCGGAACGCTACGCAGGGCAAAAGCGGTTCTCGTCCTCCGTGCTTGCTTTTTCTCAGAAAGAGCCGTGGTGTGCGTTTTGGCCGAAAAACGCGTTCTCGGCCGAAAACGTGTACGTTTGCACTTCCCCGCCACAGGGAAGCTGCTAGCCGGGAATTCTCTGCCTGGTTCTACCCGCTGCCCGGAACGCTACGCAGGGCAAAAGCGGTTCTCGTCCTCCGTGCTTGCTTTTTCTCAGAAAGAGCCGTGGTGTGCGTTTTCGCCGGAAAACGCGTTTTCGGCCGAAAACGTGTACGTTTGCACTTCCCCGCCACAGGGAAGCTGCTAGCCGGGAATTCTCTGCCTGGTTCTACCCGCTGCCCGGAACGCTACGCAGGGCAAAAGCGGTTCTCGTCCTCCGTGCTTGCTTTTTCTCAGAAAGAGCCGTGGTGTGCGTTTTGGCCGGAAAACGCGTTTTCGGCCGAAAACGTGTACGTTTGCACTTCCCCGCCACAGGGAAGCTGCTAGCCGGGAATTCTCTGCCTGGTTCTACCCGCTGCCCGGAACGCTACGCAGGGCAAAAGCGGTTCTTGTCCTCCGTGCTTGCTTTTTCTCAGAAAGAGCCGTGGTGTGCGTTTTCGCCGGAAAACGCGTTTTCGGCCGAAAACGTGTACGTTTGCACTTCCCTGCCACAGGGAAGCTGCTAGCCGGGAATTCTCTGCCTGGTTCTACCCGCTGCCCGGAACGCTACGCAGGGCAAAAGCGGTTCTCGTCCTCCGTGCTTGCTTTTTCTCAGAAAGAGCCGTGGTGTGCGTTTTGGCCGGAAAACGCGTTTTCGGCCGAAAACGTGTACGTTTGCACTTCCCCGCCACAGGGAAGCTGCTAGCCGGGAATTCTCTGCCTGGTTCTACCCGCTGCCCGGAACGCTACGCAGGGCAAAAGCGGTTCTCGTCCTCCGTGCTTGCTTTTTCTCAGAAAGAGCCGTGGTGTGCGTTTTCGCCGGAAAACGCGTTTTCGGCCGAAAACGTGTACGTTTGCACTTCCCCGCCACAGGGAAGCTGCTAGCCGGGAATTCTCTGCCTGGTTCTACCCGCTGCCCGGAACGCTACGCAGGGCAAAAGCGGTTCTCGTCCTCCGTGCTTGCTTTTTCTCAGAAAGAGCCGTGGTGTGCGTTTTCGCCGGAAAACGCGTTTTCGGCCGAAAACGTGTACGTTTGCACTTCCCCGCCACAGGGAAGCTGCTAGCCGGGAATTCTCTGCCTGGTTCTACCCGCTGCCCGGAACGCTACGCAGGGCAAAAGCGGTTCTCGTCCTCCGTGCTTGCTTTTTCTCAGAAAGAGCCGTGGTGTGCGTTTTCGCCGGAAAACGCGTTTTTGGCCGAAAACGTGTACGTTTGCACTTCCCCGCCACAGGGAAGCTGCTAGCCGGGAATTCTCTGCCTGGTTCTACCCGCTGCCCGGAACGCTACGCAGGGCAAAAGCGGTTCTCGTCCTCCGTGTTTGCTTTTTCTCAGAAAGAGCCGTGGTGTGCGCTTTCGCCGGAAAACGCGTTTTCGGCCGAAAACGTGTACGTTTGCACTTCCCCGCCACAGGGAAGCTGCTAGCCGGGAATTCTCTGCCTGGTTCTACCCGCTGCCCGGAACGCTACGCAGGGCAAAAGCGGTTCTCGTCCTCCGTGCTTGCTTTTTCTCAGAAAGAGCCGTGGTGTGCGTTTTCGCCGGAAAACGCGTTTTCGGCCGAAAACGTGTACGTTTGCACTTCCCCGCCACAGGGAAGCTGCTAGCCGGGAATTCTCTGCCTGGTTCTACCCGCTGCCCGGAACGCTACGCAGGGCAAAAGCGGTTCTCGTCCTCCGTGCTTGCTTTTTCTCAGAAAGAGCCGTGGTGTGCGTTTTCGCCGGAAAACGCGTTTTCGGCCGAAAACGTGTACGTTTGCACTTCCCCGCCACAGGGAAGCTGCTAGCCGGGAATTCTCTGCCTGGTTCTACCCGCTGCCCGGAACGCTACGCAGGGCAAAAGCGGTTCTCGTCCTCCGTGCTTGCTTTTTCTCAGAAAGAGCCGTGGTGTGCGTTTTGGCCGGAAAACGCGTTTTCGGCCGAAAACGTGTACGTTTGCACTTCCCCGCCACAGGGAAGCTGCTAGCCGGGAATTCTCTGCCTGGTTCTACCCGCTGCCCGGAACGCTACGCAGGGCAAAAGCGGTTCTCGTCCTCCGTGCTTGCTTTTTCTCAGAAAGAGCCATGGTGTGCGTTTTCGCCGGAAAACGCGTTTTCGGCCGAAAACGTGTACGTTTGCACTTCCCCGCCACAGGGAAGCTGCTAGCCGGGAATTCTCTGCCTGGTTCTACCCGCTGCCCGGAACGCTACGCAGGGCAAAAGCGGTTCTCGTCCTCCGTGCTTGCTTTTTCTCAGAAAGAGCCGTGGTGTGCGCTTTCGCCGGAAAACGCGTTTTGGGCCGAAAACGTGTACGTTTGCACTTCCCCGCCACAGGGAAGCTGCTAGCCGGGAATTCTCTGCCTGGTTCTACCAGCTGCCCGGAACGCTACGCAGGGCAAAAGCGGTTCTCGTCCTCCGTGCTTGCTTTTTCTCAGAAAGAGCCGTGGTGTGCGTTTTCGCCGGAAAACGCGTTTTCGGCCGAAAACGTGTATGTTTGCACTTCCCCGCCACAGGGAAGCTGCTAGCCGGGAATTCTCTGCCTGGTTCTACCCGCTGCCCGGAACGCTACGCAGGGCAAAAGCGGTTCTCGTCCTCCGTGCTTGCTTTTTCTCAGAAAGAGCCGTGGTGTGCGTTTTCGCCGGAAAACGCGTTTTCGGCCGAAAACGTGTACGTTTGCACTTCCCCGCCACAGGGAAGCTGCTAGCCGGGAATTCTCTGCCTGGTTCTACCCGCTGCCCGGAACGCTACGCAGGGCAAAAGCGGTTCTCGTCCTCCGTGCTTGCTTTTTCTCAGAAAGAGCCGTGGTGTGCGTTTTGGCCGGAAAACGCGTTTTCGGCCGAAAACGTGTACGTTTGCACTTCCCCGCCACAGGGAAGCTGCTAGCCGGGAATTCTCTGCCTGGTTCTACCCGCTGCCCGGAACGCTACGCAGGGCAAAAGCGGTTCTCGTCCTCCGTGCTTGCTTTTTCTCAGAAAGAGCCGTGGTGTGCGTTTTGGCCGGAAAACGCGTTTTCGGCCGAAAACGTGTACGTTTGCACTTCCCCGCCACAGGGAAGCTGCTAGCCGGGAATTCTCTGCCTGGTTCTACCCGCTGCCCGGAACGCTACGCAGGGCAAAAGCGGTTCTCGTCCTCCGTGCTTGCTTTTTCTCAGAAAGAGCCGTGGTGTGCGTTTTGGCCGGAAAACGCGTTTTCGGCCGAAAACGTGTACGTTTGCACTTCCCCGCCACAGGGAAGCTGCTAGCCGGGAATTTTCTGCCTGGTTCTACCCGCTGCCCGGAACGCTACGCAGGGCAAAAGCGGTTCTCGTCCTCCGTGCTTGCTTTTTCTCAGAAAGAGCCATGGTGTGCGTTTTCGCCGGAAAACGCGTTTTCGGCCGAAAACGTGTACGTTTGCACTTCCCCGCCACAGGGAAGCTGCTAGCCGGGAATTCTCTGCCTGGTTCTACCCGCTGCCCGGAACGCTACGCAGGGCAAAAGCGGTTCTCGTCCTCCGTGCTTGCTTTTTCTCAGAAAGAGCCGTGGTGTGCGCTTTCGCCGGAAAACGCGTTTTGGGCCGAAAACGTGTACGTTTGCACTTCCCCGCCACAGGGAAGCTGCTAGCCGGGAATTCTCTGCCTGGTTCTACCCGCTGCCCGGAACGCTACGCAGGGCAAAAGCGGTTCTCGTCCTCCGTGCTTGCTTTTTCTCAGAAAGAGCCGTGGTGTGCGATTTCGCCGGAAAACGCGTTTTCGGCCGAAAACCTGTACGTTTGCACTTCCCCGCCACAGGGAAGCTGCTAGCCGGGAATTCTCTGCCTGGTTCTACCCGCTGCCCGGAACGCTACGCAGGGCAAAAGCGGTTCTCGTCCTCCGTGCTTGCTTTTTCTCAGAAAGAGCCGTGGTGTGCGTTTTCGCCGGAAAACGCGTTTTCGGCCGAAAACGTGTACGTTCGCACTTCCCCGCCACAGGGAAGCTGCTAGCCGGGAATTCTCTGCCTGGTTCTACCCGCTGCCCGGAACGCTACGCAGGGCAAAAGCGGTTCTCGTCCTCCGTGCTTGCTTTTTCTCAGAAAGAGCCGTGGTGTGCGCTTTCGCCGGAAAACGCGTTTTCGGCCGAAAACGTGTACGTTTGCACTTCCCCGCCACAGGGAAGCTGCTAGCCGGGAATTCTCTGCCTGGTTCTACCCGCTGCCCGGAACGCTACGCAGGGCAAAAGCGGTTCTCGTCCTCCGTGCTTGCTTTTTCTCAGAAAGAGCCGTGGTGTGCGCTTTCGCCGGAAAACGCGTTTTGGGCCGAAAACGTGTACGTTTGCACTTCCCCGCCACAGGGAAGCTGCTAGCCGGGAATTCTCTGCCTGGTTCTACCCGCTGCCCGGAACGCTACGCAGGGCAAAAGCGGTTCTCGTCCTCCGTGCTTGCTTTTTCTCAGAAAGAGCCGTGGTGTGCGATTTCGCCGGAAAACGCGTTTTCGGCCGAAAACCTGTACGTTTGCACTTCCCCGCCACAGGGAAGCTGCTAGCCGGGAATTCTCTGCCTGGTTCTACCCGCTGCCCGGAACGCTACGCAGGGCAAAAGCGGTTCTCGTCCTCCGTGCTTGCTTTTTCTCAGAAAGAGCCGTGGTGTGCGTTTTCGCCGGAAAACGCGTTTTCGGCCGAAAACGTGTACGTTCGCACTTCCCCGCCACAGGGAAGCTGCTAGCCGGGAATTCTCTGCCTGGTTCTACCCGCTGCCCGGAACGCTACGCAGGGCAAAAGCGGTTCTCGTCCTCCGTGCTTGCTTTTTCTCAGAAAGAGCCGTGGTGTGCGTTTTCGCCGGAAAACGCGTTTTCGGCCGAAAACGTGTACGTTTGCACTTCCCCGCCACAGGGAAGCTGCTAGCCGGGAATTCTCTGCCTGGTTCTACCCGCTGCCCGGAACGCTACGCAGGGCAAAAGCGGTTCTCGTCCTCCGTGCTTGCTTTTTCTCAGAAAGAGCCGTGGTGTGCGTTTTGGCCGGAAAACGCGTTTTCGGCCGAAAACGTGTACGTTTGCACTTCCCCGCCACAGGGAAGCTGCTAGCCGGGAATTCTCTGCCTGGTTCTACCCGCTGCCCGGAACGCTACGCAGGGCAAAAGCGGTTCTCGTCCTCCGTGCTTGCTTTTTCTCAGAAAGAGCCGTGGTGTGCGTTTTCGCCGGAAAACGCGTTTTCGGCCGAAAACGTGTACGTTTGCACTTCCCCGCCACAGGGAAGCTGCTAGCCGGGAATTCTCTGCCTGGTTCTACCCGCTGCCCGGAACGCTACGCAGGGCAAAAGCGGTTCTCGTCCTCCGTGCTTGCTTTTTCTCAGAAAGAGCCGTGGTGTGCGTTTTGGCCGGAAAACGCGTTTTCGGCCGAAAACGTGTACGTTTGCACTTCCCCGCCACAGGGAAGCTGCTAGCCGGGAATTCTCTGCCTGGTTCTACCCGCTGCCCGGAACGCTACGCAGGGCAAAAGCGGTTCTCGTCCTCCGTGCTTGCTTTTTCTCAGAAAGAGCCATGGTGTGCGTTTTCGCCGGAAAACGCGTTTTCGGCCGAAAACGTGTACGTTTGCACTTCCCCGCCACAGGGAAGCTGCTAGCCGGGAATTCTCTGCCTGGTTCTACCCGCTGCCCGGAACGCTACGCAGGGCAAAAGCGGTTCTCGTCCTCCGTGCTTGCTTTTTCTCAGAAAGAGCCGTGGTGTGCGCTTTCGCCGGAAAACGCGTTTTGGGCCGAAAACGTGTACGTTTGCACTTCCCCGCCACAGGGAAGCTGCTAGCCGGGAATTCTCTGCCTGGTTCTACCCGCTGCCCGGAACGCTACGCAGGGCAAAAGCGGTTCTCGTCCTCCGTGCTTGCTTTTTCTCAGAAAGAGCCGTGGTGTGCGATTTCGCCGGAAAACGCGTTTTCGGCCGAAAACCTGTACGTTTGCACTTCCCCGCCACAGGGAAGCTGCTAGCCGGGAATTCTCTGCCTGGTTCTACCCGCTGCCCGGAACGCTACGCAGGGCAAAAGCGGTTCTCGTCCTCCGTGCTTGCTTTTTCTCAGAAAGAGCCGTGGTGTGCGTTTTCGCCGGAAAACGCGTTTTCGGCCGAAAACGTGTACGTTCGCACTTCCCCGCCACAGGGAAGCTGCTAGCCGGGAATTCTCTGCCTGGTTCTACCCGCTGCCCGGAACGCTACGCAGGGCAAAAGCGGTTCTCGTCCTCCGTGCTTGCTTTTTCTCAGAAAGAGCCGTGGTGTGCGCTTTCGCCGGAAAACGCGTTTTCGGCCGAAAACGTGTACGTTTGCACTTCCCCGCCACAGGGAAGCTGCTAGCCGGGAATTCTCTGCCTGGTTCTACCCGCTGCCCGGAACGCTACGCAGGGCAAAAGCGGTTCTCGTCCTCCGTGCTTGCTTTTTCTCAGAAAGAGCCGTGGTGTGCGCTTTCGCCGGAAAACGCGTTTTCGGCCGAAAACGTGTACGTTTGCACTTCCCCGCCACAGGGAAGCTGCTAGCCGGGAATTCTCTGCCTGGTTCTACCCGCTGCCCGGAACGCTACGCAGGGCAAAAGCGGTTCTCGTCCTCCGTGCTTGCTTTTTCTCAGAAAGAGCCGTGGTGTGCGATTTCGCCGGAAAACGCGTTTTCGGCCGAAAACCTGTACGTTTGCACTTCCCCGCCACAGGGAAGCTGCTAGCCGGGAATTCTCTGCCTGGTTCTACCCGCTGCCCGGAACGCTACGCAGGGCAAAAGCGGTTCTCGTCCTCCGTGCTTGCTTTTTCTCAGAAAGAGCCGTGGTGTGCGTTTTCGCCGGAAAACGCGTTTTCGGCCGAAAACGTGTACGTTCGCACTTCCCCGCCACAGGGAAGCTGCTAGCCGGGAATTCTCTGCCTGGTTCTACCCGCTGCCCGGAACGCTAC
This sequence comes from Athene noctua, assembly GCF_965140245.1. Taxonomy (NCBI): domain Eukaryota; kingdom Metazoa; phylum Chordata; class Aves; order Strigiformes; family Strigidae; genus Athene; species Athene noctua. Next base: position 32,976 of record NW_027437750.1, read on the forward strand.
GCAGGGCAAAAGCGGTTCTCGTCCTCCGTGCTTGCTTTTTCTCAGAAAGAGCCGTGGTGTGCGCTTTCGCCGGAAAACGCGTTCTCGGCCGAAAACGTGTACGTTTGCACTTCCCCGCCACAGGGAAGCTGCTAGCCGGGAATTCTCTGCCTGGTTCTACCCGCTGCCCGGAACGCTACGCAGGGCAAAAGCGGTTCTCGTCCTCCGTGCTTGCTTTTTCTCAGAAAGAGCCGTGGTGTGCGTTTTCGCCGGAAAACGCGTTTTCGGCCGAAAACGTGTACGTTTGCACTTCCCCGCCACAGGGCAGCTGCTAGCCGGGAATTCTCTGCCTGGTTCTACCCGCTGCCCGGAACGCTACGCAGGGCAAAAGCGGTTCTCGTCCTCCGTGCTTGCTTTTTCTCAGAAAGAGCCGTGGTGTGCGATTTCGCCGGAAAACGCGTTTTGGGCCGAAAACGTGTACGTTTGCACTTCCCCGCCACAGGGAAGCTGCTAGCCGGGAATTCTCTGCCTGGTTCTACCCGCTGCCCGGAACGCTACGCAGGGCAAAAGCGGTTCTCGTCCTCCGTGCTTGCTTTTTCTCAGAAAGAGCCGTGTTGTGCGTTTTCGCCGGAAAACGCGTTTTCGGCCGAAAACGTGTACGTTTGCACTTCCCCGCCACAGGGAAGCTGCTAGCCGGGAATTCTCTGCCTGGTTCTACCCGCTGCCCGGAACGCTACGCAGGGCAAAAGCGGTTCTCGTCCTCCGTGCTTGCTTTTTCTCAGAAAGAGCCGTGGTGTGCGTTTTGGCCGGAAAACGCGTTTTCGGCCGAAAACGTGTACGTTTGCACTTCCCCGCCACAGGGAAGCTGCTAGCCGGGAATTCTCTGCCTGGTTCTACCCGCTGCCCGGAACGCTACGCAGGGCAAAAGCGGTTCTCGTCCTCCGTGCTTGCTTTTTCTCAGAAAGAGCCGTGGTGTGCGTTTTCGCCGGAAAACGCGTTTTCGGCCGAAAACGTGTACGTTTGCACTTCCCCGCCACAGGGAAGCTGCTAGCCGGGAATTCTCTGCCTGGTTCTACCCGCTGCCCGGAACGCTACGCAGGGCAAAAGCGGTTCTCGTCCTCCGTGCTTGCTTTTTCTCAGAAAGAGCCGTGGTGTGCGTTTTCGCCGGAAAACGCGTTTTCGGCCGAAAACCTGTACGTTTGCACTTCCCCGCCACAGGGAAGCTGCTAGCCGGGAATTCTCTGCCTGGTTCTACCCGCTGCCCGGAACGCTACGCAGGGCAAAAGCGGTTCTCGTCCTCCGTGCTTGCTTTTTCTCAGAAAGAGCCGTGGTGTGCGTTTTGGCCGGAAAACGCGTTTTCGGCCGAAAACGTGTACGTTTGCACTTCCCCGCCACAGGGAAGCTGCTAGCCGGGAATTCTCTGCCTGGTTCTACCCGCTGCCCGGAACGCTACGCAGGGCAAAAGCGGTTCTCGTCCTCCGTGCTTGCTTTTTCTCAGAAAGAGCCGTGGTGTGCGTTTTCGCCGGAAAACGCGTTTTGGGCCGAAAACGTGTACGTTTGCACTTCCCCGCCACAGGGAAGCTGCTAGCCGGGAATTCTCTGCCTGGTTCTACCCGCTGCCCGGAACGCTACGCAGGGCAAAAGCGGTTCTCGTCCTCCGTGCTTGCTTTTTCTCAGAAAGAGCCGTGGTGTGCGCTTTCGCCGGAAAACGAGTTTTCGGCCGAAAACGTGTACGTTTGCACTTCCCCGCCACAGGGAAGCTGCTAGCCGGGAATTCTCTGCCTGGTTCTACCCGCTGCCCGGAACGCTACGCAGGGCAAAAGCGGTTCTCGTCCTCCGTGCTTGCTTTTTCTCAGAAAGAGCCGTGGTGTGCGTTTTCGCCGGAAAACGCGTTTTCGGCCGAAAACGTGTACGTTTGCACTTCCCCGCCACAGGGAAGCTGCTAGCCGGGAATTCTCTGCCTGGTTCTACCCGCTGCCCGGAACGCTACGCAGGGCAAAAGCGGTTCTCGTCCTCCGTGCTTGCTTTTTCTCAGAAAGAGCCGTGGTGTGCGTTTTCGCCGGAAAACGCGTTTTCGGCCGAAAACGTGTACGTTTGCACTTCCCCGCCACAGGGAAGCTGCTAGCCGGGAATTCTCTGCCTGGTTCTACCCGCTGCCCGGAACGCTACGCAGGGCAAAAGCGGTTCTCGTCCTCCGTGCTTGCTTTTTCTCAGAAAGAGCCGTGGTGTGCGTTTTGGCCGGAAAACGCGTTTTCGGCCGAAAACGTGTACGTTTGCACTTCCCCGCCACAGGGAAGCTGCTAGCCGGGAATTCTCTGCCTGGTTCTACCCGCTGCCCGGAACGCTACGCAGGGCAAAAGCGGTTCTCGTCCTCCGTGCTTGCTTTTTCTCAGAAAGAGCCGTGGTGTGCGTTTTGGCCGGAAAACGCGTTTTCGGCCGAAAACGTGTACGTTTGCACTTCCCCGCCACAGGGAAGCTGCTAGCCGGGAATTCTCTGCCTGGTTCTACCCGCTGCCCGGAACGCTACGCAGGGCAAAAGCGGTTCTCGTCCTCCGTGCTTGCTTTTTCTCAGAAAGAGCCGTGGTGTGCGTTTTGGCCGGAAAACGCGTTTTCGGCCGAAAACGTGTACGTTTGCACTTCCCCGCCACAGGGAAGCTGCTAGCCGGGAATTTTCTGCCTGGTTCTACCCGCTGCCCGGAACGCTACGCAGGGCAAAAGCGGTTCTCGTCCTCCGTGCTTGCTTTTTCTCAGAAAGAGCCATGGTGTGCGTTTTCGCCGGAAAACGCGTTTTCGGCCGAAAACGTGTACGTTTGCACTTCCCCGCCACAGGGAAGCTGCTAGCCGGGAATTCTCTGCCTGGTTCTACCCGCTGCCCGGAACGCTACGCAGGGCAAAAGCGGTTCTCGTCCTCCGTGCTTGCTTTTTCTCAGAAAGAGCCGTGGTGTGCGCTTTCGCCGGAAAACGCGTTTTGGGCCGAAAACGTGTACGTTTGCACTTCCCCGCCACAGGGAAGCTGCTAGCCGGGAATTCTCTGCCTGGTTCTACCCGCTGCCCGGAACGCTACGCAGGGCAAAAGCGGTTCTCGTCCTCCGTGCTTGCTTTTTCTCAGAAAGAGCCGTGGTGTGCGATTTCGCCGGAAAACGCGTTTTCGGCCGAAAACCTGTACGTTTGCACTTCCCCGCCACAGGGAAGCTGCTAGCCGGGAATTCTCTGCCTGGTTCTACCCGCTGCCCGGAACGCTACGCAGGGCAAAAGCGGTTCTCGTCCTCCGTGCTTGCTTTTTCTCAGAAAGAGCCGTGGTGTGCGTTTTCGCCGGAAAACGCGTTTTCGGCCGAAAACGTGTACGTTCGCACTTCCCCGCCACAGGGAAGCTGCTAGCCGGGAATTCTCTGCCTGGTTCTACCCGCTGCCCGGAACGCTACGCAGGGCAAAAGCGGTTCTCGTCCTCCGTGCTTGCTTTTTCTCAGAAAGAGCCGTGGTGTGCGCTTTCGCCGGAAAACGCGTTTTCGGCCGAAAACGTGTACGTTTGCACTTCCCCGCCACAGGGAAGCTGCTAGCCGGGAATTCTCTGCCTGGTTCTACCCGCTGCCCGGAACGCTACGCAGGGCAAAAGCGGTTCTCGTCCTCCGTGCTTGCTTTTTCTCAGAAAGAGCCGTGGTGTGCGCTTTCGCCGGAAAACGCGTTTTGGGCCGAAAACGTGTACGTTTGCACTTCCCCGCCACAGGGAAGCTGCTAGCCGGGAATTCTCTGCCTGGTTCTACCCGCTGCCCGGAACGCTACGCAGGGCAAAAGCGGTTCTCGTCCTCCGTGCTTGCTTTTTCTCAGAAAGAGCCGTGGTGTGCGATTTCGCCGGAAAACGCGTTTTCGGCCGAAAACCTGTACGTTTGCACTTCCCCGCCACAGGGAAGCTGCTAGCCGGGAATTCTCTGCCTGGTTCTACCCGCTGCCCGGAACGCTACGCAGGGCAAAAGCGGTTCTCGTCCTCCGTGCTTGCTTTTTCTCAGAAAGAGCCGTGGTGTGCGTTTTCGCCGGAAAACGCGTTTTCGGCCGAAAACGTGTACGTTCGCACTTCCCCGCCACAGGGAAGCTGCTAGCCGGGAATTCTCTGCCTGGTTCTACCCGCTGCCCGGAACGCTACGCAGGGCAAAAGCGGTTCTCGTCCTCCGTGCTTGCTTTTTCTCAGAAAGAGCCGTGGTGTGCGTTTTCGCCGGAAAACGCGTTTTCGGCCGAAAACGTGTACGTTTGCACTTCCCCGCCACAGGGAAGCTGCTAGCCGGGAATTCTCTGCCTGGTTCTACCCGCTGCCCGGAACGCTACGCAGGGCAAAAGCGGTTCTCGTCCTCCGTGCTTGCTTTTTCTCAGAAAGAGCCGTGGTGTGCGTTTTGGCCGGAAAACGCGTTTTCGGCCGAAAACGTGTACGTTTGCACTTCCCCGCCACAGGGAAGCTGCTAGCCGGGAATTCTCTGCCTGGTTCTACCCGCTGCCCGGAACGCTACGCAGGGCAAAAGCGGTTCTCGTCCTCCGTGCTTGCTTTTTCTCAGAAAGAGCCGTGGTGTGCGTTTTCGCCGGAAAACGCGTTTTCGGCCGAAAACGTGTACGTTTGCACTTCCCCGCCACAGGGAAGCTGCTAGCCGGGAATTCTCTGCCTGGTTCTACCCGCTGCCCGGAACGCTACGCAGGGCAAAAGCGGTTCTCGTCCTCCGTGCTTGCTTTTTCTCAGAAAGAGCCGTGGTGTGCGTTTTGGCCGGAAAACGCGTTTTCGGCCGAAAACGTGTACGTTTGCACTTCCCCGCCACAGGGAAGCTGCTAGCCGGGAATTCTCTGCCTGGTTCTACCCGCTGCCCGGAACGCTACGCAGGGCAAAAGCGGTTCTCGTCCTCCGTGCTTGCTTTTTCTCAGAAAGAGCCATGGTGTGCGTTTTCGCCGGAAAACGCGTTTTCGGCCGAAAACGTGTACGTTTGCACTTCCCCGCCACAGGGAAGCTGCTAGCCGGGAATTCTCTGCCTGGTTCTACCCGCTGCCCGGAACGCTACGCAGGGCAAAAGCGGTTCTCGTCCTCCGTGCTTGCTTTTTCTCAGAAAGAGCCGTGGTGTGCGCTTTCGCCGGAAAACGCGTTTTGGGCCGAAAACGTGTACGTTTGCACTTCCCCGCCACAGGGAAGCTGCTAGCCGGGAATTCTCTGCCTGGTTCTACCCGCTGCCCGGAACGCTACGCAGGGCAAAAGCGGTTCTCGTCCTCCGTGCTTGCTTTTTCTCAGAAAGAGCCGTGGTGTGCGATTTCGCCGGAAAACGCGTTTTCGGCCGAAAACCTGTACGTTTGCACTTCCCCGCCACAGGGAAGCTGCTAGCCGGGAATTCTCTGCCTGGTTCTACCCGCTGCCCGGAACGCTACGCAGGGCAAAAGCGGTTCTCGTCCTCCGTGCTTGCTTTTTCTCAGAAAGAGCCGTGGTGTGCGTTTTCGCCGGAAAACGCGTTTTCGGCCGAAAACGTGTACGTTCGCACTTCCCCGCCACAGGGAAGCTGCTAGCCGGGAATTCTCTGCCTGGTTCTACCCGCTGCCCGGAACGCTACGCAGGGCAAAAGCGGTTCTCGTCCTCCGTGCTTGCTTTTTCTCAGAAAGAGCCGTGGTGTGCGCTTTCGCCGGAAAACGCGTTTTCGGCCGAAAACGTGTACGTTTGCACTTCCCCGCCACAGGGAAGCTGCTAGCCGGGAATTCTCTGCCTGGTTCTACCCGCTGCCCGGAACGCTACGCAGGGCAAAAGCGGTTCTCGTCCTCCGTGCTTGCTTTTTCTCAGAAAGAGCCGTGGTGTGCGCTTTCGCCGGAAAACGCGTTTTCGGCCGAAAACGTGTACGTTTGCACTTCCCCGCCACAGGGAAGCTGCTAGCCGGGAATTCTCTGCCTGGTTCTACCCGCTGCCCGGAACGCTACGCAGGGCAAAAGCGGTTCTCGTCCTCCGTGCTTGCTTTTTCTCAGAAAGAGCCGTGGTGTGCGATTTCGCCGGAAAACGCGTTTTCGGCCGAAAACCTGTACGTTTGCACTTCCCCGCCACAGGGAAGCTGCTAGCCGGGAATTCTCTGCCTGGTTCTACCCGCTGCCCGGAACGCTACGCAGGGCAAAAGCGGTTCTCGTCCTCCGTGCTTGCTTTTTCTCAGAAAGAGCCGTGGTGTGCGTTTTCGCCGGAAAACGCGTTTTCGGCCGAAAACGTGTACGTTCGCACTTCCCCGCCACAGGGAAGCTGCTAGCCGGGAATTCTCTGCCTGGTTCTACCCGCTGCCCGGAACGCTACGCAGGGCAAAAGCGGTTCTCGTCCTCCGTGCTTGCTTTTTCTCAGAAAGAGCCGTGGTGTGCGCTTTCGCCGGAAAACGCGTTCTCGGCCGAAAACGTGTACGTTTGCACTTCCCCGCCACAGGGAAGCTGCTAGCCGGGAATTCTCTGCCTGGTTCTACCCGCTGCCCGGAACGCTACGCAGGGCAAAAGCGGTTCTCGTCCTCCGTGCTTGCTTTTTCTCAGAAAGAGCCGTGGTGTGCGTTTTCGCCGGAAAACGCGTTTTCGGCCGAAAACGTGTACGTTTGCACTTCCCCGCCACAGGGCAGCTGCTAGCCGGGAATTCTCTGCCTGGTTCTACCCGCTGCCCGGAACGCTACGCAGGGCAAAAGCGGTTCTCGTCCTCCGTGCTTGCTTTTTCTCAGAAAGAGCCGTGGTGTGCGATTTCGCCGGAAAACGCGTTTTGGGCCGAAAACGTGTACGTTTGCACTTCCCCGCCACAGGGAAGCTGCTAGCCGGGAATTCTCTGCCTGGTTCTACCCGCTGCCCGGAACGCTACGCAGGGCAAAAGCGGTTCTCGTCCTCCGTGCTTGCTTTTTCTCAGAAAGAGCCGTGGTGTGCGTTTTCGCCGGAAAACGCGTTTTCGGCCGAAAACGTGTACGTTTGCACTTCCCCGCCACAGGGAAGCTGCTAGCCGGGAATTCTCTGCCTGGTTCTACCCGCTGCCCGGAACGCTACGCAGGGCAAAAGCGGTTCTCGTCCTCCGTGCTTGCTTTTTCTCAGAAAGAGCCGTGGTGTGCGTTTTGGCCGGAAAACGCGTTTTCGGCCGAAAACGTGTACGTTTGCACTTCCCCGCCACAGGGAAGCTGCTAGCCGGGAATTCTCTGCCTGGTTCTACCCGCTGCCCGGAACGCTACGCAGGGCAAAAGCGGTTCTCGTCCTCCGTGCTTGCTTTTTCTCAGAAAGAGCCGTGGTGTGCGTTTTCGCCGGAAAACGCGTTTTCGGCCGAAAACGTGTACGTTTGCACTTCCCCGCCACAGGGAAGCTGCTAGCCGGGAATTCTCTGCCTGGTTCTACCCGCTGCCCGGAACGCTACGCAGGGCAAAAGCGGTTCTCGTCCTCCGTGCTTGCTTTTTCTCAGAAAGAGCCGTGGTGTGCGTTTTCGCCGGAAAACGCGTTTTCGGCCGAAAACGTGTACGTTTGCACTTCCCCGCCACAGGGAAGCTGCTAGCCGGGAATTCTCTGCCTGGTTCTACCCGCTGCCCGGAACGCTACGCAGGGCAAAAGCGGTTCTCGTCCTCCGTGCTTGCTTTTTCTCAGAAAGAGCCGTGGTGTGCGTTTTGGCCGGAAAACGCGTTTTCGGCCGAAAACGTGTACGTTTGCACTTCCCCGCCACAGGGAAGCTGCTAGCCGGGAATTCTCTGCCTGGTTCTACCCGCTGCCCGGAACGCTACGCAGGGCAAAAGCGGTTCTCGTCCTCCGTGCTTGCTTTTTCTCAGAAAGAGCCGTGGTGTGCGTTTTCGCCGGAAAACGCGTTTTGGGCCGAAAACGTGTACGTTTGCACTTCCCCGCCACAGGGAAGCTGCTAGCCGGGAATTCTCTGCCTGGTTCTACCCGCTGCCCGGAACGCTACGCAGGGCAAAAGCGGTTCTCGTCCTCCGTGCTTGCTTTTTCTCAGAAAGAGCCGTGGTGTGCGCTTTCGCCGGAAAACGAGTTTTCGGCCGAAAACGTGTACGTTTGCACTTCCCCGCCACAGGGAAGCTGCTAGCCGGGAATTCTCTGCCTGGTTCTACCCGCTGCCCGGAACGCTACGCAGGGCAAAAGCGGTTCTCGTCCTCCGTGCTTGCTTTTTCTCAGAAAGAGCCGTGGTGTGCGTTTTCGCCGGAAAACGCGTTTTCGGCCGAAAACGTGTACGTTTGCACTTCCCCGCCACAGGGAAGCTGCTAGCCGGGAATTCTCTGCCTGGTTCTACCCGCTGCCCGGAACGCTACGCAGGGCAAAAGCGGTTCTCGTCCTCCGTGCTTGCTTTTTCTCAGAAAGAGCCGTGGTGTGCGTTTTGGCCGGAAAACGCGTTTTCGGCCGAAAACGTGTACGTTTGCACTTCCCCGCCACAGGGAAGCTGCTAGCCGGGAATTCTCTGCCTGGTTCTACCCGCTGCCCGGAACGCTACGCAGGGCAAAAGCGGTTCTCGTCCTCCGTGCTTGCTTTTTCTCAGAAAGAGCCGTGGTGTGCGCTTTCGCCGGAAAACGCGTTTTCGGCCGAAAACGTGTACGTTTGCACTTCCCCGCCACAGGGAAGCTGCTAGCCGGGAATTCTCTGCCTGGTTCTACCCGCTGCCCGGAACGCTACGCAGGGCAAAAGCGGTTCTCGTCCTCCGTGCTTGCTTTTTCTCAGAAAGAGCCGTGGTGTGCGTTTTCGCCGGAAAACGCGTTTTCGGCCGAAAACGTGTACGTTTGCACTTCCCCGCCACAGGGAAGCTGCTAGCCGGGAATTCTCTGCCTGGTTCTACCCGCTGCCCGGAACGCTACGCAGGGCAAAAGCGGTTCTCGTCCTCCGTGCTTGCTTTTTCTCAGAAAGAGCCGTGGTGTGCGTTTTGGCCGGAAAACGCGTTTTCGGCCGAAAACGTGTACGTTTGCACTTCCCCGCCACAGGGAAGCTGCTAGCCGGGAATTCTCTGCCTGGTTCTACCCGCTGCCCGGAACGCTACGCAGGGCAAAAGCGGTTCTCGTCCTCCGTGCTTGCTTTTTCTCAGAAAGAGCCGTGGTGTGCGCTTTCGCCGGAAAACGCGTTTTCGGCCGAAAACGTGTACGTTTGCACTTCCCCGCCACAGGGAAGCTGCTAGCCGGGAATTCTCTGCCTGGTTCTACCCGCTGCCCGGAACGCTACGCAGGGCAAAAGCGGTTCTCGTCCTCCGTGCTTGCTTTTTCTCAGAAAGAGCCGTGGTGTGCGTTTTCGCCGGAAAACGCGTTTTCGGCCGAAAACGTGTACGTTTGCACTTCCCCGCCACAGGGAAGCTGCTAGCCGGGAATTCTCTGCCTGGTTCTACCCGCTGCCCGGAACGCTACGCAGGGCAAAAGCGGTTCTCGTCCTCCGTGCTTGCTTTTTCTCAGAAAGAGCCGTGGTGTGCGTTTTGGCCGGAAAACGCGTTTTCGGCCGAAAACGTGTACGTTTGCACTTCCCCGCCACAGGGAAGCTGCTAGCCGGGAATTCTCTGCCTGGTTCTACCCGCTGCCCGGAACGCTACGCAGGGCAAAAGCGGTTCTCGTCCTCCGTGCTTGCTTTTTCTCAGAAAGAGCCGTGGTGTGCGTTTTCGCCGGAAAACGCGTTTTCGGCCGAAAACGTGTACGTTTGCACTTCCCCGCCACAGGGAAGCTGCTAGCCGGGAATTCTCTGCCTGGTTCTACCCGCTGCCCGGAACGCTACGCAGGGCAAAAGCGGTTCTCGTCCTCCGTGCTTGCTTTTTCTCAGAAAGAGCCGTGGTGTGCGCTTTCGCCGGAAAACGCGTTTTCGGCCGAAAACGTGTACGTTTGCTCTTCCCCGCCACAGGGAAGCTGCTAGCCGGGAATTCTCTGCCTGGTTCTACCCGCTGCCCGGAACGCTACGCAGGGCAAAAGCGGTTCTCGTCCTCCGTGCTTGCTTTTTCTCAGAAAGAGCCGTGGTGTGCGTTTTGGCCGGAAAACGCGTTTTCGGCCGAAAACGTGTACGTTTGCACTTCCCCGCCACAGGGAAGCTGCTAGCCGGGAATTCTCTGCCTGGTTCTACCCGCTGCCCGGAACGCTACGCAGGGCAAAAGCGGTTCTCGTCCTCCGTGCTTGCTTTTTCTCAGAAAGAGCCGTGGTGTGCGATTTCGCCGGAAAACGCGTTTTCGGCCGAAAACGTGTACGTTTGCACTTCCCCGACACAGGGAAGCTGCTAGCCGGGAATTCTCTGCCTGGTTCTACCCGCTGCCCGGAACGCTACGCAGGGCAAAAGCGGTTCTCGTCCTCCGTGCTTGCTTTTTCTCAGAAAGAGCCGTGGTGTGCGTTTTCGCCGGAAAACGCGTTTTCGGCCGAAAACGTGTACGTTTGCACTTCCCCGCCACAGGGAAGCTGCTAGCCGGGAATTCTCTGCCTGGTTCTACCCGCTGCCCGGAACGCTACGCAGGGCAAAAGCGGTTCTCGTCCTCCGTGCTTGCTTTTTCTCAGAAAGAGCCGTGGTGTGCGTTTTGGCCGGAAAACGCGTTTTCGGCCGAAAACGTGTACGTTTGCACTTCCCCGCCACAGGGAAGCTGCTAGCCGGGAATTCTCTGCCTGGTTCTACCCGCTGCCCGGAACGCTACGCAGGGCAAAAGCGGTTCTCGTCCTCCGTGCTTGCTTTTTCTCAGAAAGAGCCGTGGTGTGCGTTTTCGCCGGAAAACGCGTTTTCGGCCGAAAACGTGTACGTTTGCACTTCCCCGCCACAGGGAAGCTGCTAGCCGGGAATTCTCTGCCTGGTTCTACCCGCTGCCCGGAACGCTACGCAGGGCAAAAGCGGTTCTCGTCCTCCGTGCTTGCTTTTTCTCAGAAAGAGCCGTGGTGTGCGTTTTGGCCGGAAAACGCGTTTTCGGCCGAAAACGTGTACGTTTGCACTTCCCCGCCACAGGGAAGCTGCTAGCCGGGAATTCTCTGCCTGGTTCTACCCGCTGCCCGGAACGCTACGCAGGGCAAAAGCGGTTCTCGTCCTCCGTGCTTGCTTTTTCTCAGAAAGAGCCATGGTGTGCGTTTTCGCCGGAAAACGCGTTTTCGGCCGAAAACGTGTACGTTTGCACTTCCCCGCCACAGGGAAGCTGCTAGCCGGGAATTCTCTGCCTGGTTCTACCCGCTGCCCGGAACGCTACGCAGGGCAAAAGCGGTTCTCGTCCTCCGTGCTTGCTTTTTCTCAGAAAGAGCCGTGGTGTGCGCTTTCGCCGGAAAACGCGTTTTGGGCCGAAAACGTGTACGTTTGCACTTCCCCGCCACAGGGAAGCTGCTAGCCGGGAATTCTCTGCCTGGTTCTACCCGCTGCCCGGAACGATACGCAGGGCAAAAGCGGTTCTCGTCCTCCGTGCTTGCTTTTTCTCAGAAAGAGCCGTGGTGTGCGATTTCGCCGGAAAACGCGTTTTCGGCCGAAAACCTGTACGTTCGCACTTCCCCGCCACAGGGAAGCTGCTAGCCGGGAATTCTCTGCCTGGTTCTACCCGCTGCCCGGAACGCTACGCAGGGCAAAAGCGGTTCTCGTCCTCCGTGCTTGCTTTTTCTCAGAAAGAGCCGTGGTGTGCGTTTTCGCCGGAAAACGCGTTTTCGGCCGAAAACGTGTACGTTCGCACTTCCCCGCCACAGGGAAGCTGCTAGCCGGGAATTCTCTGCCTGGTTCTACCCGCTGCCCGGAACGCTACGCAGGGCAAAAGCGGTTCTCGTCCTCCGTGCTTGCTTTTTCTCAGAAAGAGCCGTGGTGTGCGTTTTCGCCGGAAAACGCGTTTTCGGCCGAAAACGTGTACGTTTGCACTTCCCCGCCACAGGGCAGCTGCTAGCCGGGAATTCTCTGCCTGGTTCTACCCGCTGCCCGGAACGCTACGCAGGGCAAAAGCGGTTCTCGTCCTCCGTGCTTGCTTTTTCTCAGAAAGAGCCGTGGTGTGCGTTTTCGCCGGAAAACGCGTTTTCGGCCGAAAACGTGTACGTTTGCACTTCCCCGCCACAGGGAAGCTGCTAGCCGGGAATTCTCTGCCTGGTTCTACCCGCTGCCCGGAACGCTACGCAGGGCAAAAGCGGTTCTCGTCCTCCGTGCTTGCTTTTTCTCAGAAAGAGCCGTGGTGTGCGATTTCGCCGGAAAACGCGTTTTCGGCCGAAAACGTGTACGTTTGCACTTCCCCGCCACAGGGAAGCTGCTAGCCGGGAATTCTCTGCCTGGTTCTACCCGCTGCCCGGAACGCTACGCAGGGCAAAAGCGGTTCTCGTCCTCTGTGCTTGCTTTTTCTCAGAAAGAGCCGTGGTGTGCGTTTTCGCCGGAAAACGCGTTTTCGGCCGAAAACGTGTACGTTTGCACTTCCCCGCCACAGGGAAGCTGCTAGCCGGGAATTCTCTGCCTGGTTCTACCCGCTGCCCGGAACGCTACGCAGGGCAAAAGCGGTTCTCGTCCTCCGTGCTTGCTTTTTCTCAGAAAGAGCCGTGGTGTGCGCTTTCGCCGGAAAACGCGTTTTCGGCCGAAAACGTGTACGTTTGCACTTCCCCGCCACAGGGAAGCTGCTAGCCGGGAATTCTCTGCCTGGTTCTACCCGCTGCCCGGAACGCTACGCAGGGCAAAAGCGGTTCTCGTCCTCCGTGCTTGCTTTTTCTCAGAAAGAGCCGTGGTGTGCGCTTTCGCCGGAAAACGCGTTTTCGGCCGAAAACGTGTACGTTTGCACTTCCCCGCCACAGGGAAGCTGCTAGCCGGGAATTCTCTGCCTGGTTCTACCCGCTGCCCGGAACGCTACGCAGGGCAAAAGCGGTTCTCGTCCTCCGTGCTTGCTTTTTCTCAGAAAGAGCCGTGGTGTGCGTTTTCGCCGGAAAACGCGTTTTCGGCCGAAAACGTGTACGTTTGCACTTCCCCGCCACAGGGAAGCTGCTAGCCGGGAATTCTCTGCCTGGTTCTACCCGCTGCCCGGAACGCTACGCAGGGCAAAAGCGGTTCTCGTCCTCCGTGCTTGCTTTTTCTCAGAAAGAGCCGTGGTGTGCGTTTTCGCCGGAAAACGCGTTTTCGGCCGAAAACGTGTACGTTTGCACTTCCCCGCCACAGGGAAGCTGCTAGCCGGGAATTCTCTGCCTGGTTCTACCCGCTGCCCGGAACGCTACGCAGGGCAAAAGCGGTTCTCGTCCTCCGTGCTTGCTTTTTCTCAGAAAGAGCCGTGGTGTGCGTTTTCGCCGGAAAACGCGTTTTCGGCCGAAAACGTGTACGTTTGCACTTCCCCGCCACAGGGAAGCTGCTAGCCGGGAATTCTCTGCCTGGTTCTACCCGCTGCCCGGAACGCTACGCAGGGCAAAAGTGGTTCTCGTCCTCCGTGCTTGCTTTTTCTCAGAAAGAGCCGTGGTATGCGCTATCGCCGGAAAACGCGTTTTCGGCCGAAAACGTGTACGTTTGCACTTCCCCGCCACAGGGAAGCTGCTAGCCGGGAATTCTCTGCCTTGTTCTACCCGCTGCCCGGAACGCTACGCAGGGCAAAAGCGGTTCTCGTCCTCCGTGCTTGCTTTTTCTCAGAAAGAGCCGTGGTGTGCGTTTTGGCCGGAAAACGCGTTTTCGGCCGAAAACGTGTACGTTTGCACTTCCCCGCCACAGGGAAGCTGCTAGCCGGGAATTCTCTGCCTGGTTCTACCCGCTGCCCGGAACGCTACGCAGGGCAAAAGCGGTTCTCGTCCTCCGTGCTTGCTTTTTCTCAGAAAGTGCCGTGGTGTGCGTTTTGGCCGGAAAACGCGTTTTCGGCCGAAAACGTGTACGTTTGCACTTCCCCGCCACAGGGAAGCTGCTAGCCGGGAATTCTCTGCCTGGTTCTACCCGCTGCCCGGAACGCTACGCAGGGCAAAAGCGGTTCTCGTCCTCCGTGCTTGCTTTTTCTCAGAAAGAGCCGTGGTGTGCGTTTTGGCCGGAAAACGCGTTTTCGGCCGAAAACGTGTACGTTTGCACTTCCCCGCCACAGGGAAGCTGCTAGCCGGGAATTCTCTGCCTGGTTCTACCCGCTGCCCGGAACGCTACGCAGGGCAAAAGCGGTTCTCGTCCTCCGTGCTTGCTTTTTCTCAGAAAGAGCCGTGGTGTGCGCTTTCGCCGGAAAACGCGTTTTCGGCCGAAAACGTGTACGTTTGCACTTCCCCGCCACAGGGAAGCTGCTAGCCGGGAATTCTCTGCCTGGTTCTACCCGCTGCCCGGAACGCTACGCAGGGCAAAAGCGGTTCTCGTCCTCCGTGCTTGCTTTTTCTCAGAAAGAGCCGTGGTGTGCGTTTTCGCCGGAAAACGCGTTTTCGGCCGAAAACGTGTACGTTTGCACTTCCCCGCCACAGGGAAGCTGCTAGCCGGGAATTCTCTGCCTGGTTCTACCCGCTGCCCGGAACGCTACGCAGGGCAAAAGCGGTTCTCGTCCTCCGTGCTTGCTTTTTCTCAGAAAGAGCCGTGGTGTGCGTTTTGGCCGGAAAACGCGTTTTCGGCCGAAAACGTGTACGTTTGCACTTCCCCGCCACAGGGAAGCTGCTAGCCGGGAATTCTCTGCCTGGTTCTACCCGCTGCCCGGAACGCTACGCAGGGCAAAAGCGGTTCTCGTCCTCCGTGCTTGCTTTTTCTCAGAAAGTGCCGTGGTGTGCGTTTTGGCCGGAAAACGCGTTTTCGGCCGAAAACGTGTACGTTTGCACTTCCCCGCCACAGGGAAGCTGCTAGCCGGGAATTCTCTGCCTGGTTCTACCCGCTGCCCGGAACGCTACGCAGGGCAAAAGCGGTTCTCGTCCTCCGTGCTTGCTTTTTCTCAGAAAGAGCCGTGGTGTGCGTTTTGGCCGGAAAACGCGTTTTCGGCCGAAAACGTGTACGTTTGCACTTCCCCGCCACAGGGAAGCTGCTAGCCGGGAATTCTCTGCCTGGTTCTACCCGCTGCCCGGAACGCTACGCAGGGCAAAAGCGGTTCTCGTCCTCCGTGCTTGCTTTTTCTCAGAAAGAGCCGTGGTGTGCGTTTTCGCCGGAAAACGCGTTTTCGGCCAAAAACGTGTACGTTTGCACTTCCCCGCCACAGGGAAGCTGCTAGCCGGGAATTCTCTGCCTGGTTCTACCCGCTGCCCGGAACGCTACGCAGGGCAAAAGCGGTTCTCGTCCTCCGTGTTTGCTTTTTCTCAGAAAGAGCCGTGGTGTGCGCTTTCGCCGGAAAACGCGTTTTCGGCCGAAAACGTGTACGTTTGCACTTCCCCGCCACAGGGAAGCTGCTAGCCGGGAATTCTCTGCCTGGTTCTACCCGCTGCCCGGAACGCTACGCAGGGCAAAAGCGGTTCTCGTCCTCCGTGCTTGCTTTTTCTCAGAAAGAGCCGTGGTGTGCGCTTTCGCCGGAAAACGCGTTCTCGGCCGAAAACGTGTACGTTTGCACTTCCCCGCCACAGGGAAGCTGCTAGCCGGGAATTCTCTGCCTGGTTCTACCCGCTGCCCGGAACGCTACGCAGGGCAAAAGCGGTTCTCGTCCTCCGTGCTTGCTTTTTCTCAGAAAGAGCCGTGGTGTGCGTTTTCGCCGGAAAACGCGTTTTCGGCCGAAAACGTGTACGTTTGCACTTCCCCGCCACAGGGAAGCTGCTAGCCGGGAATTCTCTGCCTGGTTCTACCCGCTGCCCGGAACGCTACGCAGGGCAAAAGCGGTTCTCGTCCTCCGTGCTTGCTTTTTCTCAGAAAGAGCCGTGGTGTGCGTTTTCGCCGGAAAACGCGTTTTCGGCCGAAAACGTGTACGTTTGCACTTCCCCGCCACAGGGAAGCTGCTAGCCGGGAATTCTCTGCCTGGTTCTACCCGCTGCCCGGAACGCTACGCAGGGCAAAAGCGGTTCTCGTCCTCCGTGCCTGCTTTTTCTCAGAAAGAGCCGTGGTGTGCGTTTTCGCCGGAAAACGCGTTTTCGGCCGAAAACGTGTACGTTTGCACTTCCCCGCCACAGGGAAGCTGCTAGCCGGGAATTCTCTGCCTGGTTCTACCCGCTGCCCGGAACGCTACGCAGGGCAAAAGCGGTTCTCGTCCTCCGTGCTTGCTTTTTCTCAGAAAGAGCCGTGGTGTGCGTTTTCGCCGGAAAACGCGTTTTCGGCCGAAAACGTGTACGTTTGCACTTCCCCGCCACAGGGAAGCTGCTAGCCGGGAATTCTCTGCCTGGTTCTACCCGCTGCCCGGAACGCTACGCAGGGCAAAAGCGGTTCTCGTCCTCCGTGCTTGCTTTTTCTCAGAAAGAGCCGTGGTGTGCGCTTTCGCCGGAAAACGCGTTTTCGGCCGAAAACGTGTACGTTTGCACTTCCCCGCCACAGGGAAGCTGCTAGCCGGGAATTCTCTGCCTGGTTCTACCCGCTGCCCGGAACGCTACGCAGGGCAAAAGCGGTTCTCGTCCTCCGTGCTTGCTTTTTCTCAGAAAGAGCCGTGGTGTGCGTTTTCGCCGGAAAACGCGTTTTCGGCCGAAAACGTGTACGTTTGCACTTCCCCGCCACAGGGAAGCTGCTAGCCGGGAATTCTCTGCCTGGTTCTACCCGCTGCCCGGAACGCTACGCAGGGCAAAAGCGGTTCTCGTCCTCCGTGCTTGCTTTTTCTCAGAAAGAGCCGTGGTGTGCGTTTTCGCCGGAAAACGCGTTTTCGGCCGAAAACGTGTACGTTTGCACTTCCCCGCCACAGGGAAGCTGCTAGCCGGGAATTCTCTGCCTGGTTCTACCCGCTGCCCGGAACGCTACGCAGGGCAAAAGCGGTTCTCGTCCTCCGTGCTTGCTTTTTCTCAGAAAGAGCCGTGGTGTGCGTTTTCGCCGGAGAACGCGTTTTCGGCCGAAAACGTGTACGTTTGCACTTCCCCGCCACAGGGAAGCTGCTAGCCGGGAATTCTCTGCCTGGTTCTACCCGCTGCCCGGAACGCTACGCAGGGCAAAAGCGGTTCTCGTCCTCCGTGCTTGCTTTTTCTCAGAAAGAGCCGTGGTGTGCGTTTTGGCCGGAAAACGCGTTTTCGGCCGAAAACGTGTACGTTTGCACTTCCCCGCCACAGGGAAGCTGCTAGCCGGGAATTCTCTGCCTGGTTCTACCCGCTGCCCGGAACGCTACGCAGGGCAAAAGCGGTTCTCGTCCTCCGTGCTTGCTTTTTCTCAGAAAGAGCCGTGGTGTGCGCTTTCGCCGGAAAACGCGTTTTCGGCCGAAAACGTGTACGTTTGCACTTCCCCGCCACAGGGAAGCTGCTAGCCGGGAATTCTCTGCCTGGTTCTACCCGCTGCCCGGAACGCTACGCAGGGCAAAAGCGGTTCTCGTCCTCCGTGCTTGCTTTTTCTCAGAAAGAGCCGTGGTGTGCGTTTTCGCCGGAAAACGCGTTTTCGGCCGAAAACGTGTACGTTTGCACTTCCCCGCCACAGGGAAGCTGCTAGCCGGGAATTCTCTGCCTGGTTCTACCCGCTGCCCGGAACGCTACGCAGGGCAAAAGCGGTTCTCGTCCTCCGTGCTTGCTTTTTCTCAGAAAGAGCCGTGGTGTGCGTTTTCGCCGGAAAACGCGTTTTCGGCCGAAAACGTGTACGTTTGCACTTCCCCGCCACAGGGAAGCTGCTAGCCGGGAATTCTCTGCCTGGTTCTACCCGCTGCCCGGAACGCTACGCAGGGCAAAAGCGGTTCTCGTCCTCCGTGCTTGCTTTTTCTCAGAAAGAGCCGTGGTGTGCGTTTTCGCCGGAAAACGCGTTTTCGGCCGAAAACGTGTACGTTTGCACTTCCCCGCCACAGGGAAGCTGCTAGCCGGGAATTCTCTGCCTGGTTCTACCCGCTGCCCGGAACGCTACGCAGGGCAAAAGCGGTTCTCGTCCTCCGTGCTTGCTTTTTCTCAGAAAGAGCCGTGGTGTGCGTTTTCGCCGGAAAACGCGTTTTCGGCCGAAAACGTGTACGTTTGCACTTCCCCGCCACAGGGAAGCTGCTAGCCGGGAATTCTCTGCCTGGTTCTACCCGCTGCCCGGAACGCTACGCAGGGCAAAAGCGGTTCTCGTCCTCCATGCTTGCTTTTTCTCAGAAAGAGCCGTGGTGTGCCTTTTGGCCGGAAAACGCGTTTTCGGCCGAAAACGTGTACGTTTGCACTTCCCCGCCACAGGGAAGCTGCTAGCCGGGAATTCTCTGCCTGGTTCTACCCGCTGCCCGGAACGCTACGCAGGGCAAAAGCGGTTCTCGTCCTCCGTGCTTGCTTTTTCTCAGAAAGAGCCGTGGTGTGCGTTTTGGCCGGAAAACGCGTTTTCGGCCGAAAACGTGTACGTTTGCACTTCCCCGCCACAGGGAAGCTGCTAGCCGGGAATTCTCTGCCTGGTTCTACCCGCTGCCCGGAACGCTACGCAGGGCAAAAGCGGTTCTCGTCCTCCGTGCTTGCTTTTTCTCAGAAAGAGCCGTGGTGTGCGTTTTGGCCGGAAAACGCGTTTTCGGCCGAAAACGTGTACGTTTGCACTTCCCCGCCACAGGGAAGCTGCTAGCCGGGAATTCTCTGCCTGGTTCTACCCGCTGCCCGGAACGCTACGCAGGGCAAAAGCGGTTCTCGTCCTCCGTGCTTGCTTTTTCTCAGAAAGAGCCGTGGTGTGCGTTTTGGCCGGAAAACGCGTTTTCGGCCGAAAACGTGTACGTTTGCACTTCCCCGCCACAGGGAAGCTGCTAGCCGGGAATTCTCTGCCTGGTTCTACCCGCTGCCCGGAACGCTACGCAGGGCAAAAGCGGTTCTCGTCCTCCGTGCTTGCTTTTTCTCAGAAAGAGCCGTGGTGTGCGCTTTCGCCGGAAAACGCGTTTTCGGCCGAAAACGTGTACGTTTGCACTTCCCCGCCACAGCGAAGCTGCTAGCCGGGAATTCTCTGCCTGGTTCTACCCGCTGCCCGGAACGCTACGCAGGGCAAAAGCGGTTCTCGTCCTCCGTGCTTGCTTTTTCTCAGAAAGAGCCGTGGTGTGCGCTTTCGCCGGAAAACGCGTTTTCGGCCGAAAACGTGTACGTTTGCACTTCCCCGCCACAGGGAAGCTGCTAGCCGGGAATTCTCTGCCTGGTTCTACCCGCTGCCCGGAACGCTACGCAGGGCAAAAGCGGTTCTCGTCCTCCGTGCTTGCTTTTTCTCAGAAAGAGCCGTGGTGTGCGTTTTCGCCGGAAAACGCGTTTTCGGCCGAAAACGTGTACGTTTGCACTTCCCCGCCACAGGGAAGCTGCTAGCCGGGAATTCTCTGCCTGGTTCTAACCGCTGCCCGGAACGCTACGCAGGGCAAAAGCGGTTCTCGTCCTCCGTGCTTGCTTTTTCTCAGAAAGAGCCGTGGTGTGCGTTTTCGCCGGAAAACGCGTTTTCGGCCGAAAACGTGTACGTTTGCACTTCCCCGCCACAGGGAAGCTGCTAGCCGGGAATTCTCTGCCTGGTTCTACCCGCTGCCCGGAACGCTACGCAGGGCAAAAGCGGTTCTCGTCCTCCATGCTTGCTTTTTCTCAGAAAGAGCCGTGGTGTGCGCTTTCGCCGGAAAACGCGTTTTCGGCCGAAAACGTGTACGTTTGCACTTCCCCGCCACAGGGAAGCTGCTAGCCGGGAATTCTCTGCCTGGTTCTACCCGCTGCCCGGAACGCTACGCAGGGCAAAAGCGGTTCTCGTCCTCCGTGCTTGCTTTTTCTCAGAAAGAGCCGTGGTGTGCGTTTTCGCCGGAAAACGCGTTTTCGGCCGAAAACGTGTACGTTTGCACTTCCCCGCCACAGGGAAGCTGCTAGCCGGGAATTCTCTGCCTGGTTCTACCCGCTGCCCGGAACGCTACGCAGGGCAAAAGCGGTTCTCGTCCTCCGTGCTTGCTTTTTCTCAGAAAGAGCCGTGGTGTGCGTTTTCGCCGGAAAACGCGTTTTCGGCCGAAAACGTGTACGTTTGCACTTCCCCGCCACAGGGAAGCTGCTAGCCGGGAATTCTCTGCCTGGTTCTACCCGCTGCCCGGAACGCTACGCAGGGCAAAAGCGGTTCTCGTCCTCCGTGCTTGCTTTTTCTCAGAAAGAGCCGTGGTGTGCGTTTTCGCCGGAAAACGCGTTTTCGGCCGAAAACGTGTACGTTTGCACTTCCCCGCCACAGGGAAGCTGCTAGCCGGGAATTCTCTGCCTGGTTCTACCCGCTGCCCGGAACGCTACGCAGGGCAAAAGCGGTTCTCGTCCTCCGTGCTTGCTTTTTCTCAGAAAGAGCCGTGGTGTGCGTTTTCGCCGGAAAACGCGTTTTCGGCCGAAAACGTGTACGTTTGCACTTCCCCGCCACAGGGAAGCTGCTAGCCGGGAATTCTCTGCCTGGTTCTACCCGCTGCCCGGAACGCTACGCAGGGCAAAAGCGGTTCTCGTCCTCCGTGCTTGCTTTTTCTCAGAAAGAGCCGTGGTGTGCGTTTTCGCCGGAAAACGCGTTTTCGGCCGAAAACGTGTACGTTTGCACTTCCCCGCCACAGGGAAGCTGCTAGCCGGGAATTCTCTGCCTGGTTCTACCCGCTGCCCGGAACGCTACGCAGGGCAAAAGCGGTTCTCGTCCTCCGTGCTTGCTTTTTCTCAGAAAGAGCCGTGGTGTGCGTTTTCGCCGGAAAACGCGTTTTCGGCCGAAAACGTGTACGTTTGCACTTCCCCGCCACAGGGAAGCTGCTAGCCGGGAATTCTCTGCCTGGTTCTACCCGCTGCCCGGAACGCTACGCAGGGCAAAAGCGGTTCTCGTCCTCCGTGCTTGCTTTTTCTCAGAAAGAGCCGTGGTGTGCGTTTTCGCCGGAAAACGCGTTTTCGGCCGAAAACGTGTACGTTTGCACTTCCCCGCCACAGGGAAGCTGCTAGCCGGGAATTCTCTGCCTGGTTCTACCCGCTGCCCGGAACGCTACGCAGGGCAAAAGCGGTTCTCGTCCTCCGTGCTTGCTTTTTCTCAGAAAGAGCCGTGGTGTGCGTTTTCGCCGGAAAACGCGTTTTCGGCCGAAAACGTGTACGTTTGCACTTCCCCGCCACAGGGAAGCTGCTAGCCGGGAATTCTCTGCCTGGTTCTACCCGCTGCCCGGAACGCTACGCAGGGCAAAAGCGGTTCTCGTCCTCCGTGCTTGCTTTTTCTCAGAAAGAGCCGTGGTGTGCGTTTTCGCCGGAAAACGCGTTTTC
Organism: Athene noctua; assembly: GCF_965140245.1. Lineage (NCBI taxonomy): Eukaryota > Metazoa > Chordata > Aves > Strigiformes > Strigidae > Athene > Athene noctua. Next base: position 54,005 of record NW_027437750.1, read on the forward strand.
GGCCGAAAACGTGTACGTTTGCACTTCCCCGCCACAGGGAAGCTGCTAGCCGGGAATTCTCTGCCTGGTTCTACCCGCTGCCCGGAACGCTACGCAGGGCAAAAGCGGTTCTCGTCCTCCGTGCTTGCTTTTTCTCAGAAAGAGCCGTGGTGTGCGTTTTCGCCGGAAAACGCGTTTTCGGCCGAAAACGTGTACGTTTGCACTTCCCCGCCACAGGGAAGCTGCTAGCCGGGAATTCTCTGCCTGGTTCTACCCGCTGCCCGGAACGCTACGCAGGGCAAAAGCGGTTCTCGTCCTCCGTGCTTGCTTTTTCTCAGAAAGAGCCGTGGTGTGCGTTTTCGCCGGAAAACGCGTTTTCGGCCGAAAACGTGTACGTTTGCACTTCCCCGCCACAGGGAAGCTGCTAGCCGGGAATTCTCTGCCTGGTTCTACCCGCTGCCCGGAACGCTACGCAGGGCAAAAGCGGTTCTCGTCCTCCGTGCTTGCTTTTTCTCAGAAAGAGCCGTGGTGTGCGTTTTCGCCGGAAAACGCGTTTTCGGCCGAAAACGTGTACGTTTGCACTTCCCCGCCACAGGGAAGCTGCTAGCCGGGAATTCTCTGCCTGGTTCTACCCGCTGCCCGGAACGCTACGCAGGGCAAAAGCGGTTCTCGTCCTCCGTGCTTGCTTTTTCTCAGAAAGAGCCGTGGTGTGCGTTTTCGCCGGAAAACGCGTTTTCGGCCGAAAACGTGTACGTTTGCACTTCCCCGCCACAGGGAAGCTGCTAGCCGGGAATTCTCTGCCTGGTTCTACCCGCTGCCCGGAACGCTACGCAGGGCAAAAGCGGTTCTCGTCCTCCGTGCTTGCTTTTTCTCAGAAAGAGCCGTGGTGTGCGTTTTCGCCGGAAAACGCGTTTTCGGCCGAAAACGTGTACGTTTGCACTTCCCCGCCACAGGGAAGCTGCTAGCCGGGAATTCTCTGCCTGGTTCTACCCGCTGCCCGGAACGCTACGCAGGGCAAAAGCGGTTCTCGTCCTCCGTGCTTGCTTTTTCTCAGAAAGAGCCGTGGTGTGCGTTTTCGCCGGAAAACGCGTTTTCGGCCGAAAACGTGTACGTTTGCACTTCCCCGCCACAGGGAAGCTGCTAGCCGGGAATTCTCTGCCTGGTTCTACCCGCTGCCCGGAACGCTACGCAGGGCAAAAGCGGTTCTCGTCCTCCGTGCTTGCTTTTTCTCAGAAAGAGCCGTGGTGTGCGTTTTCGCCGGAAAACGCGTTTTCGGCCGAAAACGTGTACGTTTGCACTTCCCCGCCACAGGGAAGCTGCTAGCCGGGAATTCTCTGCCTGGTTCTACCCGCTGCCCGGAACGCTACGCAGGGCAAAAGCGGTTCTCGTCCTCCGTGCTTGCTTTTTCTCAGAAAGAGCCGTGGTGTGCGTTTTCGCCGGAAAACGCGTTTTCGGCCGAAAACGTGTACGTTTGCACTTCCCCGCCACAGGGAAGCTGCTAGCCGGGAATTCTCTGCCTGGTTCTACCCGCTGCCCGGAACGCTACGCAGGGCAAAAGCGGTTCTCGTCCTCCGTGCTTGCTTTTTCTCAGAAAGAGCCGTGGTGTGCGTTTTCGCCGGAAAACGCGTTTTCGGCCGAAAACGTGTACGTTTGCACTTCCCCGCCACAGGGAAGCTGCTAGCCGGGAATTCTCTGCCTGGTTCTACCCGCTGCCCGGAACGCTACGCAGGGCAAAAGCGGTTCTCGTCCTCCGTGCTTGCTTTTTCTCAGAAAGAGCCGTGGTGTGCGTTTTCGCCGGAAAACGCGTTTTCGGCCGAAAACGTGTACGTTTGCACTTCCCCGCCACAGGGAAGCTGCTAGCCGGGAATTCTCTGCCTGGTTCTACCCGCTGCCCGGAACGCTACGCAGGGCAAAAGCGGTTCTCGTCCTCCGTGCTTGCTTTTTCTCAGAAAGAGCCGTGGTGTGCGTTTTCGCCGGAAAACGCGTTTTCGGCCGAAAACGTGTACGTTTGCACTTCCCCGCCACAGGGAAGCTGCTAGCCGGGAATTCTCTGCCTGGTTCTACCCGCTGCCCGGAACGCTACGCAGGGCAAAAGCGGTTCTCGTCCTCCGTGCTTGCTTTTTCTCAGAAAGAGCCGTGGTGTGCGTTTTCGCCGGAAAACGCGTTTTCGGCCGAAAACGTGTACGTTTGCACTTCCCCGCCACAGGGAAGCTGCTAGCCGGGAATTCTCTGCCTGGTTCTACCCGCTGCCCGGAACGCTACGCAGGGCAAAAGCGGTTCTCGTCCTCCGTGCTTGCTTTTTCTCAGAAAGAGCCGTGGTGTGCGTTTTCGCCGGAAAACGCGTTTTCGGCCGAAAACGTGTACGTTTGCACTTCCCCGCCACAGGGAAGCTGCTAGCCGGGAATTCTCTGCCTGGTTCTACCCGCTGCCCGGAACGCTACGCAGGGCAAAAGCGGTTCTCGTCCTCCGTGCTTGCTTTTTCTCAGAAAGAGCCGTGGTGTGCGTTTTCGCCGGAAAACGCGTTTTCGGCCGAAAACGTGTACGTTTGCACTTCCCCGCCACAGGGAAGCTGCTAGGAATTCTCTGCCTGGTTCTACCCGCTGCCCGGAACGCTACGCAGGGCAAAAGCGGTTCTCGTCCTCCGTGCTTGCTTTTTCTCAGAAAGAGCCGTGGTGTGCGTTTTCGCCGGAAAACGCGTTTTCGGCCGAAAACGTGTACGTTTGCACTTCCCCGCCACAGGGAAGCTGCTAGCCGGGAATTCTCTGCCTGGTTCTACCCGCTGCCCGGAACGCTACGCAGGGCAAAAGCGGTTCTCGTCCTCCGTGCTTGCTTTTTCTCAGAAAGAGCCGTGGTGTGCGTTTTCGCCGGAAAACGCGTTTTCGGCCGAAAACGTGTACGTTTGCACTTCCCCGCCACAGGGAAGCTGCTAGCCGGGAATTCTCTGCCTGGTTCTACCCGCTGCCCGGAACGCTACGCAGGGCAAAAGCGGTTCTCGTCCTCCGTGCTTGCTTTTTCTCAGAAAGAGCCGTGGTGTGCGTTTTCGCCGGAAAACGCGTTTTCGGCCGAAAACGTGTACGTTTGCACTTCCCCGCCACAGGGAAGCTGCTAGCCGGGAATTCTCTGCCTGGTTCTACCCGCTGCCCGGAACGCTACGCAGGGCAAAAGCGGTTCTCGTCCTCCGTGCTTGCTTTTTCTCAGAAAGAGCCGTGGTGTGCGTTTTCGCCGGAAAACGCGTTTTCGGCCGAAAACGTGTACGTTTGCACTTCCCCGCCACAGGGAAGCTGCTAGCCGGGAATTCTCTGCCTGGTTCTACCCGCTGCCCGGAACGCTACGCAGGGCAAAAGCGGTTCTCGTCCTCCGTGCTTGCTTTTTCTCAGAAAGAGCCGTGGTGTGCGTTTTCGCCGGAAAACGCGTTTTCGGCCGAAAACGTGTACGTTTGCACTTCCCCGCCACAGGGAAGCTGCTAGCCGGGAATTCTCTGCCTGGTTCTACCCGCTGCCCGGAACGCTACGCAGGGCAAAAGTGGTTCTCGTCCTCCGTGCTTGCTTTTTCTCAGAAAGAGCCGTGGTATGCGCTTTCGCCGGAAAACGCGTTTTCGGCCGAAAACGTGTACGTTTGCACTTCCCCGCCACAGGGAAGCTGCTAGCCGGGAATTCTCTGCCTGGTTCTACCCGCTGCCCGGAACCGCTACGCAGGGCAAAAGCGGTTCTCGTCCTCCGTGCTTGCTTTTTCTCAGAAAGAGCCGTGGTGTGCGTTTTCGCCGGAAAACGCGTTTTCGGCCGAAAACGTGTACGTTTGCACTTCCCCGCCACAGGGAAGCTGCTAGCCGGGAATTCTCTGCCTGGTTCTACCCGCTGCCCGGAACGCTACGCAGGGCAAAAGCGGTTCTCGTCCTCCGTGCTTGCTTTTTCTCAGAAAGAGCCGTGGTGTGCGTTTTCGCCGGAAAACGCGTTTTCGGCCGAAAACGTGTACGTTTGCACTTCCCCGCCACAGGGAAGCTGCTAGCCGGGAATTCTCTGCCTGGTTCTACCCGCTGCCCGGAACGCTACGCAGGGCAAAAGCGGTTCTCGTCCTCCGTGCTTGCTTTTTCTCAGAAAGAGCCGTGGTGTGCGTTTTCGCCGGAAAACGCGTTTTCGGCCGAAAACGTGTACGTTTGCACTTCCCCGCCACAGGGAAGCTGCTAGCCGGGAATTCTCTGCCTGGTTCTACCCGCTGCCCGGAACGCTACGCAGGGCAAAAGCGGTTCTCGTCCTCCGTGCTTGCTTTTTCTCAGAAAGAGCCGTGGTGTGCGTTTTCGCCGGAAAACGCGTTTTCGGCCGAAAACGTGTACGTTTGCACTTCCCCGCCACAGGGAAGCTGCTAGCCGGGAATTCTCTGCCTGGTTCTACCCGCTGCCCGGAACGCTACGCAGGGCAAAAGCGGTTCTCGTCCTCCGTGCTTGCTTTTTCTCAGAAAGAGCCGTGGTGTGCGTTTTCGCCGGAAAACGCGTTTTCGGCCGAAAACGTGTACGTTTGCACTTCCCCGCCACAGGGAAGCTGCTAGCCGGGAATTCTCTGCCTGGTTCTACCCGCTGCCCGGAACGCTACGCAGGGCAAAAGCGGTTCTCGTCCTCCGTGCTTGCTTTTTCTCAGAAAGAGCCGTGGTGTGCGTTTTCGCCGGAAAACGCGTTTTCGGCCGAAAACGTGTACGTTTGCACTTCCCCGCCACAGGGAAGCTGCTAGCCGGGAATTCTCTGCCTGGTTCTACCCGCTGCCCGGAACGCTACGCAGGGCAAAAGCGGTTCTCGTCCTCCGTGCTTGCTTTTTCTCAGAAAGAGCCGTGGTGTGCGTTTTCGCCGGAAAACGCGTTTTCGGCCGAAAACGTGTACGTTTGCACTTCCCCGCCACAGGGAAGCTGCTAGCCGGGAATTCTCTGCCTGGTTCTACCCGCTGCCCGGAACGCTACGCAGGGCAAAAGCGGTTCTCGTCCTCCGTGCTTGCTTTTTCTCAGAAAGAGCCGTGGTGTGCGTTTTCGCCGGAAAACGCGTTTTCGGCCGAAAACGTGTACGTTTGCACTTCCCCGCCACAGGGAAGCTGCTAGCCGGGAATTCTCTGCCTGGTTCTACCCGCTGCCCGGAACGCTACGCAGGGCAAAAGCGGTTCTCGTCCTCCGTGCTTGCTTTTTCTCAGAAAGAGCCGTGGTGTGCGTTTTCGCCGGAAAACGCGTTTTCGGCCGAAAACGTGTACGTTTGCACTTCCCCGCCACAGGGAAGCTGCTAGCCGGGAATTCTCTGCCTGGTTCTACCCGCTGCCCGGAACGCTACGCAGGGCAAAAGCGGTTCTCGTCCTCCGTGCTTGCTTTTTCTCAGAAAGAGCCGTGGTGTGCGTTTTCGCCGGAAAACGCGTTTTCGGCCGAAAACGTGTACGTTTGCACTTCCCCGCCACAGGGAAGCTGCTAGCCGGGAATTCTCTGCCTGGTTCTACCCGCTGCCCGGAACGCTACGCAGGGCAAAAGCGGTTCTCGTCCTCCGTGCTTGCTTTTTCTCAGAAAGAGCCGTGGTGTGCGTTTTCGCCGGAAAACGCGTTTTCGGCCGAAAACGTGTACGTTTGCACTTCCCCGCCACAGGGAAGCTGCTAGCCGGGAATTCTCTGCCTGGTTCTACCCGCTGCCCGGAACGCTACGCAGGGCAAAAGCGGTTCTCGTCCTCCGTGCTTGCTTTTTCTCAGAAAGAGCCGTGGTGTGCGTTTTCGCCGGAAAACGCGTTTTCGGCCGAAAACGTGTACGTTTGCACTTCCCCGCCACAGGGAAGCTGCTAGCCGGGAATTCTCTGCCTGGTTCTACCCGCTGCCCGGAACGCTACGCAGGGCAAAAGCGGTTCTCGTCCTCCGTGCTTGCTTTTTCTCAGAAAGAGCCGTGGTGTGCGTTTTCGCCGGAAAACGCGTTTTCGGCCGAAAACGTGTACGTTTGCACTTCCCCGCCACAGGGAAGCTGCTAGCCGGGAATTCTCTGCCTGGTTCTACCCGCTGCCCGGAACGCTACGCAGGGCAAAAGCGGTTCTCGTCCTCCGTGCTTGCTTTTTCTCAGAAAGAGCCGTGGTGTGCGTTTTCGCCGGAAAACGCGTTTTCGGCCGAAAACGTGTACGTTTGCACTTCCCCGCCACAGGGAAGCTGCTAGCCGGGAATTCTCTGCCTGGTTCTACCCGCTGCCCGGAACGCTACGCAGGGCAAAAGCGGTTCTCGTCCTCCGTGCTTGCTTTTTCTCAGAAAGAGCCGTGGTGTGCGTTTTCGCCGGAAAACGCGTTTTCGGCCGAAAACGTGTACGTTTGCACTTCCCCGCCACAGGGAAGCTGCTAGCCGGGAATTCTCTGCCTGGTTCTACCCGCTGCCCGGAACGCTACGCAGGGCAAAAGCGGTTCTCGTCCTCCGTGCTTGCTTTTTCTCAGAAAGAGCCGTGGTGTGCGTTTTCGCCGGAAAACGCGTTTTCGGCCGAAAACGTGTACGTTTGCACTTCCCCGCCACAGGGAAGCTGCTAGCCGGGAATTCTCTGCCTGGTTCTACCCGCTGCCCGGAACGCTACGCAGGGCAAAAGCGGTTCTCGTCCTCCGTGCTTGCTTTTTCTCAGAAAGAGCCGTGGTGTGCGTTTTCGCCGGAAAACGCGTTTTCGGCCGAAAACGTGTACGTTTGCACTTCCCCGCCACAGGGAAGCTGCTAGCCGGGAATTCTCTGCCTGGTTCTACCCGCTGCCCGGAACGCTACGCAGGGCAAAAGCGGTTCTCGTCCTCCGTGCTTGCTTTTTCTCAGAAAGAGCCGTGGTGTGCGTTTTCGCCGTAAAACGCGTTTTCGGCCGAAAACGTGTACGTTTGCACTTCCCCGCCACAGGGAAGCTGCTAGCCGGGAATTCTCTGCCTGGTTCTACCCGCTGCCCGGAACGCTACGCAGGGCAAAAGCGGTTCTCGTCCTCCGTGCTTGCTTTTTCTCAGAAAGAGCCGTGGTGTGCGCTTTCGCCGGAAAACGCGTTTTCGGCCGAAAACGTGTACGTTTGCACTTCCCCGCCACAGGGAAGCTGCTAGCCGGGAATTCTCTGCCTGGTTCTACCCGCTGCCCGGAACGCTACGCAGGGCAAAAGCGGTTCTCGTCCTCCGTGCTTGCTTTTTCTCAGAAAGAGCCGTGGTGTGCGTTTTCGCCGGAAAACGCGTTTTCGGCCGAAAACGTGTACGTTTGCACTTCCCCGCCACAGGGAAGCTGCTAGCCGGGAATTCTCTGCCTGGTTCTACCCGCTGCCCGGAACGCTACGCAGGGCAAAAGCGGTTCTCGTCCTCCGTGCTTGCTTTTTCTCAGAAAGAGCCGTGGTGTGCGTTTTGGCCGGAAAACGCGTTTTCGGCCGAAAACGTGTACGTTTGCACTTCCCCGCCACAGGGAAGCTGCTAGCCGGGAATTGTCTCCCTGGTTCTACCCGCTGCCCGGAACGCTACGCAGGGCAAAAGCGGTTCTCGTCCTCCGTGCTTGCTTTTTCTCAGAAAGAGCCGTGGTGTGCGTTTTGGCCGGAAAACGCGTTTTCGGCCGAAAACGTGTACGTTTGCACTTCCCCGCCACAGGGAAGCTGCTAGCCGGGAATTCTCTGCCTGGTTCTACCCGCTGCCCGGAACGCTACGCAGGGCAAAAGCGGTTCTCGTCCTCCGTGCTTGCTTTTTCTCAGAAAGAGCCGTGGTGTGCGTTTTCGCCGGAAAACGCGTTTTCGGCCGAAAACGTGTACGTTTGCACTTCCCCGCCACAGGGAAGCTGCTAGCCGGGAATTCTCTGCCTGGTTCTACCCGCTGCCCGGAACGCTACGCAGGGCAAAAGCGGTTCTCGTCCTCCGTGCTTGCTTTTTCTCAGAAAGAGCCGTGGTGTGCGTTTTCGCCGGCAAACGCGTTTTCGGCCGAAAACGTGTACGTTTGCACTTCCCCGCCACAGGGAAGCTGCTAGCCGGGAATTCTCTGCCTGGTTCTACCCGCTGCCCGGAACGCTAAGCAGGGCAAAAGCGGTTCTCGTCCTCCGTGCTTGCTTTTTCTCAGAAAGAGCCGTGGTGTGCGTTTTCGCCGGAAAACGCGTTTTCGGCCGAAAACGTGTACCTTTGCACTTCCCCGCCACAGGGAAGCTGCTAGCCGGGAATTCTCTGCCTGGTTCTACCCGCTGCCCGGAACGCTACGCAGGGCAAAAGCGGTTCTCCTCCTCCGTGCTTGCTTTTTCTCAGAAAGAGCCGTGGTGTGCGCTTTCGCCGGAAAACGCGTTTTCGGCCGAAAACGTGTACGTTTGCACTTCCCCGCCACAGGGAAGCTGCTAGCCGGGAATTCTCTGCCTGGTTCTACCCGCTGCCCGGAACGCTACGCAGGGCAAAAGCGGTTCTCGTCCTCCGTGCTTGCTTTTTCTCAGAAAGAGCCGTGGTGTGCGTTTTCGCCGTAAAACGCGTTTTCGGCCGAAAACGTGTACGTTTGCACTTCCCCGCCACAGGGAAGCTGCTAGCCGGGAATTCTCTGCCTGGTTCTACCCGCTGCCCGGAACGCTACGCAGGGCAAAAGCGGTTCTCGTCCTCCGTGCTTGCTTTTTCTCAGAAAGAGCCGTGGTGTGCGATTTCGCCGGAAAACGCGTTTTCGGCCGAAAACGTGTACGTTTGCACTTCCCCGCCACAGGGAAGCTGCTAGCCGGGAATTCTCTGCCTGGTTCTACCCGCTGCCCGGAACGCTACGCAGGGCAAAAGCGGTTCTCGTCCTCCGTGCTTGCTTTTTCTCAGAAAGAGCCGTGGTGTGCGTTTTCGCCGGAAAACGCGTTTTCGGCCGAAAACGTGTACGTTTGCACTTCCCCGCCACAGGGAAGCTGCTAGCCGGGAATTCTCTCCCTGGTTCTACCCGCTGCCCGGAACGCTACGCAGGGCAAAAGCGGTTCTCGTCCTCCGTGCTTGCTTTTTCTCAGAAAGAGCCGTGGTGTGCGTTTTCGCCGGAAAACGCGTTTTCGGCCGAAACCGTGTACGTTTGCACTTCCCCGCCACAGGGAAGCTGCTAGCCGGGAATTCTCTGCCTGGTTCTACCCGCTACCCGGAACGCTACGCAGGGCAAAAGCGGTTCTCGTCCTCCGTGCTTGCTTTTTCTCAGAAAGAGCCGTGGTGTGCGTTTTGGCCGGAAAACGCGTTTTCGGCCGAAAACGTGTACGTTTGCACTTCCCCGCCACAGGGAAGCTGCTAGCCGGGAATTCTCTGCCTGGTTCTACCCGCTGCCCGGAACGCTACGCAGGGCAAAAGCGGTTCTCGTCCTCCGTGCTTGCTTTTTCTCAGAAAGAGCCGTGGTGTGCGTTTTCGCCGGAAAACGCGTTTTCGGCCGAAAACGTGTACGTTTGCACTTCCCCGCCACAGGGAAGCTGCTAGCCGGGAATTCTCTGCCTGGTTCTACCCGCTGCCCGGAACGCTACGCAGGGCAAAAGCGGTTCTCGTCCTCCGTGCTTGCTTTTTCTCAGAAAGAGCCGTGGTGTGCGTTTTCGCCGGAAAACGCGTTTTCGGCCGAAAACGTGTACGTTTGCACTTCCCCGCCACAGGGAAGCTGCTAGCCGGGAATTCTCTGCCTGGTTCTACCCGCTGCCCGGAACGCTACGCAGGGCAAAAGCGGTTCTCGTCCTCCGTGCTTGCTTTTTCTCAGAAAGAGCCGTGGTGTGCGTTTTCGCCGGAAAACGCGTTTTCGGCCGAAAACGTGTACGTTTGCACTTCCCCGCCACAGGGAAGCTGCTAGCCGGGAATTCTCTGCCTGGTTCTACCCGCTGCCCGGAACGCTACGCAGGGCAAAAGCGGTTCTCGTCCTCCGTGCTTGCTTTTTCTCAGAAAGAGCCGTGGTGTGCGCTTTCGCCGGAAAACGCGTTTTCGGCCGAAAACGTGTACGTTTGCACTTCCCCGCCACAGGGAAGCTGCTAGCCGGGAATTCTCTGCCTGGTTCTACCCGCTGCCCGGAACGCTACGCAGGGCAAAAGCGGTTCTCGTCCTCCGTGCTTGCTTTTTCTCAGAAAGAGCCGTGGTGTGCGTTTTCGCCGTAAAACGCGTTTTCGGCCGAAAACGTGTACGTTTCCACTTCCCCGCCACAGGGAAGCTGCTAGCCGGGAATTCTCTCCCTGGTTCTACCCGCTGCCCGGAACGCTACGCAGGGCAAAAGCGGTTCTCGTCCTCCGTGCTTGCTTTTTCTCAGAAAGAGCCGTGGTGTGCGTTTTCGCCGGAAAACGCGTTTTCGGCCGAAAACGTGTACGTTTGCACTTCCCCGCCACAGGGAAGCTGCTAGCCGGGAATTCTCTGCCTGGTTCTACCCGCTGCCCGGAACGCTACGCAGGGCAAAAGCGGTTCTCGTCCTCCGTGCTTGCTTTTTCTCAGAAAGAGCCGTGGTGTGCGATTTCGCCGGAAAACGCGTTTTCGGCCGAAAACGTGTACGTTTGCACTTCCCCGCCACAGGGAAGCTGCTAGCCGGGAATTCTCTGCCTGGTTCTACCCGCTGCCCGGAACGCTACGCAGGGCAAAAGCGGTTCTCGTCCTCCGTGCTTGCTTTTTCTCAGAAAGAGCCGTGGTGTGCGTTTTGGCCGGAAAACGCGTTTTCGGCCGAAAACGTGTACGTTTGCACTTCCCCGCCACAGGGAAGCTGCTAGCCGGGAATTCTCTGCCTGGTTCTACCCGCTGCCCGGAACGCTACGCAGGGCAAAAGCGGTTCTCGTCCTCCGTGCTTGCTTTTTCTCAGAAAGAGCCGTGGTGTGCGTTTTCGCCGGAAAACGCGTTTTCGGCCGAAAACGTGTACGTTTGCACTTCCCCGCCACAGGGAAGCTGCTAGCCGGGAATTCTCTGCCTGGTTCTACCCGCTGCCCGGAACGCTACGCAGGGCAAAAGCGGTTCTCGTCCTCCGTGCTTGCTTTTTCTCAGAAAGAGCCGTGGTGTGCGTTTTCGCCGGAAAACGCGTTTTCGGCCGAAAACGTGTACGTTTGCACTTCCCCGCCACAGGGAAGCTGCTAGCCGGGAATTCTCTGCCTGGTTCTACCCGCTACCCGGAACGCTACGCAGGGCAAAAGCGGTTCTCGTCCTCCGTGCTTGCTTTTTCTCAGAAAGAGCCGTGGTGTGCGTTTTGGCCGGAAAACGCGTTTTCGGCCGAAAACGTGTACGTTTGCACTTCCCCGCCACAGGGAAGCTGCTAGCCGGGAATTCTCTGCCTGGTTCTACCCGCTGCCCGGAACGCTACGCAGGGCAAAAGCGGTTCTCGTCCTCCGTGCTTGCTTTTTCTCAGAAAGAGCCGTGGTGTGCGTTTTCGCCGGAAAACGCGTTTTCGGCCGAAAACGTGTACGTTTGCACTTCCCCGCCACAGGGAAGCTGCTAGCCGGGAATTCTCTGCCTGGTTCTACCCGCTGCCCGGAACGCTACGCAGGGCAAAAGCGGTTCTCGTCCTCCGTGCTTGCTTTTTCTCAGAAAGAGCCGTGGTGTGCGTTTTCGCCGGAAAACGCGTTTTCGGCCGAAAACGTGTACGTTTGCACTTCCCCGCCACAGGGAAGCTGCTAGCCGGGAATTCTCTCCCTGGTTCTACCCGCTGCCCGGAACGCTACGCAGGGCAAAAGCGGTTCTCGTCCTCCGTGCTTGCTTTTTCTCAGAAAGAGCCGTGGTGTGCGTTTTCGCCGGAAAACGCGTTTTCGGCCGAAAACGTGTACGTTTGCACTTCCCCGCCACAGGGAAACTGCTAGCCGGGAATTCTCTGCCTGGTTCTACCCGCTGCCCGGAACGCTAAGCAGGGCAAAAGCGGTTCTCGTCCTCCGTGCTTGCTTTTTCTCAGAAAGAGCCGTGGTGTGCGTTTTCGCCGGAAAACGCGTTTTCGGCCGAAAACGTGTACGTTTGCACTTCCCCGCCACAGGGAAGCTGCTAGCCGGGAATTCTCTGCCTGGTTCTACCCGCTGCCCGGAACGCTACGCAGGGCAAAAGCGGTTCTCGTCCTCCGTGCTTGCTTTTTCTCAGAAAGAGCCGTGGTGTGCGCTTTCGCCGGAAAACGCGTTTTCGGCCGAAAACGTGTACGTTTGCACTTCCCCGCCACAGGGAAGCTGCTAGCCGGGAATTCTCTGCCTGGTTCTACCCGCTGCCCGGAACGCTACGCAGGGCAAAAGCGGTTCTCGTCCTCCGTGCTTGCTTTTTCTCAGAAAGAGCCGTGGTGTGCGATTTCGCCGGAAAACGCGTTTTCGGCCGAAAACGTGTACGTTTGCACTTCCCCGCCACAGGGAAGCTGCTAGCCGGGAATTCTCTGCCTGGTTCTACCCGCTGCCCGGAACGCTACGCAGGGCAAAAGCGGTTCTCGTCCTCCGTGCTTGCTTTTTCTCAGAAAGAGCCGTGGTGTGCGTTTTCGCCGGAAAACGCGTTTTCGGCCGAAAACGTGTACGTTTGCACTTCCCCGCCACAGGGAAGCTGCTAGCCGGGAATTCTCTGCCTGGTTCTACCCGCTGCCCGGAACGCTACGCAGGGCAAAAGCGGTTCTCGTCCTCCGTGCTTGCTTTTTCTCAGAAAGAGCCGTGGTGTGCGTTTTCGCCGGAAAACGCGTTTTCGGCCGAAAACGTGTACGTTTGCACTTCCCCGCCACAGGGAAGCTGCTAGCCGGGAATTCTCTGCCTGGTTCTACCCGCTGCCCGGAACGCTACGCAGGGCAAAAGCGGTTCTCGTCCTCCGTGCTTGCTTTTTCTCAGAAAGAGCCGTGGTGTGCGTTTTCGCCGGAAAACGCGTTTTCGGCCGAAAACGTGTACGTTTGCACTTCCCCGCCACAGGGAAGCTGCTAGCCGGGAATTCTCTGCCTGGTTCTACCCGCTGCCCGGAACGCTACGCAGGGCAAAAGCGGTTCTCGTCCTCCGTGCTTGCTTTTTCTCAGAAAGAGCCGTGGTGTGCGTTTTCGCCGGAAAACGCGTTTTCGGCCGAAAACGTGTACGTTTGCACTTCCCCGCCACAGGGAAGCTGCTAGCCGGGAATTCTCTGCCTGGTTCTACCCGCTGCCCGGAACGCTACGCAGGGCAAAAGCGGTTCTCGTCCTCCGTGCTTGCTTTTTCTCAGAAAGAGCCGTGGTGTGCGTTTTCGCCGGAAAACGCGTTTTCGGCCGAAAACGTGTACGTTTGCACTTCCCCGCCACAGGGAAGCTGCTAGCCGGGAATTCTCTGCCTGGTTCTACCCGCTGCCCGGAACGCTACGCAGGGCAAAAGCGGTTCTCGTCCTCCGTGCTTGCTTTTTCTCAGAAAGAGCCGTGGTGTGCGTTTTCGCCGGAAAACGCGTTTTCGGCCGAAAACGTGTACGTTTGCACTTCCCCGCCACAGGGAAGCTGCTAGCCGGGAATTCTCTGCCTGGTTCTACCCGCTGCCCGGAACGCTACGCAGGGCAAAAGCGGTTCTCGTCCTCCGTGCTTGCTTTTTCTCAGAAAGAGCCGTGGTGTGCGTTTTCGCCGGAAAACGCGTTTTCGGCCGAAAACGTGTACGTTTGCACTTCCCCGCCACAGGGAAGCTGCTAGCCGGGAATTCTCTGCCTGGTTCTACCCGCTGCCCGGAACGCTACGCAGGGCAAAAGCGGTTCTCGTCCTCCGTGCTTGCTTTTTCTCAGAAAGAGCCGTGGTGTGCGTTTTCGCCGGAAAACGCGTTTTCGGCCGAAAACGTGTACGTTTGCACTTCCCCGCCACAGGGAAGCTGCTAGCCGGGAATTCTCTGCCTGGTTCTACCCGCTGCCCGGAACGCTACGCAGGGCAAAAGCGGTTCTCGTCCTCCGTGCTTGCTTTTTCTCAGAAAGAGCCGTGGTGTGCGCTTTCGCCGGAAAACGCGTTTTCGGCCGAAAACGTGTACGTTTGCACTTCCCCGCCACAGGGAAGCTGCTAGCCGGGAATTCTCTGCCTGGTTCTACCCGCTGCCCGGAACGCTACGCAGGGCAAAAGCGGTTCTCGTCCTCCGTGCTTGCTTTTTCTCAGAAAGAGCCGTGGTGTGCGTTTTCGCCGGAAAACGCGTTTTCGGCCGAAAACGTGTACGTTTGCACTTCCCCGCCACAGGGAAGCTGCTAGCCGGGAATTCTCTGCCTGGTTCTACCCGCTGCCCGGAACGCTACGCAGGGCAAAAGCGGTTCTCGTCCTCCGTGCTTGCTTTTTCTCAGAAAGAGCCGTGGTGTGCGTTTTCGCCGGAAAACGCGTTTTCGGCCGAAAACGTGTACGTTTGCACTTCCCCGCCACAGGGAAGCTGCTAGCCGGGAATTCTCTGCCTGGTTCTACCCGCTGCCCGGAACGCTACGCAGGGCAAAAGCGGTTCTCGTCCTCCGTGCTTGCTTTTTCTCAGAAAGAGCCGTGGTGTGCGCTTTCGCCGGAAAACGCGTTTTCGGCCGAAAACGTGTACGTTTGCACTTCCCCGCCACAGGGAAGCTGCTAGCCGGGAATTCTCTGCCTGGTTCTACCCGCTGCCCGGAACGCTACGCAGGGCAAAAGCGGTTCTCGTCCTCCGTGCTTGCTTTTTCTCAGAAAGAGCCGTGGTGTGCGTTTTCGCCGGAAAACGCGTTTTCGGCCGAAAACGTGTACCTTTGCACTTCCCCGCCACAGGGAAGCTGCTAGCCGGGAATTCTCTGCCTGGTTCTACCCGCTGCCCGGAACGCTACGCAGGGCAAAAGCGGTTCTCGTCCTCCGTGCTTGCTTTTTCTCAGAAAGAGCCGTGGTGTGCGCTTTCGCCGGAAAACGCGTTTTCGGCCGAAAACGTGTACGTTTGCACTTCCCCGCCACAGGGAAGCTGCTAGCCGGGAATTCTCTGCCTGGTTCTACCCGCTGCCCGGAACGCTACGCAGGGCAAAAGCGGTTCTCGTCCTCCGTGCTTGCTTTTTCTCAGAAAGAGCCGTGGTGTGCGATTTCGCCGTAAAACGCGTTTTCGGCCGAAAACGTGTACGTTTGCACTTCCCCGCCACAGGGAAGCTGCTAGCCGGGAATTCTCTGCCTGGTTCTACCCGCTGCCCGGAACGCTACGCAGGGCAAAAGCGGTTCTCGTCCTCCGTGCTTGCTTTTTCTCAGAAAGAGCCGTGGTGTGCGTTTTCGCCGGAAAACGCGTTTTCGGCCGAAAACGTGTACGTTTGCACTTCCCCGCCACAGGGAAGCTGCTAGCCGGGAATTCTCTGCCTGGTTCTACCCGCTGCCCGGAACGCTACGCAGGGCAAAAGCGGTTCTCGTCCTCCGTGCTTGCTTTTTCTCAGAAAGAGCCGTGGTGTGCGATTTCGCCGGAAAACGCGTTTTCGACCGAAAACGTGTACGTTTGCACTTCCCCGCCACAGGGAAGCTGCTAGCCGGGAATTCTCTGCCTGGTTCTACCCGCTGCCCGGAACGCTACGCAGGGCAAAAGCGGTTCTCGTCCTCCGTGCTTGCTTTTTCTCAGAAAGAGCCGTGGTGTGCGTTTTCGCCGGAAAACGCGTTTTCGGCCGAAAACGTGTACGTTTGCACTTCCCCGCCACAGGGAAGCTGCTAGCCGGGAATTCTCTGCCTGGTTCTACCCGCTGCCCGGAACGCTACGCAGGGCAAAAGCGGTTCTCGTCCTCCGTGCTTGCTTTTTCTCAGAAAGAGCCGTGGTGTGCGTTTTCGCCGGAAAACGCGTTTTCGGCCGAAAACGTGTACGTTTGCACTTCCCCGCCACAGGGAAGCTGCTAGCCGGGAATTCTCTGCCTGGTTCTACCCGCTGCCCGGAACGCTACGCAGGGCAAAAGCGGTTCTCGTCCTCCGTGCTTGCTTTTTCTCAGAAAGAGCCGTGGTGTGCGCTTTCGCCGGAAAACGCGTTTTCGGCCGAAAACGTGTACGTTTGCACTTCCCCGCCACAGGGAAGCTGCTAGCCGGGAATTCTCTGCCTGGTTCTACCCGCTGCCCGGAACGCTACGCAGGGCAAAAGCGGTTCTCGTCCTCCGTGCTTGCTTTTTCTCAGAAAGAGCCGTGGTGTGCGTTTTCGCCGGAAAACGCGTTTTCGGCCGAAAACGTGTACCTTTGCACTTCCCCGCCACAGGGAAGCTGCTAGCCGGGAATTTTCTGCCTGGCTCTACCCGCTGCCCGGAACGCTACGCAGGGCAAAAGCGGTTCTCGTCCTCCGTGCTTGCTTTTTCTCAGAAAGAGCCGTGGTGTGCGTTTTCGCCGGAAAACGCGTTTTCGGCCGAAAACGTGTACGTTTGCACTTCCCCGCCACAGGGAAGCTGCTAGCCGGGAATTCTCTGCCTGGTTCTACCCGCTGCCCGGAACGCTACGCAGGGCAAAAGCGGTTCTCGTCCTCCGTGCTTGCTTTTTCTCAGAAAGAGCCGTGGTGTGCGCTTTCGCCGGAAAACGCGTTTTCGGCCGAAAACGTGTACGTTTGCACTTCCCCGCCACAGGGAAGCTGCTAGCCGGGAATTCTCTGCCTGGTTCTACCCGCTGCCCGGAACGCTACGCAGGGCAAAAGCGGTTCTCGTCCTCCGTGCTTGCTTTTTCTCAGAAAGAGACGTGGTGTGCGTTTTCGCCGGAAAACGCGTTTTCGGCCGAAAACGTGTACGTTTGCACTTCCCCGCCACAGGGAAGCTGCTAGCCGGGAATTCTCTGCCTGGTTCTACCCGCTGCCCGGAACGCTACGCAGGGCAAAAGCGGTTCTCGTCCTCCGTGCTTGCTTTTTCTCAGAAAGAGCCGTGGTGTGCGTTTTCGCCGGAAAACGCGTTTTCGGCCGAAAACGTGTACGTTTGCACTTCCCCGCCACAGGGAAGCTGCTAGCCGGGAATTCTCTGCCTGGTTCTACCCGCTGCCCGGAACGCTACGCAGGGCAAAAGCGGTTCTCGTCCTCCGTGCTTGCTTTTTCTCAGAAAGAGCCGTGGTGTGCGTTTTCGCCGGAAAACGCGTTTTCGGCCGAAACCGTGTACGTTTGCACTTCCCCGCCACAGGGAAGCTGCTAGCCGGGAATTCTCTGCCTGGTTCTACCCGCTGCCCGGAACGCTACGCAGGGCAAAAGCGGTTCTCGTCCTCCGTGCTTGCTTTTTCTCAGAAAGAGCCGTGGTGTGCGCTTTCGCCGGAAAACGCGTTTTCGGCCGAAAACGTGTACGTTTGCACTTCCCCGCCACAGGGAAGCTGCTAGCCGGGAATTCTCTGCCTGGTTCTACCCGCTGCCCGGAACGCTACGCAGGGCAAAAGCGGTTCTCGTCCTCCGTGCTTGCTTTTTCTCAGAAAGAGCCGTGGTGTGCGTTTTCGCCGGAAAACGCGTTTTCGGCCGAAAACGTGTACGTTTGCACTTCCCCGCCACAGGGAAGCTGCTAGCCGGGAATTCTCTGCCTGGTTCTACCCGCTGCCCGGAACGCTACGCAGGGCAAAAGCGGTTCTCGTCCTCCGTGCTTGCTTTTTCTCAGAAAGAGCCGTGGTGTGCGTTTTGGCCGGAAAACGCGTTTTCGGCCGAAAACGTGTACGTTTGCACTTCCCCGCCACAGGGAAGCTGCTAGCCGGGAATTCTCTGCCTGGTTCTACCCGCTGCCCGGAACGCTACGCAGGGCAAAAGCGGTTCTCGTCCTCCGTGCTTGCTTTTTCTCAGAAAGAGCCGTGGTGTGCGTTTTCGCCGGAAAACGCGTTTTCGGCCGAAACCGTGTACGTTTGCACTTCCCCGCCACAGGGAAGCTGCTAGCCGGGAATTCTCTGCCTGGTTCTACCCGCTGCCCGGAACGCTACGCAGGGCAAAAGCGGTTCTCGTCCTCCGTGCTTGCTTTTTCTCAGAAAGAGCCGTGGTGTGCGCTTTCGCCGGAAAACGCGTTTTCGGCCGAAAACGTGTACGTTTGCACTTCCCCGCCACAGGGAAGCTGCTAGCCGGGAATTCTCTGCCTGGTTCTACCCGCTGCCCGGAACGCTACGCAGGGCAAAAGCGGTTCTCGTCCTCCGTGCTTGCTTTTTCTCAGAAAGAGACGTGGTGTGCGTTTTCGCCGGAAAACGCGTTTTCGGCCGAAAACGTGTACGTTTGCACTTCCCCGCCACAGGGAAGCTGCTAGCCGGGAATTCTCTGCCTGGTTCTACCCGCTGCCCGGAACGCTACGCAGGGCAAAAGCGGTTCTCGTCCTCCGTGCTTGCTTTTTCTCAGAAAGAGCCGTGGTGTGCGATTTCGCCGTAAAACGCGTTTTCGGCCGAAAACGTGTACGTTTGCACTTCCCCGCCACAGGGAAGCTGCTAGCCGGGAATTCTCTGCCTGGTTCTACCCGCTGCCCGGAACGCTACGCAGGGCAAAAGCGGTTCTCGTCCTCCGTGCTTGCTTTTTCTCAGAAAGAGCCGTGGTGTGCGTTTTCGCCGGAAAACGCGTTTTCGGCCGAAAACGTGTACGTTTGCACTTCCCCGCCACAGGGAAGCTGCTAGCCGGGAATTCTCTGCCTGGTTCTACCCGCTGCCCGGAACGCTACGCAGGGCAAAAGCGGTTCTCGTCCTCCGTGCTTGCTTTTTCTCAGAAAGAGCCGTGGTGTGCGATTTCGCCGGAAAACGCGTTTTCGACCGAAAACGTGTACGTTTGCACTTCCCCGCCACAGGGAAGCTGCTAGCCGGGAATTCTCTGCCTGGTTCTACCCGCTGCCCGGAACGCTACGCAGGGCAAAAGCGGTTCTCGTCCTCCGTGCTTGCTTTTTCTCAGAAAGAGCCGTGGTGTGCGTTTTCGCCGGAAAACGCGTTTTCGGCCGAAAACGTGTACGTTTGCACTTCCCCGCCACAGGGAAGCTGCTAGCCGGGAATTCTCTGCCTGGTTCTACCCGCTGCCCGGAACGCTACGCAGGGCAAAAGCGGTTCTCGTCCTCCGTGCTTGCTTTTTCTCAGAAAGAGCCGTGGTGTGCGTTTTCGCCGGAAAACGCGTTTTCGGCCGAAAACGTGTACGTTTGCACTTCCCCGCCACAGGGAAGCTGCTAGCCGGGAATTCTCTGCCTGGTTCTACCCGCTGCCCGGAACGCTACGCAGGGCAAAAGCGGTTCTCGTCCTCCGTGCTTGCTTTTTCTCAGAAAGAGCCGTGGTGTGCGTTTTCGCCGGAAAACGCGTTTTCGGCCGAAAACGTGTACGTTTGCACTTCCCCGCCACAGGGAAGGTGCTAGCCGGGAATTCTCTGCCTGGTTCTACCCGCTGCCCGGAACGCTACGCAGGGCAAAAGCGGTTCTCGTCCTCCGTGCTTGCTTTTTCTCAGAAAGAGCCGTGGTGTGCGTTTTCGCCGGAAAACGCGTTTTCGGCCGAAAACGTGTACGTTTGCACTTCCCCGCCACAGGGAAGCTGCTAGCCGGGAATTGTCTGCCTGGTTCTACCCGCTGCCCGGAACGCTACGCAGGGCAAAAGCGGTTCTCGTCCTCCGTGCTTGCTTTTTCTCAGAAAGAGACGTGGTGTGCGTTTTCGCCGGAAAACGCGTTTTCGGCCGAAAACGTGTACGTTTGCACTTCCCCGCCACAGGGAAGCTGCTAGCCGGGAATTCTCTGCCTGGTTCTACCCGCTGCCCGGAACGCTACGCAGGGCAAAAGCGGTTCTCGTCCTCCGTGCTTGCTTTTTCTCAGAAAGAGCCGTGGTGTGCGATTTCGCCGTAAAACGCGTTTTCGGCCGAAAACGTGTACGTTTGCACTTCCCCGCCACAGGGAAGCTGCTAGCCGGGAATTCTCTGCCTGGTTCTACCCGCTGCCCGGAACGCTACGCAGGGCAAAAGCGGTTCTCGTCCTCCGTGCTTGCTTTTTCTCAGAAAGAGCCGTGGTGTGCGTTTTCGCCGGAAAACGCGTTTTCGGCCGAAAACGTGTACGTTTGCACTTCCCCGCCACAGGGAAGCTGCTAGCCGGGAATTCTCTGCCTGGTTCTACCCGCTGCCCGGAACGCTACGCAGGGCAAAAGCGGTTCTCGTCCTCCGTGCTTGCTTTTTCTCAGAAAGAGCCGTGGTGTGCGATTTCGCCGGAAAACGCGTTTTCGACCGAAAACGTGTACGTTTGCACTTCCCCGCCACAGGGAAGCTGCTAGCCGGGAATTCTCTGCCTGGTTCTACCCGCTGCCCGGAACGCTACGCAGGGCAAAAGCGGTTCTCGTCCTCCGTGCTTGCTTTTTCTCAGAAAGAGCCGTGGTGTGCGTTTTCGCCGGAAAACGCGTTTTCGGCCGAAAACGTGTACGTTTGCACTTCCCCGCCACAGGGAAGCTGCTAGCCGGGAATTCTCTGCCTGGTTCTACCCGCTGCCCGGAACGCTACGCAGGGCAAAAGCGGTTCTCGTCCTCCGTGCTTGCTTTTTCTCAGAAAGAGCCGTGGTGTGCGTTTTCGCCGGAAAACGCGTTTTCGGCCGAAAACGTGTACGTTTGCACTTCCCCGCCACAGGGAAGCTGCTAGCCGGGAATTCTCTGCCTGGTTCTACCCGCTGCCCGGAACGCTACGCAGGGCAAAAGCGGTTCTCGTCCTCCGTGCTTGCTTTTTCTCAGAAAGAGCCGTGGTGTGCGCTTTCGCCGGAAAACGCGTTTTCGGCCGAAAACGTGTACGTTTGCACTTCCCCGCCACAGGGAAGCTGCTAGCCGGGAATTCTCTGCCTGGTTCTACCCGCTGCCCGGAACGCTACGCAGGGCAAAAGCGGTTCTCGTCCTCCGTGCTTGCTTTTTCTCAGAAAGAGCCGTGGTGTGCGTTTTCACCGGAAAACGCGTTTTCGGCCGAAAACGTGTACGTTTGCACTTCCCCGCCACAGGAAGCTGCTAGCCGGGAATTTCTCTGCCTGGTTCTACCCGCTGCCCGGAACGCTACGCAGGGCAAAAGCGGTTCTCGTCCTCCGTGCTTGCTTTTTCTCAGAAAGAGCCGTGGTGTGCGCTTTCGCCGAAAACGCGTTTTCGGCCGAAAACGTGTACGTTTGCACTTCCCCGCCACAGGGAAGCTGCTAGCCGGGAATTCTCTGCCTGGTTCTACCCGCTGCCCGGAACGCTACGCAGGGCAAAAGCGGTTCTCGTCCTCCGTGCTTGCTTTTTCTCAGAAAGAGCCGTGGTGTGCGCTTTCGCCGGAAAACGCGTTTTCGGCCGAAAACGTGTACGTTTGCACTTCCCCGCCACAGGGAAGCTGCTAGCCGGGAATTCTCTGCCTGGTTCTACCCGCTGCCCGGAACGCTACGCAGGGCAAAAGCGGTTCTCGTCCTCCGTGCTTGCTTTTTCTCAGAAAGAGACGTGGTGTGCGTTTTCGCCGGAAAACGCGTTTTCGGCCGAAAACGTGTACGTTTGCACTTCCCCGCCACAGGGAAGCTGCTAGCCGGGAATTCTCTGCCTGGTTCTACCCGCTGCCCGGAACGCTACGCAGGGCAAAAGCGGTTCTCGTCCTCCGTGCTTGCTTTTTCTCAGAAAGAGCCGTGGTGTGCGTTTTCGCCGGAAAACGCGTTTTCGGCCGAAAACGTGTACGTTTGCACTTCCCCGCCACAGGGAAGCTGCTAGCCGGGAATTCTCTGCCCTGGTTCTACCCGCTGCCCGGAACGCTACGCAGGGCAAAAGCGGTTCTCGTCCTCCGTGCTTGCTTTTTCTCAGAAAGAGCCGTGGTGTGCGCTTTCGCCGGAAAACGCGTTTTCGGCCGAAAACGTGTACGTTTGCACTTCCCCGCCACAGGGAAGCTGCTAGCCGGGAATTCTCTGCCTGGTTCTACCCGCTGCCCGGAACGCTACGCAGGGCAAAAGCGGTTCTCGTCCTCCGTGCTTGCTTTTTCTCAGAAAGAGCCGTGGTGTGCGTTTTCGCCGGAAAACGCGTTTTCGGCCGAAAACGTGTACGTTTGCACTTCCCCGCCACAGGGAAGCTGCTAGCCGGGAATTCTCTGCCTGTTCTACCCGCTGCCCGGAACGCTACGCAGGGCAAAAGCGGTTCTCGTCCTCCGTGCTTGCTTTTTCTCAGAAAGAGCCGTGGTGTGCGTTTCGCCGGAAAACGCGTTTTCGGCCGAAAACGTGTACGTTTGCACTTCCCCGCCACAGGGAAGCTGCTAGCCGGGAATTCTCTGCCTGGTTCTACCCGCTGCCCGGAACGCTACGCAGGGCAAAAGCGGTTCTCGTCCTCCGTGCTTGCTTTTTCTCAGAAAGAGACGTGGTGTGCGTTTTCGCCGGAAAACGCGTTTTCGGCCGAAAACGTGTACGTTTGCACTTCCCCGCCACAGGGAAGCTGCTAGCCGGGAATTCTCTGCCTGGTTCTACCCGCTGCCCGGAACGCTACGCAGGGCAAAAGCGGTTCTCGTCCTCCGTGCTTGCTTTTTCTCAGAAAGAGCCGTGGTGTGCGATTTCGCCGGAAAACGCGTTTTCGGCCGAAAACGTGTACGTTTGCACTTCCCCGCCACAGGGAAGCTGCTAGCCGGGAATTCTCTGCCTGGTTCTACCCGCTGCCCGGAACGCTACGCAGGGCAAAAGCGGTTCTCGTCCTCCGTGCTTGCTTTTTCTCAGAAAGAGCCGTGGTGTGCGTTTTCGCCGGAAAACGCGTTTTCGGCCGAAAACGTGTACGTTTGCACTTCCCCGCCACAGGGAAGCTGCTAGCCGGGAATTCTCTGCCTGGTTCTACCCGCTGCCCGGAACGCTACGCAGGGCAAACCGGTTCTCGTCCTCCGTGCTTGCTTTTTCTCAGAAGAGCCGTGGTGTGCTCCCGCTGCCCGGTCCACGGCAGGCAAAACGGTTCTCGTCTCGTGCTTGCTTTTCTCAGAAAGAGCCGTGTGTGTAGCCGGGAATTCTCTGCCTGGTTCTACCCGCTGCCCGGAACGCTACGCAGGGCAAAAGCGGTTCTCGTCCTCCGTGCTTGCTTTTTCTCAGAAAGAGCCGTGGTGTGCGTTTTCGCCGGAAAACGCGTTTTCGGCCGAAAACGTGTACGTTTGCACTTCCCCGCCACAGGGAAGCTGCTAGCCGGGAATTCTCTGCCTGGTTCTACCCGCTGCCCGGAACGCTACGCAGGGCAAAAGCGGTTCTCGTCCTCCGTGCTTGCTTTTTCTCAGAAAGAGCCGTGGTGTGCGTTTTCGCCGGAAAACGCGTTTTCGGCCGAAAACGTGTACGTTTGCACTTCCCCGCCACAGGGAAGCTGCTAGCCGGGAATTCTCTGCCTGGTTCTACCCGCTGCCCGGAACGCTACGCAGGGCAAAAGCGGTTCTCGTCCTCCGTGCTTGCTTTTTCTCAGAAAGAGCCGTGGTGTGCGTTTTCGCCGGAAAACGCGTTTTCGGCCGAAAACGTGTACGTTTGCACTTCCCCGCCACAGGGAAGCTGCTAGCCGGGAATTCTCTGCCTGGTTCTACCCGCTGCCCGGAACGCTACGCAGGGCAAAAGCGGTTCTCGTCCTCCGTGCTTGCTTTTTCTCAGAAAGAGCCGTGGTGTGCGTTTTCGCCGGAAAACGCGTTTTCGGCCGAAAACGTGTACGTTTGCACTTCCCCGCCACAGGGAAGCTGCTAGCCGGGAATTCTCTGCCTGGTTCTACCCGCTGCCCGGAACGCTACGCAGGGCAAAAGCGGTTCTCGTCCTCCGTGCTTGCTTTTTCTCAGAAAGAGCCGTGGTGTGCGTTTTCGCCGGAAAACGCGTTTTCGGCCGAAAACGTGTACGTTTGCACTTCCCCGCCACAGGGAAGCTGCTAGCCGGGAATTCTCTGCCTGGTTCTACCCGCTGCCCGGAACGCTACGCAGGGCAAAAGCGGTTCTCGTCCTCCGTGCTTGCTTTTTCTCAGAAAGAGCCGTGGTGTGCGTTTTCGCCGGAAAACGCGTTTTCGGCCGAAAACGTGTACGTTTGCACTTCCCCGCCACAGGGAAGCTGCTAGCCGGGAATTCTCTGCCTGGTTCTACCCGCTGCCCGGAACGCTACGCAGGGCAAAAGCGGTTCTCGTCCTCCGTGCTTGCTTTTTCTCAGAAAGAGCCGTGGTGTGCGTTTTCGCCGGAAAACGCGTTTTCGGCCGAAAACGTGTACGTTTGCACTTCCCCGCCACAGGGAAGCTGCTAGCCGGGAATTCTCTGCCTGGTTCTACCCGCTGCCCGGAACGCTACGCAGGGCAAAAGCGGTTCTCGTCCTCCGTGCTTGCTTTTTCTCAGAAAGAGCCGTGGTGTGCGTTTTCGCCGGAAAACGCGTTTTCGGCCGAAAACGTGTACGTTTGCACTTCCCCGCCACAGGGAAGCTGCTAGCCGGGAATTCTCTGCCTGGTTCTACCCGCTGCCCGGAACGCTACGCAGGGCAAAAGCGGTTCTCGTCCTCCGTGCTTGCTTTTTCTCAGAAAGAGCCGTGGTGTGCGTTTTCGCCGGAAAACGCGTTTTCGGCCGAAAACGTGTACGTTTGCACTTCCCCGCCACAGGGAAGCTGCTAGCCGGGAATTCTCTGCCTGGTTCTACCCGCTGCCCGGAACGCTACGCAGGGCAAAAGCGGTTCTCGTCCTCCGTGCTTGCTTTTTCTCAGAAAGAGCCGTGGTGTGCGTTTTCGCCGGAAAACGCGTTTTCGGCCGAAAACGTGTACGTTTGCACTTCCCCGCCACAGGGAAGCTGCTAGCCGGGAATTCTCTGCCTGGTTCTACCCGCTGCCCGGAACGCTACGCAGGGCAAAAGCGGTTCTCGTCCTCCGTGCTTGCTTTTTCTCAGAAAGAGCCGTGGTGTGCGTTTTCGCCGGAAAACGCGTTTTCGGCCGAAAACGTGTACGTTTGCACTTCCCCGCCACAGGGAAGCTGCTAGCCGGGAATTCTCTGCCTGGTTCTACCCGCTGCCCGGAACGCTACGCAGGGCAAAAGCGGTTCTCGTCCTCCGTGCTTGCTTTTTCTCAGAAAGAGCCGTGGTGTGCGTTTTCGCCGGAAAACGCGTTTTCGGCCGAAAACGTGTACGTTTGCACTTCCCCGCCACAGGGAAGCTGCTAGCCGGGAATTCTCTGCCTGGTTCTACCCGCTGCCCGGAACGCTACGCAGGGCAAAAGCGGTTCTCGTCCTCCGTGCTTGCTTTTTCTCAGAAAGAGCCGTGGTGTGCGTTTTCGCCGGAAAACGCGTTTTCGGCCGAAAACGTGTACGTTTGCACTTCCCCGCCACAGGGAAGCTGCTAGCCGGGAATTCTCTGCCTGGTTCTACCCGCTGCCCGGAACGCTACGCAGGGCAAAAGCGGTTCTCGTCCTCCGTGCTTGCTTTTTCTCAGAAAGAGCCGTGGTGTGCGTTTTCGCCGGAAAACGCGTTTTCGGCCGAAAACGTGTACGTTTGCACTTCCCCGCCACAGGGAAGCTGCTAGCCGGGAATTCTCTGCCTGGTTCTACCCGCTGCCCGGAACGCTACGCAGGGCAAAAGCGGTTCTCGTCCTCCGTGCTTGCTTTTTCTCAGAAAGAGCCGTGGTGTGCGTTTTCGCCGGAAAACGCGTTTTCGGCCGAAAACGTGTACGTTTGCACTTCCCCGCCACAGGGAAGCTGCTAGCCGGGAATTCTCTGCCTGGTTCTACCCGCTGCCCGGAACGCTACGCAGGGCAAAAGCGGTTCTCGTCCTCCGTGCTTGCTTTTTCTCAGAAAGAGCCGTGGTGTGCGTTTTCGCCGGAAAACGCGTTTTCGGCCGAAAACGTGTACGTTTGCACTTCCCCGCCACAGGGAAGCTGCTAGCCGGGAATTCTCTGCCTGGTTCTACCCGCTGCCCGGAACGCTACGCAGGGCAAAAGCGGTTCTCGTCCTCCGTGCTTGCTTTTTCTCAGAAAGAGCCGTGGTGTGCGTTTTCGCCGGAAAACGCGTTTTCGGCCGAAAACGTGTACGTTTGCACTTCCCCGCCACAGGGAAGCTGCTAGCCGGGAATTCTCTGCCTGGTTCTACCCGCTGCCCGGAACGCTACGCAGGGCAAAAGCGGTTCTCGTCCTCCGTGCTTGCTTTTTCTCAGAAAGAGCCGTGGTGTGCGTTTTCGCCGGAAAACGCGTTTTCGGCCGAAAACGTGTACGTTTGCACTTCCCCGCCACAGGGAAGCTGCTAGCCGGGAATTCTCTGCCTGGTTCTACCCGCTGCCCGGAACGCTACGCAGGGCAAAAGCGGTTCTCGTCCTCCGTGCTTGCTTTTTCTCAGAAAGAGCCGTGGTGTGCGTTTTCGCCGGAAAACGCGTTTTCGGCCGAAAACGTGTACGTTTGCACTTCCCCGCCACAGGGAAGCTGCTAGCCGGGAATTCTCTGCCTGGTTCTACCCGCTGCCCGGAACGCTACGCAGGGCAAAAGCGGTTCTCGTCCTCCGTGCTTGCTTTTTCTCAGAAAGAGCCGTGGTGTGCGTTTTCGCCGGAAAACGCGTTTTCGGCCGAAAACGTGTACGTTTGCACTTCCCCGCCACAGGGAAGCTGCTAGCCGGGAATTCTCTGCCTGGTTCTACCCGCTGCCCGGAACGCTACGCAGGGCAAAAGCGGTTCTCGTCCTCCGTGCTTGCTTTTTCTCAGAAAGAGCCGTGGTGTGCGTTTTCGCCGGAAAACGCGTTTTCGGCCGAAAACGTGTACGTTTGCACTTCCCCGCCACAGGGAAGCTGCTAGCCGGGAATTCTCTGCCTGGTTCTACCCGCTGCCCGGAACGCTACGCAGGGCAAAAGCGGTTCTCGTCCTCCGTGCTTGCTTTTTCTCAGAAAGAGCCGTGGTGTGCGTTTTCGCCGGAAAACGCGTTTTCGGCCGAAAACGTGTACGTTTGCACTTCCCCGCCACAGGGAAGCTGCTAGCCGGGAATTCTCTGCCTGGTTCTACCCGCTGCCCGGAACGCTACGCAGGGCAAAAGCGGTTCTCGTCCTCCGTGCTTGCTTTTTCTCAGAAAGAGCCGTGGTGTGCGTTTTCGCCGGAAAACGCGTTTTCGGCCGAAAACGTGTACGTTTGCACTTCCCCGCCACAGGGAAGCTGCTAGCCGGGAATTCTCTGCCTGGTTCTACCCGCTGCCCGGAACGCTACGCAGGGCAAAAGCGGTTCTCGTCCTCCGTGCTTGCTTTTTCTCAGAAAGAGCCGTGGTGTGCGTTTTCGCCGGAAAACGCGTTTTCGGCCGAAAACGTGTACGTTTGCACTTCCCCGCCACAGGGAAGCTGCTAGCCGGGAATTCTCTGCCTGGTTCTACCCGCTGCCCGGAACGCTACGCAGGGCAAAAGCGGTTCTCGTCCTCCGTGCTTGCTTTTTCTCAGAAAGAGCCGTGGTGTGCGTTTTCGCCGGAAAACGCGTTTTCGGCCGAAAACGTGTACGTTTGCACTTCCCCGCCACAGGGAAGCTGCTAGCCGGGAATTCTCTGCCTGGTTCTACCCGCTGCCCGGAACGCTACGCAGGGCAAAAGCGGTTCTCGTCCTCCGTGCTTGCTTTTTCTCAGAAAGAGCCGTGGTGTGCGTTTTCGCCGGAAAACGCGTTTTCGGCCGAAAACGTGTACGTTTGCACTTCCCCGCCACAGGGAAGCTGCTAGCCGGGAATTCTCTGCCTGGTTCTACCCGCTGCCCGGAACGCTACGCAGGGCAAAAGCGGTTCTCGTCCTCCGTGCTTGCTTTTTCTCAGAAAGAGCCGTGGTGTGCGTTTTCGCCGGAAAACGCGTTTTCGGCCGAAAACGTGTACGTTTGCACTTCCCCGCCACAGGGAAGCTGCTAGCCGGGAATTCTCTGCCTGGTTCTACCCGCTGCCCGGAACGCTACGCAGGGCAAAAGCGGTTCTCGTCCTCCGTGCTTGCTTTTTCTCAGAAAGAGCCGTGGTGTGCGTTTTCGCCGGAAAACGCGTTTTCGGCCGAAAACGTGTACGTTTGCACTTCCCCGCCACAGGGAAGCTGCTAGCCGGGAATTCTCTGCCTGGTTCTACCCGCTGCCCGGAACGCTACGCAGGGCAAAAGCGGTTCTCGTCCTCCGTGCTTGCTTTTTCTCAGAAAGAGCCGTGGTGTGCGTTTTCGCCGGAAAACGCGTTTTCGGCCGAAAACGTGTACGTTTGCACTTCCCCGCCACAGGGAAGCTGCTAGCCGGGAATTCTCTGCCTGGTTCTACCCGCTGCCCGGAACGCTACGCAGGGCAAAAGCGGTTCTCGTCCTCCGTGCTTGCTTTTTCTCAGAAAGAGCCGTGGTGTGCGTTTTCGCCGGAAAACGCGTTTTCGGCCGAAAACGTGTACGTTTGCACTTCCCCGCCACAGGGAAGCTGCTAGCCGGGAATTCTCTGCCTGGTTCTACCCGCTGCCCGGAACGCTACGCAGGGCAAAAGCGGTTCTCGTCCTCCGTGCTTGCTTTTTCTCAGAAAGAGCCGTGGTGTGCGTTTTCGCCGGAAAACGCGTTTTCGGCCGAAAACGTGTACGTTTGCACTTCCCCGCCACAGGGAAGCTGCTAGCCGGGAATTCTCTGCCTGGTTCTACCCGCTGCCCGGAACGCTACGCAGGGCAAAAGCGGTTCTCGTCCTCCGTGCTTGCTTTTTCTCAGAAAGAGCCGTGGTGTGCGTTTTCGCCGGAAAACGCGTTTTCGGCCGAAAACGTGTACGTTTGCACTTCCCCGCCACAGGGAAGCTGCTAGCCGGGAATTCTCTGCCTGGTTCTACCCGCTGCCCGGAACGCTACGCAGGGCAAAAGCGGTTCTCGTCCTCCGTGCTTGCTTTTTCTCAGAAAGAGCCGTGGTGTGCGTTTTCGCCGGAAAACGCGTTTTCGGCCGAAAACGTGTACGTTTGCACTTCCCCGCCACAGGGAAGCTGCTAGCCGGGAATTCTCTGCCTGGTTCTACCCGCTGCCCGGAACGCTACGCAGGGCAAAAGCGGTTCTCGTCCTCCGTGCTTGCTTTTTCTCAGAAAGAGCCGTGGTGTGCGTTTTCGCCGGAAAACGCGTTTTCGGCCGAAAACGTGTACGTTTGCACTTCCCCGCCACAGGGAAGCTGCTAGCCGGGAATTCTCTGCCTGGTTCTACCCGCTGCCCGGAACGCTACGCAGGGCAAAAGCGGTTCTCGTCCTCCGTGCTTGCTTTTTCTCAGAAAGAGCCGTGGTGTGCGTTTTCGCCGGAAAACGCGTTTTCGGCCGAAAACGTGTACGTTTGCACTTCCCCGCCACAGGGAAGCTGCTAGCCGGGAATTCTCTGCCTGGTTCTACCCGCTGCCCGGAACGCTACGCAGGGCAAAAGCGGTTCTCGTCCTCCGTGCTTGCTTTTTCTCAGAAAGAGCCGTGGTGTGCGTTTTCGCCGGAAAACGCGTTTTCGGCCGAAAACGTGTACGTTTGCACTTCCCCGCCACAGGGAAGCTGCTAGCCGGGAATTCTCTGCCTGGTTCTACCCGCTGCCCGGAACGCTACGCAGGGCAAAAGCGGTTCTCGTCCTCCGTGCTTGCTTTTTCTCAGAAAGAGCCGTGGTGTGCGTTTTCGCCGGAAAACGCGTTTTCGGCCGAAAACGTGTACGTTTGCACTTCCCCGCCACAGGGAAGCTGCTAGCCGGGAATTCTCTGCCTGGTTCTACCCGCTGCCCGGAACGCTACGCAGGGCAAAAGCGGTTCTCGTCCTCCGTGCTTGCTTTTTCTCAGAAAGAGCCGTGGTGTGCGTTTTCGCCGGAAAACGCGTTTTCGGCCGAAAACGTGTACGTTTGCACTTCCCCGCCACAGGGAAGCTGCTAGCCGGGAATTCTCTGCCTGGTTCTACCCGCTGCCCGGAACGCTACGCAGGGCAAAAGCGGTTCTCGTCCTCCGTGCTTGCTTTTTCTCAGAAAGAGCCGTGGTGTGCGTTTTCGCCGGAAAACGCGTTTTCGGCCGAAAACGTGTACGTTTGCACTTCCCCGCCACAGGGAAGCTGCTAGCCGGGAATTCTCTGCCTGGTTCTACCCGCTGCCCGGAACGCTACGCAGGGCAAAAGCGGTTCTCGTCCTCCGTGCTTGCTTTTTCTCAGAAAGAGCCGTGGTGTGCGTTTTCGCCGGAAAACGCGTTTTCGGCCGAAAACGTGTACGTTTGCACTTCCCCGCCACAGGGAAGCTGCTAGCCGGGAATTCTCTGCCTGGTTCTACCCGCTGCCCGGAACGCTACGCAGGGCAAAAGCGGTTCTCGTCCTCCGTGCTTGCTTTTTCTCAGAAAGAGCCGTGGTGTGCGTTTTCGCCGGAAAACGCGTTTTCGGCCGAAAACGTGTACGTTTGCACTTCCCCGCCACAGGGAAGCTGCTAGCCGGGAATTCTCTGCCTGGTTCTACCCGCTGCCCGGAACGCTACGCAGGGCAAAAGCGGTTCTCGTCCTCCGTGCTTGCTTTTTCTCAGAAAGAGCCGTGGTGTGCGTTTTCGCCGGAAAACGCGTTTTCGGCCGAAAACGTGTACGTTTGCACTTCCCCGCCACAGGGAAGCTGCTAGCCGGGAATTCTCTGCCTGGTTCTACCCGCTGCCCGGAACGCTACGCAGGGCAAAAGCGGTTCTCGTCCTCCGTGCTTGCTTTTTCTCAGAAAGAGCCGTGGTGTGCGTTTTCGCCGGAAAACGCGTTTTCGGCCGAAAACGTGTACGTTTGCACTTCCCCGCCACAGGGAAGCTGCTAGCCGGGAATTCTCTGCCTGGTTCTACCCGCTGCCCGGAACGCTACGCAGGGCAAAAGCGGTTCTCGTCCTCCGTGCTTGCTTTTTCTCAGAAAGAGCCGTGGTGTGCGTTTTCGCCGGAAAACGCGTTTTCGGCCGAAAACGTGTACGTTTGCACTTCCCCGCCACAGGGAAGCTGCTAGCCGGGAATTCTCTGCCTGGTTCTACCCGCTGCCCGGAACGCTACGCAGGGCTAAAGCGGTTCTCGTCCTCCGTGCTTGCTTTTTCTCAGAAAGAGCCGTGGTGTGCGTTTTCGCCGGAAAACGCGTTTTCGGCCGAAAACGTGTACGTTTGCACTTCCCCGCCACAGGGAAGCTGCTAGCCGGGAATTCTCTGCCTGGTTCTACCCGCTGCCCGGAACGCTACGCAGGGCAAAAGCGGTTCTCGTCCTCCGTGCTTGCTTTTTCTCAGAAAGAGCCGTGGTGTGCGTTTTCGCCGGAAAACGCGTTTTCGGCCGAAAACGTGTACGTTTGCACTTCCCCGCCACAGGGAAGCTGCTAGCCGGGAATTCTCTGCCTGGTTCTACCCGCTGCCCGGAACGCTACGCAGGGCAAAAGCGGTTCTCGTCCTCCGTGCTTGCTTTTTCTCAGAAAGAGCCGTGGTGTGCGTTTTCGCCGGAAAACGCGTTTTCGGCCGAAAACGTGTACGTTTGCACTTCCCCGCCACAGGGAAGCTGCTAGCCGGGAATTCTCTGCCTGGTTCTACCCGCTGCCCGGAACGCTACGCAGGGCAAAAGCGGTTCTCGTCCTCCGTGCTTGCTTTTTCTCAGAAAGAGCCGTGGTGTGCGTTTTCGCCGGAAAACGCGTTTTCGGCCGAAAACGTGTACGTTTGCACTTCCCCGCCACAGGGAAGCTGCTAGCCGGGAATTCTCTGCCTGGTTCTACCCGCTGCCCGGAACGCTACGCAGGGCAAAAGCGGTTCTCGTCCTCCGTGCTTGCTTTTTCTCAGAAAGAGCCGTGGTGTGCGTTTTCGCCGGAAAACGCGTTTTCGGCCGAAAACGTGTACGTTTGCACTTCCCCGCCACAGGGAAGCTGCTAGCCGGGAATTCTCTGCCTGGTTCTACCCGCTGCCCGGAACGCTACGCAGGGCAAAAGCGGTTCTCGTCCTCCGTGCTTGCTTTTTCTCAGAAAGAGCCGTGGTGTGCGTTTTCGCCGGAAAACGCGTTTTCGGCCGAAAACGTGTACGTTTGCACTTCCCCGCCACAGGGAAGCTGCTAGCCGGGAATTCTCTGCCTGGTTCTACCCGCTGCCCGGAACGCTACGCAGGGCAAAAGCGGTTCTCGTCCTCCGTGCTTGCTTTTTCTCAGAAAGAGCCGTGGTGTGCGTTTTCGCCGGAAAACGCGTTTTCGGCCAAAAACGTGTACGTTTGCACTTCCCCGCCACAGGGAAGCTGCTAGCCGGGAATTCTCTGCCTGGTTCTACCCGCTGCCCGGAACGCTACGCAGGGCAAAAGCGGTTCTCGTCCTCCGTGCTTGCTTTTTCTCAGAAAGAGCCGTGGTGTGCGTTTTCGCCGGAAAACGCGTTTTCGGCCGAAAACGTGTACGTTTGCACTTCCCCGCCACAGGGAAGCTGCTAGCCGGGAATTCTCTGCCTGGTTCTACCCGCTGCCCGGAACGCTACGCAGGGCAAAAGCGCTTCTCGTCCTCCGTGCTTGCTTTTTCTCAGAAAGAGCCGTGGTGTGCGTTTTCGCCGGAAAACGCGTTTTCGGCCGAAAACGTGTACGTTTGCACTTCCCCGCCACAGGGAAGCTGCTAGCCGGGAATTCTCTGCCTGGTTCTACCCGCTGCCCGGAACGCTACGCAGGGCAAAAGCGGTTCTCGTCCTCCGTGCTTGCTTTTTCTCAGAAAGAGCCGTGGTGTGCGTTTTTGCCGGAAAACGCGTTTTCGGCCGAAAACGTGTACGTTTGCACTTCCCCGCCACAGGGAAGCTGCTAGCCGGGAATTCTCTGCCTGGTTCTACCCGCTGCCCGGAACGCTACGCAGGGCAAAAGCGGTTCTCGTCCTCCGTGCTTGCTTTTTCTCAGAAAGAGCCGTGGTGTGCGTTTTCGCCGGAAAACGCGTTTTCGGCCGAAAACGTGTACGTTTGCACTTCCCCGCCACAGGGAAGCTGCTAGCCGGGAATTCTCTGCCTGGTTCTACCCGCTGCCCGGAACGCTACGCAGGGCAAAATCGGTTCTCGTCCTCCGTGCTTGCTTTTTCTCAGAAAGAGCCGTGGTGTGCGTTTTCGCCGGAAAACGCGTTTTCGGCCGAAAACGTGTACGTTTGCACTTCCCCGCCACAGGGAAGCTGCTAGCCGGGAATTCTCTGCCTGGTTCTACCCGCTGCCCGGAACGCTACGCAGGGCAAAAGCGGTTCTCGTCCTCCGTGCTTGCTTTTTCTCAGAAAGAGCCGTGGTGTGCGTTTTCGCCGGAAAACGCGTTTTCGGCCGAAAACGTGTACGTTTGCACTTCCCCGCCACAGGGAAGCTGCTAGCCGGGAATTCTCTGCCTGGTTCTACCCGCTGCCCGGAACGCTACGCAGGGCAAAAGCGGTTCTCGTCCTCCGTGCTTGCTTTTTCTCAGAAAGAGCCGTGGTGTGCGTTTTCGCCGGAAAACGCGTTTTCGGCCGAAAACGTGTACGTTTGCACTTCCCCGCCACAGGGAAGCTGCTAGCCGGGAATTCTCTGCCTGGTTCTACCCGCTGCCCGGAACGCTACGCAGGGCAAAAGCGGTTCTCGTCCTCCGTGCTTGCTTTTTCTCAGAAAGAGCCGTGGTGTGCGTTTTCGCCGGAAAACGCGTTTTCGGCCGAAAACGTGTACGTTTGCACTTCCCCGCCACAGGGAAGCTGCTAGCCGGGAATTCTCTGCCTGGTTCTACCCGCTGCCCGGAACGCTACGCAGGGCAAAAGCGGTTCTCGTCCTCCGTGCTTGCTTTTTCTCAGAAAGAGCCGTGGTGTGCGTTTTGGCCGGAAAACGCGTTTTCGGCCGAAAACGTGTACGTTTGCACTTCCCCGCCACAGGGAAGCTGCTAGCCGGGAATTCTCTGCCTGGTTCTACCCGCTGCCCGGAACGCTACGCAGGGCAAAAGCGGTTCTCGTCCTCCGTGCTTGCTTTTTCTCAGAAAGAGCCGTGGTGTGCGTTTTCGCCGGAAAACGCGTTTTCGGCCGAAAACGTGTACGTTTGCACTTCCCCGCCACAGGGAAGCTGCTAGCCGGGAATTCTCTGCCTGGTTCTACCCGCTGCCCGGAACGCTACGCAGGGCAAAAGCGGTTCTCGTCCTCCGTGCTTGCTTTTTCTCAGAAAGAGCCGTGGTGTGCGTTTTCGCCGGAAAACGCGTTTTCGGCCGAAAACGTGTACGTTTGCACTTCCCCGCCACAGGGAAGCTGCTAGCCGGGAATTCTCTGCCTGGTTCTACCCGCTGCCCGGAACGCTACGCAGGGCAAAAGCGGTTCTCGTCCTCCGTGCTTGTTTTTTCTCAGAAAGAGCCGTGGTGTGCGTTTTCGCCGGAAAACGCGTTTTCGGCCGAAAACGTGTACGTTTGCACTTCCCCGCCACAGGGAAGCTGCTAGCCGGGAATTCTCTGCGTGGTTCTACCCGCTGCCCGGAACGCTACGCAGGGCAAAAGCGCTTCTCGTCCTCCGTGCTTGCTTTTTCTCAGAAAGAGCCGTGGTGTGCGATTTCGCCGGAAAACGCGTTTTCGGCCGAAAACGTGTACGTTTGCACTTCCCCGCCACAGGGAAGCTGCTAGCCGGGAATTCTCTGCCTGGTTCTACCCGCTGCCCGGAACGCTACGCAGGGCAAAAGCGGTTCTCGTCCTCCGTGCTTGCTTTTTCTCAGAAAGAGCCGTGGTGTGCGTTTTCGCCGGAAAACGCGTTTTCGGCCGAAAACGTGTACGTTTGCACTTCCCCGCCACAGGGAAGCTGCTAGCCGGGAATTCTCTGCCTGGTTCTACCCGCTGCCCGGAACGCTACGCAGGGCAAAAGCGGTTCTCGTCCTCCGTGCTTGCTTTTTCTCAGAAAGAGCCGTGGTGTGCGTTTTCGCCGGAAAACGCGTTTTCGACCGAAAACGTGTACGTTTGCACTTCCCCGCCACAGGGAAGCTGCTAGCCGGGAATTCTCTGCCTGGTTCTACCCGCTGCCCGGAACGCTACGCAGGGCAAAAGCGGTTCTCGTCCTCCGTGCTTGCTTTTTCTCAGAAAGAGCCGTGGTGTGCGTTTTGGCCGGAAAACGCGTTTTCGGCCGAAAACGTGTACGTTTGCACTTCCCCGCCACAGGGAAGCTGCTAGCCGGGAATTCTCTGCCTGGTTCTACCCGCTGCCCGGAACGCTACGCAGGGCAAAAGCGGTTCTCGTCCTCCGTGCTTGCTTTTTCTCAGAAAGAGCCGTGGTGTGCGTTTTCGCCGGAAAACGCGTTTTCGGCCGAAAACGTGTACGTTTGCACTTCCCCGCCACAGGGAAGCTGCTAGCCGGGAATTCTCTGCCTCGTTCTACCCGCTGCCCGGAACGCTACGCAGGGCAAAAGCGGTTCTCGTCCTCCATGCTTGCTTTATCTCAGAAAGAGCCGTGGTGTGCGTTTTGGCAGGAAAATGCGTTTTCGGCCGAAAAGGTGTACGTTTGCACTTCCCCGCCACAGGGAAGCTGCTAGCCGGGAATTCTCTGCCTGGTTCTACCCGCTGCCCGGAACGCTACGCAGGGCAAAAGCGGTTCTCGTCCTCCGTGCTTGCTTTTTCTCAGAAAGAGCCGTGGTGTGCGTTTTCGCCGGAAAACGCGTTTTCGGCCGAAAACGTGTACGTTTGCACTTCCCCGCCACAGGGAAGCTGCTAGCCGGGAATTCTCTGCCTGGTTCTACCCGCTGCCCGGAACGCTACGCAGGGCAAAAGCGCTTCTCGTCCTCCGTGCTTGCTTTTTCTCAGAAAGAGCCGTGGTGTGCGTTTTCGCCGGAAAACGCGTTTTCGGCCGAAAACGTGTACGTTTGCACTTCCCCGCCACAGGGAAGCTGCTAGCCGGGAATTCTCTGCCTGGTTCTACCCGCTGCCCGGAACGCTACACAGGGCAAAAGCGGTTCTCGTCCTCCGTGCTTGCTTTTTCTCAGAAAGAGCCGTGGTGTGCGTTTTCGCCGGAAAACGCGTTTTCGGCCGAAAACGTGTACGTTTGCACTTCCCCGCCACAGGGAAGCTGCTAGCCGGGAATTCTCTGCCTGGTTCTACCCGCTGCCCGGAACGCTACGCAGGGCAAAAGCGGTTCTGGTCCTCCGTGCTTGCTTTTTCTCAGAAAGAGCCGTGGTGTGCGTTTTCGCCGGAAAACGCGTTTTCGGCCGAAAACGTGTACGTTTGCACTTCCCCGCCACAGGGAAGCTGCTAGCCGGGAATTCTCTGCCTGGTTCTACCCGCTGCCCGGAACGCTACGCAGGGCAAAAGCGCTGCTCGTCCTCCGTGCTTGCTTTTTCTCAGAAAGAGCCGTGGTGTGCGTTTTCGCCGGAAAACGCGTTTTCGGCCGAAAACGTGTACGTTTGCACTTCCCCGCCACAGGGAAGCTGCTAGCCGGGAATTCTCTGCCTGGTTCTACCCGCTGCCCGGAACGCTACGCAGGGCAAAAGCGGTTCTCGTCCTCCGTGCTTGCTTTTTCTCAGAAAGAGCCGTGGTGTGCGTTTTCGCCGGAAAACGCGTTTTCGGCCGAAAACGTGTACGTTTGCACTTCCCCGCCACAGGGAAGCTGCTAGCCGGGAATTCTCTGCCTGGTTCTACCCGCTGCCCGGAACGCTACGCAGGGCAAAAGCGGTTCTCGTCCTCCGTGCTTGCTTTTTCTCAGAAAGAGCCGTGGTGTGCGTTTTCGCCGGAAAACGCGTTTTCGGCCGAAAACGTGTACGTTTGCACTTCCCCGCCACAGGGAAGCTGCTAGCCGGGAATTCTCTGCCTGGTTCTACCCGCTGCACGGAACGCTACGCAGGGCAAAAGCGGTTCTCGTCCTCCGTGCCTGCTTTTTCTCAGAAAGAGCCGTGGTGTGCGTTTTCGCCGTAAAACGCGTTTTCGGCCGAAAACGTGTACGTTTGCACTTCCCCGCCACAGGGAAGCTGCTAGCCGGGAATTCTCTGCCTGGTTCTACCCGCTGCCCGGAACGCTACGCAGGGCAAAAGCGGTTCTCGTCCTCCGTGCTTGCTTTTTCTCAGAAAGAGCCGTGGTGTGCGTTTTCGCCGGAAAACGCGTTTTCGGCCGAAAACGTGTACGTTTGCACTTCCCCGCCACAGGGAAGCTGCTAGCCGGGAATTCTCTGCCTGGTTCTACCCGCTGCCCGGAACGCTACGCAGGGCAAAAGCGGTTCTCGTCCTCCGTGCTTGCTTTTTCTCAGAAAGAGCCGTGGTGTGCGTTTTCGCCGGAAAACGCGTTTTCGGCCGAAAACGTGTACGTTTGCACTTCCCCGCCACAGGGAAGCTGCTAGCCGGGAATTCTCTGCCTGGTTCTACCCGCTGCCCGGAACGCTACGCAGGGCAAAAGCGGTTCTCGTCCTCCGTGCTTGCTTTTTCTCAGAAAGAGCCGTGGTGTGCGATTTCGCCGGAAAACGCGTTTTCGGCCGAAAACGTGTACGTTTGCACTTCCCCGCCACAGGGAAGCTGCTAGCCGGGAATTCTCTGCCTGGTTCTACCCGCTGCCCGGAACGCTACGCAGGGCAAAAGCGGTTCTCGTCCTCCGTGCTTGCTTTTTCTCAGAAAGAGCCGTGGTGTGCGTTTTCGCCGGAAAACGCGTTTTCGGCCGAAAACGTGTACGTTTGCACTTCCCCGCCACAGGGAAGCTGCTAGCCGGGAATTCTCTGCCTGGTTCTACCCGCTGCCCGGAACGCTACGCAGGGCAAAAGCGGTTCTCGTCCTCCGTGCTTGCTTTTTCTCAGAAAGAGCCGTGGTGTGCGTTTTCGCCGGAAAACGCGTTTTCGGCCGAAAACGTGTACGTTTGCACTTCCCCGCCACAGGGAAGCTGCTAGCCGGGAATTCTCTGCCTGGTTCTACCCGCTGCACGGAACGCTACGCAGGGCAAAAGCGGTTCTCGTCCTCCGTGCCTGCTTTTTCTCAGAAAGAGCCGTGGTGTGCGTTTTCGCCGTAAAACGCGTTTTCGGCCGAAAACGTGTACGTTTGCACTTCCCCGCCACAGGGAAGCTGCTAGCCGGGAATTCTCTGCCTGGTTCTACCCGCTGCCCGGAACGCTACGCAGGGCAAAAGCGGTTCTCGTCCTCCGTGCTTGCTTTTTCTCAGAAAGAGCCGTGGTGTGCGTTTTCGCCGGAAAACGCGTTTTCGGCCGAAAACGTGTACGTTTGCACTTCCCCGCCACAGGGAAGCTGCTAGCCGGGAATTCTCTGCCTGGTTCTACCCGCTGCCCGGAACGCTACGCAGGGCAAAAGCGGTTCTCGTCCTCCGTGCTTGCTTTTTCTCAGAAAGAGCCGTGGTGTGCGTTTTCGCCGGAAAACGCGTTTTCGGCCGAAAACGTGTACGTTTGCACTTCCCCGCCACAGGGAAGCTGCTAGCCGGGAATTCTCTGCCTGGTTCTACCCGCTGCCCGGAACGCTACGCAGGGCAAAAGCGGTTCTCGTCCTCCGTGCTTGCTTTTTCTCAGAAAGAGCCGTGGTGTGCGATTTCGCCGGAAAACGCGTTTTCGGCCGAAAACGTGTACGTTTGCACTTCCCCGCCACAGGGAAGCTGCTAGCCGGGAATTCTCTGCCTGGTTCTACCCGCTGCCCGGAACGCTACGCAGGGCAAAAGCGGTTCTCGTCCTCCGTGCTTGCTTTTTCTCAGAAAGAGCCGTGGTGTGCGTTTTCGCCGGAAAACGCGTTTTCGGCCGAAAACGTGTACGTTTGCACTTCCCCGCCACAGGGAAGCTGCTAGCCGGGAATTCTCTGCCTGGTTCTACCCGCTGCCCGGAACGCTACGCAGGGCAAAAGCGGTTCTCGTCCTCCGTGCTTGCTTTTTCTCAGAAAGAGCCGTGGTGTGCGTTTTCGCCGGAAAACGCGTTTTCGGCCGAAAACGTGTACGTTTGCACTTCCCCGCCACAGGGAAGCTGCTAGCCGGGAATTCTCTGCCTGGTTCTACCCGCTGCCCGGAACGCTACGCAGGGCAAAAGCGGTTCTCGTCCTCCGTGCTTGCTTTTTCTCAGAAAGAGCCGTGGTGTGCGTTTTCGCCGGAAAACGCGTTTTCGGCCGAAAACGTGTACGTTTGCACTTCCCCGCCACAGGGAAGCTGCTAGCCGGGAATTCTCTGCCTGGTTCTACCCGCTGCCCGGAACGCTACGCAGGGCAAAAGCGGTTCTCGTCCTCCGTGCTTGCTTTTTCTCAGAAAGAGCCGTGGTGTGCGTTTTCGCCGGAAAACGCGTTTTCGGCCAAAAACGTGTACGTTTGCACTTCCCCGCCACAGGGAAGCTGCTAGCCGGGAATTCTCTGCCTGGTTCTACCCGCTGCCCGGAACGCTACGCAGGGCAAAAGCGGTTCTCGTCCTCCGTGCTTGCTTTTTCTCAGAAAGAGCCGTGGTGTGCGTTTTCGCCGGAAAACGCGTTTTCGGCCGAAAACGTGTACGTTTGCACTTCCCCGCCACAGGGAAGCTGCTAGCCGGGAATTCTCTGCCTGGTTCTACCCGCTGCCCGGAACGCTACGCAGGGCAAAAGCGGTTCTCGTCCTCCGTGCTTGCTTTTTCTCAGAAAGAGCTGTGGTGTGCGTTTTCGCCGGAAAACGCGTTTTCGGCCGAAAACGTGTACGTTTGCACTTCCCCGCCACAGGGAAGCTGCTAGCCGGGAATTCTCTGCCTGGTTCTACCCGCTGCCCGGAACGCTACGCAGGGCAAAAGCGGTTCTCGTCCTCCGTGCTAGCTTTTTCTCAGAAAGAGCCGTGGTGTGCGTTTTCGCCGGAAAACGCGTTTTCGGCCGAAAACGTGTACGTTTGCACTTCCCCGCCACAGGGAAGCTGCTAGCCGGGAATTCTCTGCCTGGTTCTACCCGCTGCCCGGAACGCTACGCAGGGCTAAAGCGGTTCTCGTCCTCCGTGCTTGCTTTTTCTCAGAAAGAGCCGTGGTGTGCGTTTTCGCAAGAAAACGCGTTTTCGGCCGAAAACGTGTACGTTTGCACTTCCCCGCCACAGGGAAGCTGCTAGCCGGGAATTCTCTGCCTGGTTCTACCCGCTGCCCGGAACGCTACGCAGGGCAAAAGCGCTTCTCGTCCTCCGTGCTTGCTTTTTCTCAGAAAGAGCCGTGGTGTGCGTTTTCGCCGGAAAACGCGTTTTCGGCCGAAAACGTGTACGTTTGCACTTCCCCGCCACAGGGAAGCTGCTAGCCGGGAATTCTCTGCCTGGTTCTACCCGCTGCCCGGAACGCTACGCAGGGCAAAAGCGGTTCTGGTCCTCCGTGCTTGCTTTTTCTCAGAAAGAGCCGTGGTGTGCGTTTTCGCCGGAAAACGCGTTTTCGGCCGAAAACGTGTACGTTTGCACTTCCCCGCCACAGGGAAGCTGCTAGCCGGGAATTCTCTGCCTGGTTCTACCCGCTGCCCGGAACGCTACACACTGCAAAAGCGCTGCTCGTCCTCCGTGCTTGCTTTTTCTCAGAAAGAGCCGTGGTGTGCGTTTTCGCCGGAAAACGCGTTTTCGGCCGAAAACGTGTACGTTTGCACTTCCCCGCCACAGGGAAGCTGCTAGCCGGGAATTCTCTGCCTGGTTCTACCCGCTGCCCGGAACGCTACGCAGGGCAAAAGCGGTTCTCGTCCTCCGTGCTTGCTTTTTCTCAGAAAGAGCCGTGGTGTGCGTTTTCGCCGGAAAACGCGTTTTCGGCCGAAAACGTGTACGTTTGCACTTCCCCGCCACAGGGAAGCTGCTAGCCGGGAATTCTCTGCCTGGTTCTACCCGCTGCCCGGAACGCTACGCAGGGCAAAAGCGCTTCTCGTCCTCCGTGCTTGCTTTTTCTCAGAAAGAGCCGTGGTGTGCGTTTTCGCCGGAAAACGCGTTTTCGGCCGAAAACGTGTACGTTTGCACTTCCCCGCCACAGGGAAGCTGCTAGCCGGGAATTCTCTGCCTGGTTCTACCCGCTGCCCGGAACGCTACGCAGGGCAAAAGCGCTTCTCGTCCTCCGTGCTTGCTTTTTCTCAGAAAGAGCCGTGGTGTGCGTTTTCGCCGGAAAACGCGTTTTCGGCCGAAAACGTGTACGTTTGCACTTCCCCGCCACAGGGAAGCTGCTAGCCGGGAATTCTCTGCCTGGTTCTACCCGCTGCCCGGAACGCTACGCAGGGCAAAAGCGGTTCTCGTCCTCCGTGCTTGCTTTTTCTCAGAAAGAGCCGTGGTGTGCGTTTTCGCCGGAAAACGCGTTTTCGGCCGAAAACGTGTACGTTTGCACTTCCCCGCCACAGGGAAGCTGCTAGCCGGGAATTCTCTGCCTGGTTCTACCCGCTGCCCGGAACGCTACGCAGGGCAAAAGCGGTTCTGGTCCTCCGTGCTTGCTTTTTCTCAGAAAGAGCCGTGGTGTGCGTTTTCGCCGGAAAACGCGTTTTCGGCCGAAAACGTGTACGTTTGCACTTCCCCGCCACAGGGAAGCTGCTAGCCGGGAATTCTCTGCCTGGTTCTACCCGCTGCCCGGAACGCTACGCAGGGCAAAAGCGGTTCTCGTCCTCCGTGCTTGCTTTTTCTCAGAAAGAGCCGTGGTGTGCGTTTTCGCCGGAAAACGCGTTTTCGGCCAAAAACGTGTACGTTTGCACTTCCCCGCCACAGGGAAGCTGCTAGCCGGGAATTCTCTGCCTGGTTCTACCCGCTGCCCGGAACGCTACGCAGGGCAAAAGCGGTTCTCGTCCTCCGTGCTTGCTTTTTCTCAGAAAGAGCCGTGGTGTGCGTTTTCGCCGGAAAACGCGTTTTCGGCCGAAAACGTGTACGTTTGCACTTCCCCGCCACAGGGAAGCTGCTAGCCGGGAATTCTCTGCCTGGTTCTACCCGCTGCCCGGAACGCTACGCAGGGCAAAAGCGGTTCTCGTCCTCCGTGCTTGCTTTTTCTCAGAAAGAGCTGTGGTGTGCGTTTTCGCCGGAAAACGCGTTTTCGGCCGAAAACGTGTACGTTTGCACTTCCCCGCCACAGGGAAGCTGCTAGCCGGGAATTCTCTGCCTGGTTCTACCCGCTGCCCGGAACGCTACGCAGGGCAAAAGCGGTTCTCGTCCTCCGTGCTAGCTTTTTCTCAGAAAGAGCCGTGGTGTGCGTTTTCGCCGGAAAACGCGTTTTCGGCCGAAAACGTGTACGTTTGCACTTCCCCGCCACAGGGAAGCTGCTAGCCGGGAATTCTCTGCCTGGTTCTACCCGCTGCCCGGAACGCTACGCAGGGCTAAAGCGGTTCTCGTCCTCCGTGCTTGCTTTTTCTCAGAAAGAGCCGTGGTGTGCGTTTTCGCAAGAAAACGCGTTTTCGGCCGAAAACGTGTACGTTTGCACTTCCCCGCCACAGGGAAGCTGCTAGCCGGGAATTCTCTGCCTGGTTCTACCCGCTGCCCGGAACGCTACGCAGGGCAAAAGCGCTTCTCGTCCTCCGTGCTTGCTTTTTCTCAGAAAGAGCCGTGGTGTGCGTTTTCGCCGGAAAACGCGTTTTCGGCCGAAAACGTGTACGTTTGCACTTCCCCGCCACAGGGAAGCTGCTAGCCGGGAATTCTCTGCCTGGTTCTACCCGCTGCCCGGAACGCTACGCAGGGCAAAAGCGGTTCTGGTCCTCCGTGCTTGCTTTTTCTCAGAAAGAGCCGTGGTGTGCGTTTTCGCCGGAAAACGCGTTTTCGGCCGAAAACGTGTACGTTTGCACTTCCCCGCCACAGGGAAGCTGCTAGCCGGGAATTCTCTGCCTGGTTCTACCCGCTGCCCGGAACGCTACGCAGGGCAAAAGCGGTTCTCGTCCTCCGTGCTTGCTTTTTCTCAGAAAGAGCCGTGGTGTGCGTTTTCGCCGGAAAACGCGTTTTCGGCCGAAAACGTGTACGTTTGCACTTCCCCGCCACAGGGAAGCTGCTAGCCGGGAATTCTCTGCCTGGTTCTACCCGCTGCCCGGAACGCTACGCAGGGCAAAAGCGGTTCTCGTCCTCCGTGCTTGCTTTTTCTCAGAAAGAGCCGTGGTGTGCGTTTTCGCCGGAAAACGCGTTTTCGGCCGAAAACGTGTACGTTTGCACTTCCCCGCCACAGGGAAGCTGCTAGCCGGGAATTCTCTGCCTCGTTCTACCCGCTGCCCGGAACGCTACGCAGGGCAAAAGCGGTTCTCGTCCTCCATGCTTGCTTTATCTCAGAAAGAGCCGTGGTGTGCGTTTTGGCAGGAAAATGCGTTTTCGGCCGAAAAGGTGTACGTTTGCACTTCCCCGCCACAGGGAAGCTGCTAGCCGGGAATTCTCTGCCTGGTTCTACCCGCTGCCCGGAACGCTACGCAGGGCAAAAGCGGTTCTCGTCCTCCGTGCTTGCTTTTTCTCAGAAAGAGCCGTGGTGTGCGTTTTCGCCGGAAAACGCGTTTTCGGCCGAAAACGTGTACGTTTGCACTTCCCCGCCACAGGGAAGCTGCTAGCCGGGAATTCTCTGCCTGGTTCTACCCGCTGCCCGGAACGCTACGCAGGGCAAAAGCGCTTCTCGTCCTCCGTGCTTGCTTTTTCTCAGAAAGAGCCGTGGTGTGCGTTTTCGACGGAAAACGCGTTTTCGGCCGAAAACGTGTACGTTTGCACTTCCCCGCCACAGGGAAGCTGCTAGCCGGGAATTCTCTGCCTGGTTCTACCCGCTGCCCGGAACGCTACGCAGGGCAAAAGCGGTTCTCGTCCTCCGTGCTTGCTTTTTCTCAGAAAGAGCCGTGGTGTGCGTTTTCGCCGGAAAACGCGTTTTCGGCCGAAAACGTGTACGTTTGCACTTCCCCGCCACAGGGAAGCTGCTAGCCGGGAATTCTCTGCCTGGTTCTACCCGCTGCCCGGAACGCTACGCAGGGCAAAAGCGGTTCTCGTCCTCCGTGCTTGCTTTTTCTCAGAAAGAGCCGTGGTGTGCGTTTTCGCCGGAAAACGCGTTTTCGGCCGAAA
Source organism: Athene noctua (assembly GCF_965140245.1). NCBI lineage: Eukaryota > Metazoa > Chordata > Aves > Strigiformes > Strigidae > Athene > Athene noctua. Next base: position 97,328 of record NW_027437750.1, read on the forward strand.
ACGTGTACGTTTGCACTTCCCCGCCACAGGGAAGCTGCTAGCCGGGAATTCTCTGCCTGGTTCTACCCGCTGCCCGGAACGCTACGCAGGGCAAAAGCGGTTCTCGTCCTCCGTGCTTGCTTTTTCTCAGAAAGAGCCGTGGTGTGCGTTTTCGCCGGAAAACGCGTTTTCGGCCGAAAACGTGTACGTTTGCACTTCCCCGCCACAGGGAAGCTGCTAGCCGGGAATTCTCTGCCTCGTTCTACCCGCTGCCCGGAACGCTACGCAGGGCAAAAGCGGTTCTCGTCCTCCATGCTTGCTTTATCTCAGAAAGAGCCGTGGTGTGCGTTTTGGCAGGAAAATGCGTTTTCGGCCGAAAAGGTGTACGTTTGCACTTCCCCGCCACAGGGAAGCTGCTAGCCGGGAATTCTCTGCCTGGTTCTACCCGCTGCCCGGAACGCTACGCAGGGCAAAAGCGGTTCTCGTCCTCCGTGCTTGCTTTTTCTCAGAAAGAGCCGTGGTGTGCGTTTTCGCCGGAAAACGCGTTTTCGGCCGAAAACGTGTACGTTTGCACTTCCCCGCCACAGGGAAGCTGCTAGCCGGGAATTCTCTGCCTGGTTCTACCCGCTGCCCGGAACGCTACGCAGGGCAAAAGCGCTTCTCGTCCTCCGTGCTTGCTTTTTCTCAGAAAGAGCCGTGGTGTGCGTTTTCGACGGAAAACGCGTTTTCGGCCGAAAACGTGTACGTTTGCACTTCCCCGCCACAGGGAAGCTGCTAGCCGGGAATTCTCTGCCTGGTTCTACCCGCTGCCCGGAACGCTACACAGGGCAAAAGCGGTTCTCGTCCTCCGTGCTTGCTTTTTCTCAGAAAGAGCCGTGGTGTGCGTTTTCGCCGGAAAACGCGTTTTCGGCCGAAAACGTGTACGTTTGCACTTCCCCGCCACAGGGAAGCTGCTAGCCGGGAATTCTCTGCCTGGTTCTACCCGCTGCCCGGAACGCTACGCAGGGCAAAAGCGGTTCTGGTCCTCCGTGCTTGCTTTTTCTCAGAAAGAGCCGTGGTGTGCGTTTTCGCCGGAAAACGCGTTTTCGGCCGAAAACGTGTACGTTTGCACTTCCCCGCCACAGGGAAGCTGCTAGCCGGGAATTCTCTGCCTGGTTCTACCCGCTGCCCGGAACGCTACACACTGCAAAAGCGCTGCTCGTCCTCCGTGCTTGCTTTTTCTCAGAAAGAGCCGTGGTGTGCGTTTTCGCCGGAAAACGCGTTTTCGGCCGAAAACGTGTACGTTTGCACTTCCCCGCCACAGGGAAGCTGCTAGCCGGGAATTCTCTGCCTGGTTCTACCCGCTGCCCGGAACGCTACGCAGGGCAAAAGCGGTTCTCGTCCTCCGTGCTTGCTTTTTCTCAGAAAGAGCCGTGGTGTGCGTTTTCGCCGGAAAACGCGTTTTCGGCCGAAAACGTGTACGTTTGCACTTCCCCGCCACAGGGAAGCTGCTAGCCGGGAATTCTCTGCCTGGTTCTACCCGCTGCCCGGAACGCTACGCAGGGCAAAAGCGCTTCTCGTCCTCCGTGCTTGCTTTTTCTCAGAAAGAGCCGTGGTGTGCGTTTTCGCCGGAAAACGCGTTTTCGGCCGAAAACGTGTACGTTTGCACTTCCCCGCCACAGGGAAGCTGCTAGCCGGGAATTCTCTGCCTGGTTCTACCCGCTGCCCGGAACGCTACGCAGGGCAAAAGCGCTTCTCGTCCTCCGTGCTTGCTTTTTCTCAGAAAGAGCCGTGGTGTGCGTTTTCGCCGGAAAACGCGTTTTCGGCCGAAAACGTGTACGTTTGCACTTCCCCGCCACAGGGAAGCTGCTAGCCGGGAATTCTCTGCCTGGTTCTACCCGCTGCACGGAACGCTACGCAGGGCAAAAGCGGTTCTCGTCCTCCGTGCCTGCTTTTTCTCAGAAAGAGCCGTGGTGTGCGTTTTCGCCGGAAAACGCGTTTTCGGCCGAAAACGTGTACGTTTGCACTTCCCCGCCACAGGGAAGCTGCTAGCCGGGAATTCTCTGCCTGGTTCTACCCGCTGCCCGGAACGCTACGCAGGGCAAAAGCGGTTCTCGTCCTCCGTGCTTGCTTTTCTCAGAAAGAGCCGTGGTGTGCGTTTTCGCCGGAAAACGCGTTTTCGGCCGAAAACGTGTACGTTTGCACTTCCCGCCACAGGGAAGCTGCTAGCCGGGAATTCTCTGCCTGGTTCTACCCGCTGCCCGGAACGCTACGCAGGGCAAAAGCGGTTCTCGTCCTCCGTGCTTGCTTTTCTCAGAAAGAGCCGTGGTGTGCGTTTTCGCCGGAAAACGCGTTTTCGGCCGAAAACGTGTACGTTTGCACTTCCCCGCCACAGGGAAGCTGCTAGCCGGGAATTCTCTGCCTGGTTCTACCCGCTGCCCGGAACGCTACGCAGGGCAAAAGCGGTTCTCGTCCTCCGTGCTTGCTTTTTCTCAGAAAGAGCCGTGGTGTGCGTTTTCGCCGGAAAACGCGTTTTCGGCCGAAAACGTGTACGTTTGCACTTCCCCGCCACAGGGAAGCTGCTAGCCGGGAATTCTCTGCCTGGTTCTACCCGCTGCCCGGAACGCTACGCAGGGCAAAAGCGGTTCTCGTCCTCCGTGCTTGCTTTTTCTCAGAAAGAGCCGTGGTGTGCGTTTTCGCCGGAAAACGCGTTTTCGGCCGAAAACGTGTACGTTTGCACTTCCCCGCCACAGGGAAGCTGCTAGCCGGGAATTCTCTGCCTGGTTCTACCCGCTGCCCGGAACGCTACGCAGGGCAAAAGCGGTTCTCGTCCTCCGTGCTTGCTTTTTCTCAGAAAGAGCCGTGGTGTGCGATTTCGCCGGAAAACGCGTTTTCGGCCGAAAACGTGTACGTTTGCACTTCCCCGCCACAGGAAGCTGCTAGCCGGGAATTCTCTGCCTGGTTCTACCCGCTGCCCGGAACGCTACGCAGGGCAAAAGCGGTTCTCGTCCTCCGTGCTTGCTTTTTCTCAGAAAGAGCCGTGGTGTGCGTTTTCGCCGGAAAACGCGTTTTCGGCCGAAAACGTGTACGTTTGCACTTCCCCGCCACAGGGAAGCTGCTAGCCGGGAATTCTCTGCCTGGTTCTACCCGCTGCCCGGAACGCTACGCAGGGCAAAAGCGGTTCTCGTCCTCCGTGCTTGCTTTTTCTCAGAAAGAGCCGTGGTGTGCGTTTTCGCCGGAAAACGCGTTTTCGGCGAAAACGTGTACGTTTGCACTTCCCCGCCACAGGGAAGCTGCTAGCCGGGAATTCTCTGCCTGGTTCTACCCGCTGCCCGGAACGCTACGCAGGGCAAAAGCGGTTCTGGTCCTCCGTGCTTGCTTTTTCTCAGAAAGAGCCGTGGTGTGCGTTTTCGCCGGAAAACGCGTTTTCGGCCGAAAACGTGTACGTTTGCACTTCCCCGCCACAGGGAAGCTGCTAGCCGGGAATTCTCTGCCTGGTTCTACCCGCTGCCCGGAACGCTACGCAGGGCAAAAGCGGTTCTCGTCCTCCGTGCTTGCTTTTTCTCAGAAAGAGCCGTGGTGTGCGTTTTCGCCGGAAAACGCGTTTTCGGCCGAAAACGTGTACGTTTGCACTTCCCCGCCACAGGGAAGCTGCTAGCCGGGAATTCTCTGCCTGGTTCTACCCGCTGCCCGGAACGCTACGCAGGGCAAAAGCGGTTCTCGTCCTCCGTGCTTGCTTTTTCTCAGAAAGAGCCGTGGTGTGCGTTTTCGCCGGAAAACGCGTTTTCGGCCGAAAACGTGTACGTTTGCACTTCCCCGCCACAGGGAAGCTGCTAGCCGGGAATTCTCTGCTGGTTCTACCCGCTGCCCGGAACGCTACGCAGGGCAAAAGCGGTTCTCGTCCTCCGTGCTTGCTTTTTCTCAGAAAGAGCTGTGGTGTGCGTTTTCGCCGGAAAACGCGTTTTCGGCCGAAAACGTGTACGTTTGCACTTCCCCGCCACAGGGAAGCTGCTAGCCGGGAATTCTCTGCCTGGTTCTACCCGCTGCCCGGAACGCTACGCAGGGCAAAAGCGCTTCTCGTCCTCCGTGCTAGCTTTTTCTCAGAAAGAGCCGTGGTGTGCGTTTTCGCCGGAAAACGCGTTTTCGGCCGAAAACGTGTACGTTTGCACTTCCCCGCCACAGGGAAGCTGCTAGCCGGGAATTCTCTGCCTGGTTCTACCCGCTGCCCGGAACGCTACGCAGGGCTAAAGCGGTTCTCGTCCTCCGTGCTTGCTTTTTCTCAGAAAGAGCCGTGGTGTGCGTTTTCGCAGAAAACGCGTTTTCGGCCGAAAACGTGTACGTTTGCACTTCCCCGCCACAGGGAAGCTGCTAGCCGGGAATTCTCTGCCTGGTTCTATCCGCTGCCCGGAACGCTACGCAGGGCAAAAGCGGTTCTCGTCCTCCGTGCTTGCTTTTTCTCAGAAAGAGCCGTGGTGTGCGTTTTCGCCGGAAAACGCGTTTTCGGCCGAAAACGTGTACGTTTGCACTTCCCCGCCACAGGGAAGCTGCTAGCCGGGAATTCTCTGCCTGGTTCTACCCGCTGCCCGGAACGCTACGCAGGGCAAAAGCGGTTCTCGGTCCTCCGTGCTTGCTTTTTCTCAGAAAGAGCCGTGGTGTGCGTTTTCGCCGGAAAACGCGTTTTCGGCCGAAAACGTGTACGTTTGCACTTCCCCGCCACAGGGAAGCTGCTAGCCGGGAATTCTCTGCCTGGTTCTACCCGCTGCCCGGAACGCTACGCAGGGCAAAAGCGCTTCTCGTCCTCCGTGCTTGCTTTTTCTCAGAAAGAGCCGTGGTGTGCGTTTTCGCCGGAAAACGCGTTTTCGGCCGAAAACGTGTACGTTTGCACTTCCCCGCCACAGGGAAGCTGCTAGCCGGGAATTCTCTGCCTGGTTCTACCCGCTGCCCGGAACGCTACGCAGGGCAAAAGCGCTTCTCGTCCTCCGTGCTTGCTTTTTCTCAGAAAGAGCCGTGGTGTGCGTTTTCGCCGGAAAACGCGTTTTCGGCCGAAAACGTGTACGTTTGCACTTCCCCGCCACAGGGAAGCTGCTAGCCGGGAATTCTCTGCCTGGTTCTACCCGCTGCCCGGAACGCTACGCAGGGCAAAAGCGGTTCTCGTCCTCCGTGCTTGCTTTTTCTCAGAAAGAGCTGTGGTGTGCGTTTTCGCCGGAAAACGCGTTTTCGGCCGAAAACGTGTACGTTTGCACTTCCCCGCCACAGGGAAGCTGCTAGCCGGGAATTCTCTGCCTGGTTCTACCCGCTGCCCGGAACGCTACGCAGGGCAAAAGCGCTTCTCGTCCTCCGTGCTTGCTTTTTCTCAGAAAGAGCCGTGGTGTGCGTTTTCGCCGGAAAACGCGTTTTCGGCCGAAAACGTGTACGTTTGCACTTCCCCGCCACAGGGAAGCTGCTAGCCGGGAATTCTCTGCCTGGTTCTACCCGCTGCCCGGAACGCTACGCAGGGCAAAAGCGGTTCTCGTCCTCCGTGCTTGCTTTTTCTCAGAAAGAGCCGTGGTGTGCGTTTTTGCCGGAAAACGCGTTTTCGGCCGAAAACGTGTACGTTTGCACTTCCCCGCCACAGGGAAGCTGCTAGCCGGGAATTCTCTGCCTGGTTCTACCCGCTGCCCGGAACGCTACGCAGGGCAAAAGCGGTTCTCGTCCTCCGTGCTTGCTTTTTCTCAGAAAGAGCCGTGGTGTGCGTTTTCGCCGGAAAACGCGTTTTCAGCCGAAAACGTGTACGTTTGCACTTCCCCGCCACAGGGAAGCTGCTAGCCGGGAATTCTCTGCCTGGTTCTACCCGCTGCCCGGAACGCTACGCAGGGCAAAAGCGGTTCTCGTCCTCCGTGCTTGCTTTTTCTCAGAAAGAGCCGTGGTGTGCATTTTCGCAGGAAAACGCGTTTTCGGCCGAAAACGTGTACGTTTGCACTTCCCCGCCACAGGGAAGCTGCTAGCCGGGAATTCTCTGCCTGGTTCTACCCGCTGCCCGGAACGCTACGCAGGGCAAAAGCGGTTCTCGTCCTCCGTGCTTGCTTTTTCTCAGAAAGAGCCGTCGTGTGCGTTTTCGCCGGAAAACGCGTTTTCGGCCGAAAACGTGTACGTTTGCACTTCCCCGCCACAGGGAAGCTGCTAGCCGGGAATTCTCTGCCTGGTTCTACCCGCTGCCCGGAACGCTACGCAGGGCAAAAGCGGTTCTCGTCCTCCGTGCTTGCTTTTCTCAGAAAGAGCCGTGGTGTGCGTTTTCGCCGGAAAACGGGTTTTCGGCCGAAAACGTGTACGTTTGCACTTCCCCGCCACAGGGAAGCTGCTAGCCGGGAATTCTCTGCCTGGTTCTACCCGCTGCCCGGAACGCTACGCAGGGCAAAAGCGCTTCTCGTCCTCCGTGCTTGCTTTTTCTCAGAAAGAGCCGTGGTGTGCGTTTTCGCCGGAAAACGGGTTTTCGGCCGAAAACGTGTACGTTTGCACTTCCCCGCCACAGGGAAGCTGCTAGCCGGGAATTCTCTGCCTGGTTCTACCCGCTGCCCGGAACGCTACGCAGGGCAAAAGCGGTTCTCGTCCTCCGTGCTTGCTTTTTCTCAGAAAGAGCCGTGGTGTGCGTTTTCGCCGGAAAACGCGTTTTCGGCCGAAAACGTGTACGTTTGCACTTCCCCGCCACAGGGAAGCTGCTAGCCGGGAATTCTCTGCCTGGTTCTACCCGCTGCCCGGAACGCTACGCAGGGCAAAAGCGGTTCTCGTCCTCCGTGCTTGCTTTTTCTCAGAAAGAGCCGTGGTGTGCGTTTTCGCCGGAAAACGCGTTTTCGGCCGAAAACGTGTACGTTTGCACTTCCCCGCCACAGGGAAGCTGCTAGCCGGGAATTCTCTGCCTGGTTCTACCCGCTGCCCGGAACGCTACGCAGGGCAAAAGCGGTTCTCGTCCTCCGTGCTTGCTTTTTCTCAGAAAGAGCCGTGGTGTGCGTTTTCGCCGGAAAACGCGTTTTCGGCCGAAAACGTGTACGTTTGCACTTCCCCGCCACAGGGAAGCTGCTAGCCGGGAATTCTCTGCCTGGTTCTACCCGCTGCCCGGAACGCTACGCAGGGCAAAAGCGCTTCTCGTCCTCCGTGCTTGCTTTTTCTCAGAAAGAGCCGTGGTGTGCGTTTTCGCCGGAAAACGCGTTTTCGGCCGAAAACGTGTACGTTTGCACTTCCCCGCCACAGGGAAGCTGCTAGCCGGGAATTCTCTGCCTGGTTCTACCCGCTGCCCGGAACGCTACGCAGGGCAAAAGCGGTTCTCGTCCTCCGTGCTTGCTTTATCTCAGAAAGAGCCGTGGTGTGCGTTTTCGCCGGAAAACGCGTTTTCGGCCGAAAACGTGTACGTTTCAACTTTCCCGCCACAGGGAAGCTGCGAGCCGGGAATTCTCTGCCTGGTTCTACCCGCTGCCCGGAACGCTACGCAGGGCAAAAGCGCTTCTCGTCCTCCGTGCTTGCTTTTTCTCAGAAAGAGCCGTGGTGTGCGTTTTCGCCGGAAAACGCGTTTTCGGCCGAAAACGTGTACGTTTGCACTTCCCCGCCACAGGGAAGCTGCTAGCCGGGAATTCTCTGCCTGGTTCTACCCGCTGCCCGGAACGCTACGCAAGGCAAAAGCGGTTCTGGTCCTCCGTGCTTGCTTTTTCTCAGAAAGAGCCGTGGTGTGCGTTTTCGCCGGAAAACGCGTTTTCGGCCGAAAACGTGTACGTTTGCACTTCCCCGCCACAGGGAAGCTGCTAGCCGGGAATTCTCTGCCTGGTTCTACCCGCTGCCCGGAACGCTACGCAGGGCAAAAGCGGTTCTCGTCCTCCGTGCTTGCTTTTTCTCAGAAAGAGCCGTTGTGTGCGTTTTTGCCGGAAAACGCGTTTTCGGCCGAAAACGTGTACGTTTGCACTTCCCCGCCACAGGGAAGCTGCTAGCCGGGAATTCTCTGCCTGGTTCTACCCGCTGCCCGGAACGCTACGCAGGGCAAAAGCGGTTCTCGTCCTCCGTGCTTGCTTTTTCTCAGAAAGAGCCGTGGTGTGCGTTTTCGCCGGAAAACGGGTTTTCGGCCGAAAACGTGTACGTTTGCACTTCCCCGCCACAGGGAAGCTGCTAGCCGGGAATTCTCTGCCTGGTTCTACCCGCTGCCCGGAACGCTACGCAGGGCAAAAGCGGTTCTCGTCCTCCGTGCTTGCTTTTTCTCAGAAAGAGCCGTGGTGTGCATTTTCGCCGGAAAACGCGTTTTCGGCCGAAAACGTGTACGTTTGCACTTCCCCGCCACAGGGAAGCTGCTAGCCGGGAATTCTCTGCCTGGTTCTACCCGCTGCCCGGAACGCTACGCAGGGCAAAAGCGGTTCTGGTCCTCCGTGCTTGCTTTTTCTTAGAAAGAGCCGTCGTGTGCGTTTTCGCCGGAAAACGCGTTTTCGGCCGAAAACGTGTACGTTTGCACTTCCCCGCCACAGGGAAGCTGCTAGCCGGGAATTCTCTGCCTGGTTCTACCCGCTGCCCGGAACGCTACGCATGGCAAAAGCGGTTCTTGTCCTCAGTGCTTGCTTTTTCTCAGAAAGAGCCGTGGTGTGCGTTTTCGCCGGAAAACGGGTTTTCGGCCGAAAACGTGTACGTTTGCACTTCCCCGCCACAGGGAAGCTGCTAGCCGGGAATTCTCTGCCTGGTTCTACCCGCTGCCCGGAACGCTACGCAGGGCAAAAGCGGTTCTCGTCCTCCGTGCTTGCTTTTTCTCAGAAAGAGCCGTGGTGTGCGTTTTCGCCGGAAAACGGGTTTTCGGCTGAAAACGTGTACGTTTGCACTTCCCCGCCACAGGGAAGCTGCTAGCCGGGAATTCTCTGCCTGGTTCTACCCGCTGCCCGGAACGCTACGCAGGGCAAAAGCGGTTCTCGTCCTCCGTGCTTGCTTTTTCTCAGAAAGAGCCGTGGTGTGCGTTTTCGCCGGAAAACGCGTTTTCGGCCGAAAACGTGTACGTTTGCACTTCCCCGCCACAGGGAAGCTGCTAGCCGGGAATTCTCTGCCTGGTTCTACCCGCTGCCCGGAACGCTACGCAGGGCAAAAGCGGTTCTCGTCCTCCGTGCTTGCTTTTTCTCAGAAAGAGCCGTGGTGTGCGTTTTCGCCGGAAAACGCGTTTTCGGCCGAAAACGTGTACGTTTGCACTTCCCCGCCACAGGGAAGCTGCTAGCCGGGAATTCTCTGCCTGGTTCTACCCGCTGCCCGGAACGCTACGCAGGGCAAAAGCGGTTCTCGTCCTCCGTGCTTGCTTTTTCTCAGAAAGAGCCGTGGTGTGCGTTTTCGCCGGAAAACGCGTTTTCGGCCGAAAACGTGTACGTTTGCACTTCCCCGCCACAGGGAAGCTGCTAGCCGGGAATTCTCTGCCTGGTTCTACCCGCTGCCCGGAACGCTACGCAGGGCAAAAGCGGTTCTCGTCCTCCGTGCTTGCTTTATCTCAGAAAGAGCCGTGGTGTGCGTTTTCGCCGGAAAACGCGTTTTCGGCCGAAAACGTGTACGTTTCAACTTTCCCGCCACAGGGAAGCTGCGAGCCGGGAATTCTCTGCCTGGTTCTACCCGCTGCCCGGAACGCTACGCAGGGCAAAAGCGGTTCTCGTCCTCCGTGCTTGCTTTTTCTCAGAAAGAGCCGTGGTGTGCGTTTTCGCCGGAAAACGCGTTTTCGGCCGAAAACGTGTACGTTTGCACTTCCCCGCCACAGGGAAGCTGCTAGCCGGGAATTCTCTGCCTGGTTCTACCCGCTGCCCGGAACGCTACGCAGGGCAAAAGCGGTTCTCGTCCTCCGTGCTTGCTTTTTCTCAGAAAGAGCCGTGGTGTGCGTTTTCGCCGGAAAACGCGTTTTCGGCCGAAAACGTGTACGTTTGCACTTCCCCGCCACAGGGAAGCTGCTAGCCGGGAATTCTCTGCCTGGTTCTACCCGCTGCCCGGAACGCTACGCAGGGCAAAAGCGGTTCTCGTCCTCCGTGCTTGCTTTTTCTCAGAAAGAGCCGTGGTGTGCGTTTTCGCCGGAAAACGCGTTTTCGGCCGAAAACGTGTACGTTTGCACTTCCCCGCCACAGGGAAGCTGCTAGCCGGGAATTCTCTGCCTGGTTCTACCCGCTGCCCGGAACGCTACGCAGGGCAAAAGCGGTTCTCGTCCTCCGTGCTTGCTTTTTCTCAGAAAGAGCCGTGGTGTGCATTTTCGCCGGAAAACGCGTTTTCGGCCGAAAACGTGTACGTTTGCACTTCCCCGCCACAGGGAAGCTGCTAGCCGGGAATTCTCTGCCTGGTTCTACCCGCTGCCCGGAACGCTACGCAGGGCAAAAGCGGTTCTCGTCCTCCGTGCTTGCTTTTTCTCAGAAAGAGCCGTCGTGTGCGTTTTCGCCGGAAAACGGGTTTTCGGCCGAAAACGTGTACGTTTGCACTTCCCCGCCACAGGGAAGCTGCTAGCCGGGAATTCTCTGCCTGGTTCTACCCGCTGCCCGGAACGCTACGCAGGGCAAAAGCGGTTCTCGTCCTCCGTGCTTGCTTTTTCTCAGAAAGAGCCGTGGTGTGCGTTTTCGCCGGAAAACGCGTTTTCGGCCGAAAACGTGTACGTTTGCACTTCCCCGCCACAGGGAAGCTGCTAGCCGGGAATTCTCTGCCTGGTTCTACCCGCTGCCCGGAACGCTACGCAGGGCAAAAGCGCTTCTCGTCCTCCGTGCTTGCTTTTTCTCAGAAAGAGCCGTGGTGTGCGTTTTCGCCGGAAAACGCGTTTTCGGCCGAAAACGTGTACGTTTGCACTTCCCCGCCACAGGGAAGCTGCTAGCCGGGAATTCTCTGCCTGGTTCTACCCGCTGCCCGGAACGCTACGCAGGGCAAAAGCGGTTCTCGTCCTCCGTGCTTGCTTTTTCTCAGAAAGAGCCGTGGTGTGCGTTTTCGCCGGAAAACGCCTTTTCGGCCGAAAACGTGTACGTTTGCACTTCCCCGCCACAGGGAAGCTGCTAGCCGGGAATTCTCTGCCTGGTTCTACCCGCTGCCCGGAACGCTACGCAGGGCAAAAGCGGTTCTCGTCCTCCGTGCTTGCTTTTTCTCAGAAAGAGCCGTGGTGTGCGTTTTCGCCGGAAAACGCGTTTTCGGCCGAAAACGTGTACGTTTGCACTTCCCCGCCACAGGGAAGCTGCTAGCCGGGAATTCTCTGCCTGGTTCTACCCGCTGCCCGGAACGCTACGCAGGGCAAAAGCGGTTCTCGTCCTCCGTGCTTGCTTTTTCTCAGAAAGAGCCGTGGTGTGCGTTTTCGCCGGAAAACGCGTTTTCGGCCGAAAACGTGTACGTTTGCACTTCCCCGCCACAGGGAAGCTGCTAGCCGGGAATTCTCTGCCTGGTTCTACCCGCTGCCCGGAACGCTACGCAGGGCAAAAGCGGTTCTCGTCCTCCGTGCTTGCTTTTTCTCAGAAAGAGCCGTGGTGTGCGTTTTTGCCGGAAAACGCGTTTTCGGCCGAAAACGTGTACGTTTGCACTTCCCCGCCACAGGGAAGCTGCTAGCCGGGAATTCTCTGCCTGGTTCTACCCGCTGCCCGGAACGCTACGCAGGGCAAAAGCGGTTCTCGTCCTCCGTGCTTGCTTTTTCTCAGAAAGAGCCGTGGTGTGCGTTTTCGCCGGAAAACGCGTTTTCGGCCAAAAACGTGTACGTTTGCACTTCCCCGCCACAGGGAAGCTGCTAGCCGGGAATTCTCTGCCTGGTTCTACCCGCTGCCCGGAACGCTACGCAGGGCAAAAGCGCTTCTCGTCCTCCGTGCTTGCTTTTTCTCAGAAAGAGCCGTGGTGTGCGTTTTCGCCGGAAAACGCGTTTTCGGCCGAAAACGTGTACGTTTGCACTTCCCCGCCACAGGGAAGCTGCTAGCCGGGAATTCTCTGCCTGGTTCTACCCGCTGCCCGGAACGCTACGCAGGGCAAAAGCGCTTCTCGTCCTCCGTGCTTGCTTTTTCTCAGAAAGAGCCGTGGTGTGCGTTTTCGCCGGAAAACGCGTTTTCGGCCGAAAACGTGTACGTTTGCACTTCCCCGCCACAGGGAAGCTGCTAGCCGGGAATTCTCTGCCTGGTTCTACCCGCTGCCCGGAACGCTACGCAGGGCAAAAGCGGTTCTCGTCCTCCGTGCCTGCTTTTTCTCAGAAAGAGCCGTGGTGTGCGTTTTCGCCGGAAAACGCGTTTTCGGCCGAAAACGTGTACGTTTGCACTTCCCCGCCACAGGGAAGCTGCTAGCCGGGAATTCTCTGCCTGGTTCTACCCGCTGCCCGGAACGCTACGCAGGGCAAAAGCGGTTCTCGTCCTCCGTGCTTGCTTTTTCTCAGAAAGAGCCGTGGTGTGCGTTTTTGCCGGAAAACGCGTTTTCGGCCGAAAACGTGTACGTTTGCACTTCCCCGCCACAGGGAAGCTGCTAGCCGGGAATTCTCTGCCTGGTTCTACCCGCTGCCCGGAACGCTACGCAGGGCAAAAGCGGTTCTCGTCCTCCGTGCTTGCTTTTTCTCAGAAAGAGCCGTGGTGTGCGTTTTCGCCGGAAAACGCGTTTTCGGCCGAAAACGTGTACGTTTGCACTTCCCCGCCACAGGGAAGCTGCTAGCCGGGAATTCTCTGCCTGGTTCTACCCGCTGCCCGGAACGCTACGCAGGGCAAAAGCGGTTCTCGTCCTCCGTGCTTGCTTTTTCTCAGAAAGAGCCGTGGTGTGCGTTTTCGCCGGAAAACGCGTTTTCGGCCGAAAACGTGTACGTTTGCACTTCCCCGCCACAGGGAAGCTGCTAGCCGGGAATTCTCTGCCTGGTTCTACCCGCTGCCCGGAACGCTACGCAGGGCAAAAGCGGTTCTCGTCCTCCGTGCTTGCTTTTTCTCAGAAAGAGCCGTCGTGTGCGTTTTCGCCGGAAAACGCGTTTTCGGCCGAAAACGTGTACGTTTGCACTTCCCCGCCACAGGGAAGCTGCTAGCCGGGAATTCTCTGCCTGGTTCTACCCGCTGCCCGGAACGCTACGCAGGGCAAAAGCGGTTCTCGTCCTCCGTGCTTGCTTTTTCTCAGAAAGAGCCGTGGTGTGCGTTTTCGCCGGAAAACGGGTTTTCGGCCGAAAACGTGTACGTTTGCACTTCCCCGCCACAGGGAAGCTGCTAGCCGGGAATTCTCTGCCTGGTTCTACCCGCTGCCCGGAACGCTACGCAGGGCAAAAGCGGTTCTCGTCCTCCGTGCTTGCTTTTTCTCAGAAAGAGCCGTCGTGTGCGTTTTCGCCGGAAAACGCGTTTTCGGCCGAAAACGTGTACGTTTGCACTTCCCCGCCACAGGGAAGCTGCTAGCCGGGAATTCTCTGCCTGGTTCTACCCGCTGCCCGGAACGCTACGCAGGGCAAAAGCGCTTCTCGTCCTCCGTGCTTGCTTTTTCTCAGAAAGAGCCGTGGTGTGCGTTTTCGCCGGAAAACGCGTTTTCGGCCAAAAACGTGTACGTTTGCACTTCCCCGCCACAGGGAAGCTGCTAGCCGGGAATTCTCTGCCTGGTTCTACCCGCTGCCCGGAACGCTACGCAGGGCAAAAGCGGTTCTCGTCCTCCGTGCTTGCTTTTTCTCAGAAAGAGCCGTGGTGTGCGTTTTCGCCGGAAAACGCGTTTTCGGCCGAAAACGTGTACGTTTGCACTTCCCCGCCACAGGGAAGCTGCTAGCCGGGAATTCTCTGCCTGGTTCTACCCGCTGCCCGGAACGCTACGCAGGGCAAAAGCGGTTCTCGTCCTCCGTGCTTGCTTTTTCTCAGAAAGAGCCGTGGTGTGCGTTTTCGCCGGAAAACGCGTTTTCGGCCGAAAACGTGTACGTTTGCACTTCCCCGCCACAGGGAAGCTGCTAGCCGGGAATTCTCTGCCTGGTTCTACCCGCTGCCCGGAACGCTACGCAGGGCAAAAGCGGTTCTCGTCCTCCGTGCTTGCTTTTTCTCAGAAAGAGCCGTGGTGTGCGTTTTCGCCGGAAAACGCGTTTTCGGCCGAAAACGTGTACGTTTGCACTTCCCCGCCACAGGGAAGCTGCTAGCCGGGAATTCTCTGCCTGGTTCTACCCGCTGCCCGGAACGCTACGCAGGGCAAAAGCGCTTCTCGTCCTCCGTGCTTGCTTTTTCTCAGAAAGAGCCGTGGTGTGCGTTTTCGCCGGAAAACGCGTTTTCGGCCGAAAACGTGTACGTTTGCACTTCCCCGCCACAGGGAAGCTGCTAGCCGGGAATTCTCTGCCTGGTTCTACCCGCTGCCCGGAACGCTACGCAGGGCAAAAGCGGTTCTCGTCCTCCGTGCTTGCTTTTTCTCAGAAAGAGCCGTGGTGTGCGTTTTCGCCGGAAAACGCGTTTTCGGCCGAAAACGTGTACGTTTGCACTTCCCCGCCACAGGGAAGCTGCTAGCCGGGAATTCTCTGCCTGGTTCTACCCGCTGCCCGGAACGCTACGCAGGGCAAAAGCGGTTCTCGTCCTCCGTGCTTGCTTTTTCTCAGAAAGAGCCGTGGTGTGCGTTTTTGCCGGAAAACGCGTTTTCGGCCGAAAACGTGTACGTTTGCACTTCCCCGCCACAGGGAAGCTGCTAGCCGGGAATTCTCTGCCTGGTTCTACCCGCTGCCCGGAACGCTACGCAGGGCAAAAGCGGTTCTCGTCCTCCGTGCTTGCTTTTTCTCAGAAAGAGCCGTGGTGTGCGTTTTCGCCGGAAAACGCGTTTTCGGCCGAAAACGTGTACGTTTGCACTTCCCCGCCACAGGGAAGCTGCTAGCCGGGAATTCTCTGCCTGGTTCTACCCGCTGCCCGGAACGCTACGCAGGGCAAAAGCGGTTCTCGTCCTCCGTGCTTGCTTTTTCTCAGAAAGAGCCGTGGTGTGCGTTTTCGCCGGAAAACGCGTTTTCGGCCGAAAACGTGTACGTTTGCACTTCCCCGCCACAGGGAAGCTGCTAGCCGGGAATTCTCTGCCTGGTTCTACCCGCTGCCCGGAACGCTACGCAGGGCAAAAGCGGTTCTCGTCCTCCGTGCTTGCTTTTTCTCAGAAAGAGCCGTGGTGTGCGTTTTCGCCGGAAAACGCGTTTTCGGCCGAAAACGTGTACGTTTGCACTTCCCCGCCACAGGGAAGCTGCTAGCCGGGAATTCTCTGCCTGGTTCTACCCGCTGCCCGGAACGCTACGCAGGGCAAAAGCGGTTCTCGTCCTCCGTGCTTGATTTTCTCAGAAAGAGCCGTGGTGTGCGTTTTCGCCGGAAAACGCGTTTTCGGCCGAAAACGTGTACGTTTGCACTTCCCCGCCACAGGGAAGCTGCTAGCCGGGAATTCTCTGCCTCGTTCTACCCGCTGCCCGGAACGCTACGCAGGGCAAAAGCGGTTCTCGTCCTCCGTGCTTGCTTTTTCTCAGAAAGAGCCGTCGTGTGCGTTTTCGCCGGAAAACGCGTTTTCGGCCGAAAACGTGTACGTTTGCACTTCCCCGCCACAGGGAAGCTGCTAGCCGGGAATTCTCTGCCTGGTTCTACCCGCTGCCCGGAACGCTACGCAGCGCAAAAGCGGTTCTCGTCCTCCGTGCTTGCTTTTTCTCAGAAAGAGCCGTGGTGTGCGTTTTCGCCGGAAAACGCGTTTTCGGCCAAAAACGTGTACGTTTGCACTTCCCCGCCACAGGGAAGCTGCTAGCCGGGAATTCTCTGCCTGGTTCTACCCGCTGCCCGGAACGCTACGCAGGGCAAAAGCGCTTCTCGTCCTCCGTGCTTGCTTTTTCTCAGAAAGAGCCGTGGTGTGCGTTTTCGCCGGAAAACGCGTTTTCGGCCGAAAACGTGTACGTTTGCACTTCCCCGCCACAGGGAAGCTGCTAGCCGGGAATTCTCTGCCTGGTTCTACCCGCTGCCCGGAACGCTACGCAGGGCAAAAGCGGTTCTCGTCCTCCGTGCTTGCTTTTTCTCAGAAAGAGCCGTGGTGTGCATTTTCGCAGGAAAACGCGTTTTCGGCCGAAAACGTGTACGTTTGCACTTCCCCGCCACAGGGAAGCTGCTAGCCGGGAATTCTCTGCCTGGTTCTACCCGCTGCCCGGAACGCTACGCAGGGCAAAAGCGCTTCTCGTCCTCCGTGCTTGCTTTTTCTCAGAAAGAGCCGTGGTGTGCGTTTTCGCCGGAAAACGCGTTTTCGGCCGAAAACGTGTACGTTTGCACTTCCCCGCCACAGGGAAGCTGCTAGCCGGGAATTCTCTGCCTGGTTCTACCCGCTGCCCGGAACGCTACGCAGGGCAAAAGCGGTTCTCGTCCTCCGTGCTTGCTTTTTCTCAGAAAGAGCCGTGGTGTGCGTTTTCGCCGGAAAACGCGTTTTCGGCCGAAAACGTGTACGTTTGCACTTCCCCGCCACAGGGAAGCTGCTAGCCGGGAATTCTCTGCCTGGTTCTACCCGCTGCCCGGAACGCTACGCAGGGCAAAAGCGGTTCTCGTCCTCCGTGCTTGCTTTTTCTCAGAAAGAGCCGTGGTGTGCGTTTTCGCCGGAAAACGCGTTTTCGGCCAAAAACGTGTACGTTTGCACTTCCCCGCCACAGGGAAGCTGCTAGCCGGGAATTCTCTGCCTGGTTCTACCCGCTGCCCGGAACGCTACGCAGGGCAAAAGCGGTTCTCGTCCTCCGTGCTTGCTTTTTCTCAGAAAGAGCCGTGGTGTGCGTTTTCGCCGGAAAACGCGTTTTCGGCCGAAAACGTGTACGTTTGCACTTCCCCGCCACAGGGAAGCTGCTAGCCGGGAATTCTCTGCCTGGTTCTACCCGCTGCCCGGAACGCTACGCAGGGCAAAAGCGCTTCTCGTCCTCCGTGCTTGCTTTTTCTCAGAAAGAGCCGTGGTGTGCGTTTTCGCCGGAAAACGCGTTTTCGGCCGAAAACGTGTACGTTTGCACTTCCCCGCCACAGGGAAGCTGCTAGCCGGGAATTCTCTGCCTGGTTCTACCCGCTGCCCGGAACGCTACGCAGGGCAAAAGCGCTTCTCGTCCTCCGTGCTTGCTTTTTCTCAGAAAGAGCCGTGGTGTGCGTTTTCGCCGGAAAACGGGTTTTCGGCCGAAAACGTGTACGTTTGCACTTCCCCGCCACAGGGAAGCTGCTAGCCGGGAATTCTCTGCCTGGTTCTACCCGCTGCCCGGAACGCTACGCAGGGCAAAAGCGGTTCTCGTCCTCCGTGCTTGCTTTTTCTCAGAAAGAGCCGTCGTGTGCGTTTTCGCCGGAAAACGCGTTTTCGGCCGAAAACGTGTACGTTTGCACTTCCCCGCCACAGGGAAGCTGCTAGCCGGGAATTCTCTGCCTGGTTCTACCCGCTGCCCGGAACGCTACGCAGGGCAAAAGCGGTTCTCGTCCTCCGTGCTTGCTTTATCTCAGAAAGAGCCGTGGTGTGCGATTTCGCCGGAAAACGCGTTTTCGGCCGAAAACGTGTACGTTTCAACTTTCCCGCCACAGGGAAGCTGCTAGCCGGGAATTCTCTGCCTGGTTCTACCCGCTGCCCGGAACGCTACGCAGGGCAAAAGCGGTTCTCGTCCTCCGTGCTTGCTTTTTCTCAGAAAGAGCCGTGGTGTGCGTTTTCGCCGGAAAACGGGTTTTCGGCCGAAAACGTGTACGTTTGCACTTCCCCGCCACAGGGAAGCTGCTAGCCGGGAATTCTCTGCCTGGTTCTACCCGCTGCCCGGAACGCTACGCAGGGCAAAAGCGCTTCTAGTCCTCCGTGCTTGCTTTTTCTCAGAAAGAGCCGTGGTGTGCGTTTTCGCCGGAAAACGCGTTTTCGGCCGAAAACGTGTACGTTTGCACTTCCCCGCCACAGGGAAGCTGCTAGCCGGGAATTCTCTGCCTGGTTCTACCCGCTGCCCGGAACGCTACGCAGGGCAAAAGCGGTTCTCGTCCTCCGTGCTTGCTTTTTCTCAGAAAGAGCCGTGGTGTGCGTTTTTGCCGGAAAACGCGTTTTCGGCCGAAAACGTGTACGTTTGCACTTCCCCGCCACAGGGAAGCTGCTAGCCGGGAATTCTCTGCCTGGTTCTACCCGCTGCCCGGAACGCTACGCAGGGCAAAAGCGGTTCTCGTCCTCCGTGCTTGCTTTTTCTCAGAAAGAGCCGTGGTGTGCGTTTTCGCCGGAAAACGGGTTTTCGGCCGAAAACGTGTACGTTTGCACTTCCCCGCCACAGGGAAGCTGCTAGCCGGGAATTCTCTGCCTGGTTCTACCCGCTGCCCGGAACGCTACGCAGGGCAAAAGCGGTTCTCGTCCTCCGTGCTTGCTTTTTCTCAGAAAGAGCCGTGGTGTGCATTTTCGCAGGAAAACGCGTTTTCGGCCGAAAACGTGTACGTTTGCACTTCCCCGCCACAGGGAAGCTGCTAGCCGGGAATTCTCTGCCTGGTTCTACCCGCTGCCCGGAACGCTACGCAGGGCAAAAGCGGTTCTCGTCCTCCGTGCTTGCTTTTTCTCAGAAAGAGCCGTCGTGTGCGTTTTCGCCGGAAAACGCGTTTTCGGCCGAAAACGTGTACGTTTGCACTTCCCCGCCACAGGGAAGCTGCTAGCCGGGAATTCTCTGCCTGGTTCTACCCGCTGCCCGGAACGCTACGCAGGGCAAAAGCGGTTCTCGTCCTCCGTGCTTGCTTTTTCTCAGAAAGAGCCGTGGTGTGCGTTTTCGCCGGAAAACGCGTTTTCGGCCGAAAACGTGTACGTTTGCACTTCCCCGCCACAGGGAAGCTGCTAGCCGGGAATTCTCTGCCTGGTTCTACCCGCTGCCCGGAACGCTACGCAGGGCAAAAGCGCTTCTCGTCCTCCGTGTTTGCTTTTTCTCAGAAAGAGCCGTGGTGTGCGTTTTCGCCGGAAAACGCGTTTTCGGCCGAAAACGTGTACGTTTGCACTTCCCCGCCACAGGGAAGCTGCTAGCCGGGAATTCTCTGCCTGGTTCTACCCGCTGCCCGGAACGCTACGCAGGGCAAAAGCGGTTCTCGTCCTCCGTGCTTGCTTTTTCTCAGAAAGAGCCGTGGTGTGCGTTTTCGCCGGAAAACGCGTTTTCGGCCGAAAACGTGTACGTTTGCACTTCCCCGCCACAGGGAAGCTGCTAGCCGGGAATTCTCTGCCTGGTTCTACCCGCTGCCCGGAACGCTACGCAGGGCAAAAGCGGTTCTCGTCCTCCGTGCTTGCTTTTTCTCAGAAAGAGCCGTGGTGTGCGTTTTCGCCGGAAAACGCGTTTTCGGCCGAAAACGTGTACGTTTGCACTTCCCCGCCACAGGGAAGCTGCTAGCCGGGAATTCTCTGCCTGGTTCTACCCGCTGCCCGGAACGCTACGCAGGGCAAAAGCGGTTCTCGTCCTCCGTGCTTGCTTTATCTCAGAAAGAGCCGTGGTGTGCGATTTCGCCGGAAAACGCGTTTTCGGCCGAAAACGTGTACGTTTGCACTTCCCCGCCACAGGGAAGCTGCTAGCCGGGAATTCTCTGCCTGGTTCTACCCGCTGCCCGGAACGCTACGCAGGGCAAAAGCGGTTCTCGTCCTCCGTGCTTGCTTTTTCTCAGAAAGAGCCGTGGTGTGCGTTTTCGCCGGAAAACGCGTTTTCGGCCGAAAACGTGTACGTTTGCACTTCCCCGCCACAGGGAAGCTGCTAGCCGGGAATTCTCTGCCTGGTTCTACCCGCTGCCCGGAACGCTACGCAGGGCAAAAGCGGTTCTCGTCCTCCGTGCTTGCTTTTTCTCAGAAAGAGCCGTCGTGTGCGTTTTCGCCGGAAAACGCGTTTTCGGCTGAAAACGTGTACGTTTGCACTTCCCCGCCACAGGGAAGCTGCTAGCCGGGAATTCTCTGCCTGGTTCTACCCGCTGCCCGGAACGCTACGCAGGGCAAAAGCGGTTCTCGTCCTCCGTGCTTGCTTTTTCTCAGAAAGAGCCGTGGTGTGCGTTTTCGCCGGAAAACGGGTTTTCGGCCGAAAACGTGTACGTTTGCACTTCCCCGCCACAGGGAAGCTGCTAGCCGGGAATTCTCTGCCTGGTTCTACCCGCTGCCCGGAACGCTACGCAGGGCAAAAGCGGTTCTCGTCCTCCGTGCTTGCTTTTTCTCAGAAAGAGCCGTGGTGTGCGTTTTCGCAGGAAAACGCGTTTTCGGCCGAAAACGTGTACGTTTGCACTTCCCCGCCACAGGGAAGCTGCTAGCCGGGAATTCTCTGCCTGGTTCTACCCGCTGCCCGGAACGCTACGCAGGGCAAAAGCGGTTCTCGTCCTCCGTGCTTGCTTTTTCTCAGAAAGAGCCGTGGTGTGCGTTTTCGCCGGAAAACGCGTTTTCGGCCAAAAACGTGTACGTTTGCACTTCCCCGCCACAGGGAAGCTGCTAGCCGGGAATTCTCTGCCTGGTTCTACCCGCTGCCCGGAACGCTACGCAGGGCAAAAGCGGTTCTCGTCCTCCGTGCTTGCTTTTTCTCAGAAAGAGCCGTGGTGTGCGTTTTCGCCGGAAAACGCGTTTTCGGCCGAAAACGTGTACGTTTGCACTTCCCCGCCACAGGGAAGCTGCTAGCCGGGAATTCTCTGCCTGGTTCTACCCGCTGCCCGGAACGCTACGCAGGGCAAAAGCGGTTCTCGTCCTCCGTGCTTGCTTTTTCTCAGAAAGAGCCGTGGTGTGCGTTTTCGCCGGAAAACGCGTTTTCGGCCGAAAACGTGTACGTTTGCACTTCCCCGCCACAGGGAAGCTGCTAGCCGGGAATTCTCTGCCTGGTTCTACCCGCTGCCCGGAACGCTACGCAGGGCAAAAGCGCTTCTCGTCCTCCGTGCTTGCTTTTTCTCAGAAAGAGCCGTGGTGTGCGTTTTCGCCGGAAAACGCGTTTTCGGCCGAAAACGTGTACGTTTGCACTTCCCCGCCACAGGGAAGCTGCTAGCCGGGAATTCTCTGCCTGGTTCTACCCGCTGCCCGGAACGCTACGCAGGGCAAAAGCGGTTCTCGTCCTCCGTGCTTGCTTTTTCTCAGAAAGAGCCGTGATGTGCGTTTTCGCCGGAAAACGCGTTTTCGGCCGAAAACGTGTACGTTTGCACTTCCCCGCCACAGGGAAGCTGCTAGCCGGGAATTCTCTGCCTGGTTCTACCCGCTGCCCGGAACGCTACGCAGGGCAAAAGCGGTTCTCGTCCTCCGTGCTTGCTTTTTCTCAGAAAGAGCCGTGGTGTGCGTTTTCGCCGGAAAACGCGTTTTCGGCCGAAAACGTGTACGTTTGCACTTCCCCGCCACAGGGAAGCTGCTAGCCGGGAATTCTCTGCCTGGTTCTACCCGCTGCCCGGAACGCTACGCAGGGCAAAAGCGCTTCTCGTCCTCCGTGCTTGCTTTTTCTCAGAAAGAGCCGTGGTGTGCGTTTTCGCCGGAAAACGCGTTTTCGGCCGAAAACGTGTACGTTTGCACTTCCCCGCCACAGGGAAGCTGCTAGCCGGGAATTCTCTGCCTGGTTCTACCCGCTGCCCGGAACGCTACGCAGGGCAAAAGCGGTTCTCGTCCTCCGTGCTTGCTTTATCTCAGAAAGAGCCGTGGTGTGCGTTTTCGCCGGAAAACGCGTTTTCGGCCGAAAACGTGTACGTTTCAACTTTCCCGCCACAGGGAAGCTGCGAGCCGGGAATTCTCTGCCTGGTTCTACCCGCTGCCCGGAACGCTACGCAGGGCAAAAGCGCTTCTCGTCCTCCGTGCTTGCTTTTTCTCAGAAAGAGCCGTGGTGTGCGTTTTCGCCGGAAAACGCGTTTTCGGCCGAAAACGTGTACGTTTGCACTTCCCCGCCACAGGGAAGCTGCTAGCCGGGAATTCTCTGCCTGGTTCTACCCGCTGCCCGGAACGCTACGCAAGGCAAAAGCGGTTCTGGTCCTCCGTGCTTGCTTTTTCTCAGAAAGAGCCGTGGTGTGCGTTTTCGCCGGAAAACGCGTTTTCGGCCGAAAACGTGTACGTTTGCACTTCCCCGCCACAGGGAAGCTGCTAGCCGGGAATTCTCTGCCTGGTTCTACCCGCTGCCCGGAACGCTACGCAGGGCAAAAGCGGTTCTCGTCCTCCGTGCTTGCTTTTTCTCAGAAAGAGCCGTTGTGTGCGTTTTTGCCGGAAAACGCGTTTTCGGCCGAAAACGTGTACGTTTGCACTTCCCCGCCACAGGGAAGCTGCTAGCCGGGAATTCTCTGCCTGGTTCTACCCGCTGCCCGGAACGCTACGCAGGGCAAAAGCGGTTCTCGTCCTCCGTGCTTGCTTTTTCTCAGAAAGAGCCGTGGTGTGCGTTTTCGCCGGAAAACGGGTTTTCGGCCGAAAACGTGTACGTTTGCACTTCCCCGCCACAGGGAAGCTGCTAGCCGGGAATTCTCTGCCTGGTTCTACCCGCTGCCCGGAACGCTACGCAGGGCAAAAGCGGTTCTCGTCCTCCGTGCTTGCTTTTTCTCAGAAAGAGCCGTGGTGTGCATTTTCGCCGGAAAACGCGTTTTCGGCCGAAAACGTGTACGTTTGCACTTCCCCGCCACAGGGAAGCTGCTAGCCGGGAATTCTCTGCCTGGTTCTACCCGCTGCCCGGAACGCTACGCAGGGCAAAAGCGGTTCTGGTCCTCCGTGCTTGCTTTTTCTTAGAAAGAGCCGTCGTGTGCGTTTTCGCCGGAAAACGCGTTTTCGGCCGAAAACGTGTACGTTTGCACTTCCCCGCCACAGGGAAGCTGCTAGCCGGGAATTCTCTGCCTGGTTCTACCCGCTGCCCGGAACGCTACGCAGGGCAAAAGCGGTTCTCGTCCTCCGTGCTTGCTTTTTCTCAGAAAGAGCCGTGGTGTGCGTTTTCGCCGGAAAACGGGTTTTCGGCCGAAAACGTGTACGTTTGCACTTCCCCGCCACAGGGAAGCTGCTAGCCGGGAATTCTCTGCCTGGTTCTACCCGCTGCCCGGAACGCTACGCAGGGCAAAAGCGGTTCTCGTCCTCCGTGCTTGCTTTTTCTCAGAAAGAGCCGTGGTGTGCGTTTTCGCCGGAAAACGGGTTTTCGGCTGAAAACGTGTACGTTTGCACTTCCCCGCCACAGGGAAGCTGCTAGCCGGGAATTCTCTGCCTGGTTCTACCCGCTGCCCGGAACGCTACGCAGGGCAAAAGCGCTTCTCGTCCTCCGTGCTTGCTTTTTCTCAGAAAGAGCCGTGGTGTGCGTTTTCGCCGGAAAACGCGTTTTCGGCCGAAAACGTGTACGTTTGCACTTCCCCGCCACAGGGAAGCTGCTAGCCGGGAATTCTCTGCCTGGTTCTACCCGCTGCCCGGAACGCTACGCAGGGCAAAAGCGGTTCTCGTCCTCCGTGCTTGCTTTTTCTCAGAAAGAGCCGTGGTGTGCGTTTTCGCCGGAAAACGCGTTTTCGGCCGAAAACGTGTACGTTTGCACTTCCCCGCCACAGGGAAGCTGCTAGCCGGGAATTCTCTGCCTGGTTCTACCCGCTGCCCGGAACGCTACGCAGGGCAAAAGCGGTTCTCGTCCTCCGTGCTTGCTTTTTCTCAGAAAGAGCCGTGGTGTGCGTTTTCGCCGGAAAACGCGTTTTCGGCCGAAAACGTGTACGTTTGCACTTCCCCGCCACAGGGAAGCTGCTAGCCGGGAATTCTCTGCCTGGTTCTACCCGCTGCCCGGAACGCTACGCAGGGCAAAAGCGGTTCTCGTCCTCCGTGCTTGCTTTTTCTCAGAAAGAGCCGTGGTGTGCGTTTTCGCCGGAAAACGCGTTTTCGGCCGAAAACGTGTACGTTTGCACTTCCCCGCCACAGGGAAGCTGCTAGCCGGGAATTCTCTGCCTGGTTCTACCCGCTGCCCGGAACGCTACGCAGGGCAAAAGCGGTTCTCGTCCTCCGTGCTTGCTTTTTCTCAGAAAGAGCCGTGGTGTGCGTTTTCGCCGGAAAACGCGTTTTCGGCCGAAAACGTGTACGTTTGCACTTCCCCGCCACAGGGAAGCTGCTAGCCGGGAATTCTCTGCCTGGTTCTACCCGCTGCCCGGAACGCTACGCAGGGCAAAAGCGGTTCTCGTCCTCCGTGCTTGCTTTATCTCAGAAAGAGCCGTGGTGTGCGTTTTCGCCGGAAAACGCGTTTTCGGCCGAAAACGTGTACGTTTCAACTTTCCCGCCACAGGGAAGCTGCGAGCCGGGAATTCTCTGCCTGGTTCTACCCGCTGCCCGGAACGCTACGCAGGGCAAAAGCGGTTCTCGTCCTCCGTGCTTGCTTTTTCTCAGAAAGAGCCGTGGTGTGCGTTTTCGCCGGAAAACGCGTTTTCGGCCGAAAACGTGTACGTTTGCACTTCCCCGCCACAGGGAAGCTGCTAGCCGGGAATTCTCTGCCTGGTTCTACCCGCTGCCCGGAACGCTACGCAGGGCAAAAGCGGTTCTCGTCCTCCGTGCTTGCTTTTTCTCAGAAAGAGCCGTGGTGTGCGTTTTCGCCGGAAAACGCGTTTTCGGCCGAAAACGTGTACGTTTGCACTTCCCCGCCACAGGGAAGCTGCTAGCCGGGAATTCTCTGCCTGGTTCTACCCGCTGCCCGGAACGCTACGCAGGGCAAAAGCGGTTCTCGTCCTCCGTGCTTGCTTTTTCTCAGAAAGAGCCGTGGTGTGCGTTTTCGCCGGAAAACGCGTTTTCGGCCGAAAACGTGTACGTTTGCACTTCCCCGCCACAGGGAAGCTGCTAGCCGGGAATTCTCTGCCTGGTTCTACCCGCTGCCCGGAACGCTACGCAGGGCAAAAGCGGTTCTCGTCCTCCGTGCTTGCTTTTTCTCAGAAAGAGCCGTGGTGTGCATTTTCGCCGGAAAACGCGTTTTCGGCCGAAAACGTGTACGTTTGCACTTCCCCGCCACAGGGAAGCTGCTAGCCGGGAATTCTCTGCCTGGTTCTACCCGCTGCCCGGAACGCTACGCAGGGCAAAAGCGGTTCTCGTCCTCCGTGCTTGCTTTTTCTCAGAAAGAGCCGTCGTGTGCGTTTTCGCCGGAAAACGGGTTTTCGGCCGAAAACGTGTACGTTTGCACTTCCCCGCCACAGGGAAGCTGCTAGCCGGGAATTCTCTGCCTGGTTCTACCCGCTGCCCGGAACGCTACGCAGGGCAAAAGCGGTTCTCGTCCTCCGTGCTTGCTTTTTCTCAGAAAGAGCCGTGGTGTGCGTTTTCGCCGGAAAACGCGTTTTCGGCCGAAAACGTGTACGTTTGCACTTCCCCGCCACAGGGAAGCTGCTAGCCGGGAATTCTCTGCCTGGTTCTACCCGCTGCCCGGAACGCTACGCAGGGCAAAAGCGCTTCTCGTCCTCCGTGCTTGCTTTTTCTCAGAAAGAGCCGTGGTGTGCGTTTTCGCCGGAAAACGCGTTTTCGGCCGAAAACGTGTACGTTTGCACTTCCCCGCCACAGGGAAGCTGCTAGCCGGGAATTCTCTGCCTGGTTCTACCCGCTGCCCGGAACGCTACGCAGGGCAAAAGCGGTTCTCGTCCTCCGTGCTTGCTTTTTCTCAGAAAGAGCCGTGGTGTGCGTTTTCGCCGGAAAACGCCTTTTCGGCCGAAAACGTGTACGTTTGCACTTCCCCGCCACAGGGAAGCTGCTAGCCGGGAATTCTCTGCCTGGTTCTACCCGCTGCCCGGAACGCTACGCAGGGCAAAAGCGGTTCTCGTCCTCCGTGCTTGCTTTTTCTCAGAAAGAGCCGTGGTGTGCGTTTTCGCCGGAAAACGCGTTTTCGGCCGAAAACGTGTACGTTTGCACTTCCCCGCCACAGGGAAGCTGCTAGCCGGGAATTCTCTGCCTGGTTCTACCCGCTGCCCGGAACGCTACGCAGGGCAAAAGCGGTTCTCGTCCTCCGTGCTTGCTTTTTCTCAGAAAGAGCCGTGGTGTGCGTTTTCGCCGGAAAACGCGTTTTCGGCCGAAAACGTGTACGTTTGCACTTCCCCGCCACAGGGAAGCTGCTAGCCGGGAATTCTCTGCCTGGTTCTACCCGCTGCCCGGAACGCTACGCAGGGCAAAAGCGGTTCTCGTCCTCCGTGCTTGCTTTTTCTCAGAAAGAGCCGTGGTGTGCGTTTTTGCCGGAAAACGCGTTTTCGGCCGAAAACGTGTACGTTTGCACTTCCCCGCCACAGGGAAGCTGCTAGCCGGGAATTCTCTGCCTGGTTCTACCCGCTGCCCGGAACGCTACGCAGGGCAAAAGCGGTTCTCGTCCTCCGTGCTTGCTTTTTCTCAGAAAGAGCCGTGGTGTGCGTTTTCGCCGGAAAACGCGTTTTCGGCCAAAAACGTGTACGTTTGCACTTCCCCGCCACAGGGAAGCTGCTAGCCGGGAATTCTCTGCCTGGTTCTACCCGCTGCCCGGAACGCTACGCAGGGCAAAAGCGCTTCTCGTCCTCCGTGCTTGCTTTTTCTCAGAAAGAGCCGTGGTGTGCGTTTTCGCCGGAAAACGCGTTTTCGGCCGAAAACGTGTACGTTTGCACTTCCCCGCCACAGGGAAGCTGCTAGCCGGGAATTCTCTGCCTGGTTCTACCCGCTGCCCGGAACGCTACGCAGGGCAAAAGCGCTTCTCGTCCTCCGTGCTTGCTTTTTCTCAGAAAGAGCCGTGGTGTGCGTTTTCGCCGGAAAACGCGTTTTCGGCCGAAAACGTGTACGTTTGCACTTCCCCGCCACAGGGAAGCTGCTAGCCGGGAATTCTCTGCCTGGTTCTACCCGCTGCCCGGAACGCTACGCAGGGCAAAAGCGGTTCTCGTCCTCCGTGCCTGCTTTTTCTCAGAAAGAGCCGTGGTGTGCGTTTTCGCCGGAAAACGCGTTTTCGGCCGAAAACGTGTACGTTTGCACTTCCCCGCCACAGGGAAGCTGCTAGCCGGGAATTCTCTGCCTGGTTCTACCCGCTGCCCGGAACGCTACGCAGGGCAAAAGCGGTTCTCGTCCTCCGTGCTTGCTTTTTCTCAGAAAGAGCCGTGGTGTGCGTTTTTGCCGGAAAACGCGTTTTCGGCCGAAAACGTGTACGTTTGCACTTCCCCGCCACAGGGAAGCTGCTAGCCGGGAATTCTCTGCCTGGTTCTACCCGCTGCCCGGAACGCTACGCAGGGCAAAAGCGGTTCTCGTCCTCCGTGCTTGCTTTATCTCAGAAAGAGCCGTGGTGTGCGTTTTCGCCGGAAAACGCGTTTTCGGCCGAAAACGTGTACGTTTGCACTTCCCCGCCACAGGGAAGCTGCTAGCCGGGAATTCTCTGCCTGGTTCTACCCGCTGCCCGGAACGCTACGCAGGGCAAAAGCGGTTCTCGTCCTCCGTGCTTGCTTTTTCTCAGAAAGAGCCGTGGTGTGCGTTTTCGCCGGAAAACGCGTTTTCGGCCGAAAACGTGTACGTTTGCACTTCCCCGCCACAGGGAAGCTGCTAGCCGGGAATTCTCTGCCTGGTTCTACCCGCTGCCCGGAACGCTACGCAGGGCAAAAGCGGTTCTCGTCCTCCGTGCTTGCTTTTTCTCAGAAAGAGCCGTCGTGTGCGTTTTCGCCGGAAAACGCGTTTTCGGCCGAAAACGTGTACGTTTGCACTTCCCCGCCACAGGGAAGCTGCTAGCCGGGAATTCTCTGCCTGGTTCTACCCGCTGCCCGGAACGCTACGCAGGGCAAAAGCGGTTCTCGTCCTCCGTGCTTGCTTTTTCTCAGAAAGAGCCGTGGTGTGCGTTTTCGCCGGAAAACGGGTTTTCGGCCGAAAACGTGTACGTTTGCACTTCCCCGCCACAGGGAAGCTGCTAGCCGGGAATTCTCTGCCTGGTTCTACCCGCTGCCCGGAACGCTACGCAGGGCAAAAGCGGTTCTCGTCCTCCGTGCTTGCTTTTTCTCAGAAAGAGCCGTCGTGTGCGTTTTCGCCGGAAAACGCGTTTTCGGCCGAAAACGTGTACGTTTGCACTTCCCCGCCACAGGGAAGCTGCTAGCCGGGAATTCTCTGCCTGGTTCTACCCGCTGCCCGGAACGCTACGCAGGGCAAAAGCGCTTCTCGTCCTCCGTGCTTGCTTTTTCTCAGAAAGAGCCGTGGTGTGCGTTTTCGCCGGAAAACGCGTTTTCGGCCAAAAACGTGTACGTTTGCACTTCCCCGCCACAGGGAAGCTGCTAGCCGGGAATTCTCTGCCTGGTTCTACCCGCTGCCCGGAACGCTACGCAGGGCAAAAGCGGTTCTCGTCCTCCGTGCTTGCTTTTTCTCAGAAAGAGCCGTGGTGTGCGTTTTCGCCGGAAAACGCGTTTTCGGCCGAAAACGTGTACGTTTGCACTTCCCCGCCACAGGGAAGCTGCTAGCCGGGAATTCTCTGCCTGGTTCTACCCGCTGCCCGGAACGCTACGCAGGGCAAAAGCGCTTCTCGTCCTCCGTGCTTGCTTTTTCTCAGAAAGAGCCGTGGTGTGCGTTTTCGCCGGAAAACGCGTTTTCGGCCGAAAACGTGTACGTTTGCACTTCCCCGCCACAGGGAAGCTGCTAGCCGGGAATTCTCTGCCTGGTTCTACCCGCTGCCCGGAACGCTACGCAGGGCAAAAGCGGTTCTCGTCCTCCGTGCTTGCTTTTTCTCAGAAAGAGCCGTGGTGTGCGTTTTCGCCGGAAAACGCGTTTTCGGCCGAAAACGTGTACGTTTGCACTTCCCCGCCACAGGGAAGCTGCTAGCCGGGAATTCTCTGCCTGGTTCTACCCGCTGCCCGGAACGCTACGCAGGGCAAAAGCGCTTCTCGTCCTCCGTGCTTGCTTTTTCTCAGAAAGAGCCGTGGTGTGCGTTTTCGCCGGAAAACGCGTTTTCGGCCGAAAACGTGTACGTTTGCACTTCCCCGCCACAGGGAAGCTGCTAGCCGGGAATTCTCTGCCTGGTTCTACCCGCTGCCCGGAACGCTACGCAGGGCAAAAGCGGTTCTCGTCCTCCGTGCTTGCTTTTTCTCAGAAAGAGCCGTGGTGTGCGTTTTCGCCGGAAAACGTGTTTTCGGCCGAAAACGTGTACGTTTGCACTTCCCCGCCACAGGGAAGCTGCTAGCCGGGAATTCTCTGCCTGGTTCTACCCGCTGCCCGGAACGCTACGCAGGGCAAAAGCGGTTCTCGTCCTCCGTGCTTGCTTTTTCTCAGAAAGAGCCGTGGTGTGCGTTTTTGCCGGAAAACGCGTTTTCGGCCGAAAACGTGTACGTTTGCACTTCCCCGCCACAGGGAAGCTGCTAGCCGGGAATTCTCTGCCTGGTTCTACCCGCTGCCCGGAACGCTACGCAGGGCAAAAGCGGTTCTCGTCCTCCGTGCTTGCTTTTTCTCAGAAAGAGCCGTGGTGTGCGTTTTCGCCGGAAAACGCGTTTTCGGCCGAAAACGTGTACGTTTGCACTTCCCCGCCACAGGGAAGCTGCTAGCCGGGAATTCTCTGCCTGGTTCTACCCGCTGCCCGGAACGCTACGCAGGGCAAAAGCGGTTCTCGTCCTCCGTGCTTGCTTTTTCTCAGAAAGAGCCGTGGTGTGCGTTTTCGCCGGAAAACGCGTTTTCGGCCGAAAACGTGTACGTTTGCACTTCCCCGCCACAGGGAAGCTGCTAGCCGGGAATTCTCTGCCTGGTTCTACCCGCTGCCCGGAACGCTACGCAGGGCAAAAGCGGTTCTCGTCCTCCGTGCTTGCTTTTTCTCAGAAAGAGCCGTGGTGTGCGTTTTCGCCGGAAAACGCGTTTTCGGCCGAAAACGTGTACGTTTGCACTTCCCCGCCACAGGGAAGCTGCTAGCCGGGAATTCTCTGCCTGGTTCTACCCGCTGCCCGGAACGCTACGCAGGGCAAAAGCGGTTCTCGTCCTCCGTGCCTGCTTTTTCTCAGAAAGAGCCGTGGTGTGCGTTTTCGCCGGAAAACGCGTTTTCGGCCGAAAACGTGTACGTTTGCACTTCCCCGCCACAGGGAAGCTGCTAGCCGGGAATTCTCTGCCTGGTTCTACCCGCTGCCCGGAACGCTACGCAGGGCTAAAGCGGTTCTCGTCCTCCGTGCTTGCTTTTTCTCAGAAAGAGCCGTGGTGTGCGTTTTTGCCGGAAAACGCGTTTTCGGCCGAAAACGTGTACGTTTGCACTTCCCCGCCACAGGGAAGCTGCTAGCCGGGAATTCTCTGCCTGGTTCTACCCGCTGCCCGGAACGCTACGCAGGGCAAAAGCGGTTCTCGTCCTCCGTGCTTGCTTTTTCTCAGAAAGAGCCGTGGTGTGCGTTTTCGCCGGAAAACGCGTTTTCGGCCGAAAACGTGTACGTTTGCACTTCCCCGCCACAGGGAAGCTGCTAGCCGGGAATTCTCTGCCTGGTTCTACCCGCTGCCCGGAACGCTACGCAGGGCAAAAGCGGTTCTCGTCCTCCGTGCTTGCTTTTTCTCAGAAAGAGCCGTGGTGTGCGTTTTCGCCGGAAAACGCGTTTTCGGCCAAAAACGTGTACGTTTGCACTTCCCCGCCACAGGGAAGCTGCTAGCCGGGAATTCTCTGCCTGGTTCTACCCGCTGCCCGGAACGCTACGCAGGGCAAAAGCGGTTCTCGTCCTCCGTGCTTGCTTTTTCTCAGAAAGAGCCGTCGTGTGCGTTTTCGCCGGAAAACGCGTTTTCGGCCGAAAACGTGTACGTTTGCACTTCCCCGCCACAGGGAAGCTGCTAGCCGGGAATTCTCTGCCTGGTTCTACCCGCTGCCCGGAACGCTACGCAGGGCAAAAGCGGTTCTCGTCCTCCGTGCTTGCTTTTTCTCAGAAAGAGCCGTGGTGTGCGTTTTCGCCGGAAAACGCGTTTTCGGCCGAAAACGTGTACGTTTGCACTTCCCCGCCACAGGGAAGCTGCTAGCCGGGAATTCTCTGCCTGGTTCTACCCGCTGCCCGGAACGCTACGCAGGGCAAAAGCGGTTCTCGTCCTCCGTGCTTGCTTTTTCTCAGAAAGAGCCGTCGTGTGCGTTTTCGCCGGAAAACGCGTTTTCGGCCGAAAACGTGTACGTTTGCACTTCCCCGCCACAGGGAAGCTGCTAGCCGGGAATTCTCTGCCTGGTTCTACCCGCTGCCCGGAACGCTACGCAGCGCAAAAGCGGTTCTCGTCCTCCGTGCTTGCTTTTTCTCAGAAAGAGCCGTGGTGTGCGTTTTCGCCGGAAAACGCGTTTTCGGCCAAAAACGTGTACGTTTGCACTTCCCCGCCACAGGGAAGCTGCTAGCCGGGAATTCTCTGCCTGGTTCTACCCGCTGCCCGGAACGCTACGCAGGGCAAAAGCGCTTCTCGTCCTCCGTGCTTGCTTTTTCTCAGAAAGAGCCGTGGTGTGCGTTTTCGCCGGAAAACGCGTTTTCGGCCGAAAACGTGTACGTTTGCACTTCCCCGCCACAGGGAAGCTGCTAGCCGGGAATTCTCTGCCTGGTTCTACCCGCTGCCCGGAACGCTACGCAGGGCAAAAGCGGTTCTCGTCCTCCGTGCTTGCTTTTTCTCAGAAAGAGCCGTGGTGTGCATTTTCGCAGGAAAACGCGTTTTCGGCCGAAAACGTGTACGTTTGCACTTCCCCGCCACAGGGAAGCTGCTAGCCGGGAATTCTCTGCCTGGTTCTACCCGCTGCCCGGAACGCTACGCAGGGCAAAAGCGCTTCTCGTCCTCCGTGCTTGCTTTTTCTCAGAAAGAGCCGTGGTGTGCGTTTTCGCCGGAAAACGCGTTTTCGGCCGAAAACGTGTACGTTTGCACTTCCCCGCCACAGGGAAGCTGCTAGCCGGGAATTCTCTGCCTGGTTCTACCCGCTGCCCGGAACGCTACGCAGGGCAAAAGCGGTTCTCGTCCTCCGTGCTTGCTTTTTCTCAGAAAGAGCCGTGGTGTGCGTTTTCGCCGGAAAACGCGTTTTCGGCCGAAAACGTGTACGTTTGCACTTCCCCGCCACAGGGAAGCTGCTAGCCGGGAATTCTCTGCCTGGTTCTACCCGCTGCCCGGAACGCTACGCAGGGCAAAAGCGGTTCTCGTCCTCCGTGCTTGCTTTTTCTCAGAAAGAGCCGTGGTGTGCGTTTTCGCCGGAAAACGCGTTTTCGGCCAAAAACGTGTACGTTTGCACTTCCCCGCCACAGGGAAGCTGCTAGCCGGGAATTCTCTGCCTGGTTCTACCCGCTGCCCGGAACGCTACGCAGGGCAAAAGCGGTTCTCGTCCTCCGTGCTTGCTTTTTCTCAGAAAGAGCCGTGGTGTGCGTTTTCGCCGGAAAACGCGTTTTCGGCCGAAAACGTGTACGTTTGCACTTCCCCGCCACAGGGAAGCTGCTAGCCGGGAATTCTCTGCCTGGTTCTACCCGCTGCCCGGAACGCTACGCAGGGCAAAAGCGCTTCTCGTCCTCCGTGCTTGCTTTTTCTCAGAAAGAGCCGTGGTGTGCGTTTTCGCCGGAAAACGCGTTTTCGGCCGAAAACGTGTACGTTTGCACTTCCCCGCCACAGGGAAGCTGCTAGCCGGGAATTCTCTGCCTGGTTCTACCCGCTGCCCGGAACGCTACGCAGGGCAAAAGCGCTTCTCGTCCTCCGTGCTTGCTTTTTCTCAGAAAGAGCCGTGGTGTGCGTTTTCGCCGGAAAACGGGTTTTCGGCCGAAAACGTGTACGTTTGCACTTCCCCGCCACAGGGAAGCTGCTAGCCGGGAATTCTCTGCCTGGTTCTACCCGCTGCCCGGAACGCTACGCAGGGCAAAAGCGGTTCTCGTCCTCCGTGCTTGCTTTTTCTCAGAAAGAGCCGTCGTGTGCGTTTTCGCCGGAAAACGCGTTTTCGGCCGAAAACGTGTACGTTTGCACTTCCCCGCCACAGGGAAGCTGCTAGCCGGGAATTCTCTGCCTGGTTCTACCCGCTGCCCGGAACGCTACGCAGGGCAAAAGCGGTTCTCGTCCTCCGTGCTTGCTTTATCTCAGAAAGAGCCGTGGTGTGCGATTTCGCCGGAAAACGCGTTTTCGGCCGAAAACGTGTACGTTTCAACTTTCCCGCCACAGGGAAGCTGCTAGCCGGGAATTCTCTGCCTGGTTCTACCCGCTGCCCGGAACGCTACGCAGGGCAAAAGCGGTTCTCGTCCTCCGTGCTTGCTTTTTCTCAGAAAGAGCCGTGGTGTGCGTTTTCGCCGGAAAACGGGTTTTCGGCCGAAAACGTGTACGTTTGCACTTCCCCGCCACAGGGAAGCTGCTAGCCGGGAATTCTCTGCCTGGTTCTACCCGCTGCCCGGAACGCTACGCAGGGCAAAAGCGCTTCTCGTCCTCCGTGCTTGCTTTTTCTCAGAAAGAGCCGTGGTGTGCGTTTTCGCCGGAAAACGCGTTTTCGGCCGAAAACGTGTACGTTTGCACTTCCCCGCCACAGGGAAGCTGCTAGCCGGGAATTCTCTGCCTGGTTCTACCCGCTGCCCGGAACGCTACGCAGGGCAAAAGCGGTTCTCGTCCTCCGTGCTTGCTTTTTCTCAGAAAGAGCCGTGGTGTGCGTTTTTGCCGGAAAACGCGTTTTCGGCCGAAAACGTGTACGTT
Source organism: Athene noctua (assembly GCF_965140245.1). Lineage (NCBI taxonomy): Eukaryota > Metazoa > Chordata > Aves > Strigiformes > Strigidae > Athene > Athene noctua. The sequence continues at coordinate 130,625 of NW_027437750.1, forward strand.
TGCACTTCCCCGCCACAGGGAAGCTGCTAGCCGGGAATTCTCTGCCTGGTTCTACCCGCTGCCCGGAACGCTACGCAGGGCAAAAGCGGTTCTCGTCCTCCGTGCTTGCTTTTTCTCAGAAAGAGCCTTGGTGTGCGTTTTCGCCGGAAAACGGGTTTTCGGCCGAAAACGTGTACGTTTGCACTTCCCCGCCACAGGGAAGCTGCTAGCCGGGAATTCTCTGCCTGGTTCTACCCGCTGCCCGGAACGCTACGCAGGGCAAAAGCGGTTCTCGTCCTCCGTGCTTGCTTTTTCTCAGAAAGAGCCGTGGTGTGCATTTTCGCAGGAAAACGCGTTTTCGGCCGAAAACGTGTACGTTTGCACTTCCCCGCCACAGGGAAGCTGCTAGCCGGGAATTCTCTGCCTGGTTCTACCCGCTGCCCGGAACGCTACGCAGGGCAAAAGCGGTTCTCGTCCTCCGTGCTTGCTTTTTCTCAGAAAGAGCCGTCGTGTGCGTTTTCGCCGGAAAACGCGTTTTCGGCCGAAAACGTGTACGTTTGCACTTCCCCGCCACAGGGAAGCTGCTAGCCGGGAATTCTCTGCCTGGTTCTACCCGCTGCCCGGAACGCTACGCAGGGCAAAAGCGGTTCTCGTCCTCCGTGCTTGCTTTTTCTCAGAAAGAGCCGTGGTGTGCGTTTTCGCCGGAAAACGCGTTTTCGGCCGAAAACGTGTACGTTTGCACTTCCCCGCCACAGGGAAGCTGCTAGCCGGGAATTCTCTGCCTGGTTCTACCCGCTGCCCGGAACGCTACGCAGGGCAAAAGCGCTTCTCGTCCTCCGTGTTTGCTTTTTCTCAGAAAGAGCCGTGGTGTGCGTTTTCGCCGGAAAACGCGTTTTCGGCCGAAAACGTGTACGTTTGCACTTCCCCGCCACAGGGAAGCTGCTAGCCGGGAATTCTCTGCCTGGTTCTACCCGCTGCCCGGAACGCTACGCAGGGCAAAAGCGGTTCTCGTCCTCCGTGCTTGCTTTTTCTCAGAAAGAGCCGTGGTGTGCGTTTTCGCCGGAAAACGCGTTTTCGGCCGAAAACGTGTACGTTTGCACTTCCCCGCCACAGGGAAGCTGCTAGCCGGGAATTCTCTGCCTGGTTCTACCCGCTGCCCGGAACGCTACGCAGGGCAAAAGCGGTTCTCGTCCTCCGTGCTTGCTTTTTCTCAGAAAGAGCCGTGGTGTGCGTTTTCGCCGGAAAACGCGTTTTCGGCCGAAAACGTGTACGTTTGCACTTCCCCGCCACAGGGAAGCTGCTAGCCGGGAATTCTCTGCCTGGTTCTACCCGCTGCCCGGAACGCTACGCAGGGCAAAAGCGGTTCTCGTCCTCCGTGCTTGCTTTATCTCAGAAAGAGCCGTGGTGTGCGATTTCGCCGGAAAACGCGTTTTCGGCCGAAAACGTGTACGTTTGCACTTCCCCGCCACAGGGAAGCTGCTAGCCGGGAATTCTCTGCCTGGTTCTACCCGCTGCCCGGAACGCTACGCAGGGCAAAAGCGGTTCTCGTCCTCCGTGCTTGCTTTTTCTCAGAAAGAGCCGTGGTGTGCGTTTTCGCCGGAAAACGCGTTTTCGGCCGAAAACGTGTACGTTTGCACTTCCCCGCCACAGGGAAGCTGCTAGCCGGGAATTCTCTGCCTGGTTCTACCCGCTGCCCGGAACGCTACGCAGGGCAAAAGCGGTTCTCGTCCTCCGTGCTTGCTTTTTCTCAGAAAGAGCCGTCGTGTGCGTTTTCGCCGGAAAACGCGTTTTCGGCTGAAAACGTGTACGTTTGCACTTCCCCGCCACAGGGAAGCTGCTAGCCGGGAATTCTCTGCCTGGTTCTACCCGCTGCCCGGAACGCTACGCAGGGCAAAAGCGGTTCTCGTCCTCCGTGCTTGCTTTTTCTCAGAAAGAGCCGTGGTGTGCGTTTTCGCCGGAAAACGGGTTTTCGGCCGAAAACGTGTACGTTTGCACTTCCCCGCCACAGGGAAGCTGCTAGCCGGGAATTCTCTGCCTGGTTCTACCCGCTGCCCGGAACGCTACGCAGGGCAAAAGCGGTTCTCGTCCTCCGTGCTTGCTTTTTCTCAGAAAGAGCCGTGGTGTGCGTTTTCGCAGGAAAACGCGTTTTCGGCCGAAAACGTGTACGTTTGCACTTCCCCGCCACAGGGAAGCTGCTAGCCGGGAATTCTCTGCCTGGTTCTACCCGCTGCCCGGAACGCTACGCAGGGCAAAAGCGGTTCTCGTCCTCCGTGCTTGCTTTTTCTCAGAAAGAGCCGTGGTGTGCGTTTTCGCCGGAAAACGCGTTTTCGGCCAAAAACGTGTACGTTTGCACTTCCCCGCCACAGGGAAGCTGCTAGCCGGGAATTCTCTGCCTGGTTCTACCCGCTGCCCGGAACGCTACGCAGGGCAAAAGCGGTTCTCGTCCTCCGTGCTTGCTTTTTCTCAGAAAGAGCCGTGGTGTGCGTTTTCGCCGGAAAACGCGTTTTCGGCCGAAAACGTGTACGTTTGCACTTCCCCGCCACAGGGAAGCTGCTAGCCGGGAATTCTCTGCCTGGTTCTACCCGCTGCCCGGAACGCTACGCAGGGCAAAAGCGGTTCTCGTCCTCCGTGCTTGCTTTTTCTCAGAAAGAGCCGTGGTGTGCGTTTTCGCCGGAAAACGCGTTTTCGGCCGAAAACGTGTACGTTTGCACTTCCCCGCCACAGGGAAGCTGCTAGCCGGGAATTCTCTGCCTGGTTCTACCCGCTGCCCGGAACGCTACGCAGGGCAAAAGCGCTTCTCGTCCTCCGTGCTTGCTTTTTCTCAGAAAGAGCCGTGGTGTGCGTTTTCGCCGGAAAACGCGTTTTCGGCCGAAAACGTGTACGTTTGCACTTCCCCGCCACAGGGAAGCTGCTAGCCGGGAATTCTCTGCCTGGTTCTACCCGCTGCCCGGAACGCTACGCAGGGCAAAAGCGGTTCTCGTCCTCCGTGCTTGCTTTTTCTCAGAAAGAGCCGTGATGTGCGTTTTCGCCGGAAAACGCGTTTTCGGCCGAAAACGTGTACGTTTGCACTTCCCCGCCACAGGGAAGCTGCTAGCCGGGAATTCTCTGCCTGGTTCTACCCGCTGCCCGGAACGCTACGCAGGGCAAAAGCGGTTCTCGTCCTCCGTGCTTGCTTTTTCTCAGAAAGAGCCGTGGTGTGCGTTTTCGCCGGAAAACGCGTTTTCGGCCGAAAACGTGTACGTTTGCACTTTACGCCACAGGGAAGCTGCTAGCCGGGAATTCTCTGCCTGGTTCTACCCGCTGCCCGGAACGCTACGCAGGGCAAAAGCGGTTCTCGTCCTCCGTGCTTGCTTTTTCTCAGAAAGAGCCGTGGTGTGCGTTTTCGCCGGAAAACGCGTTTTCGGCCGAAAACGTGTACGTTTGCACTTCCCCGCCACAGGGAAGCTGCTAGCCGGGAATTCTCTGCCTGGTTCTACCCGCTGCCCGGAACGCTACGCAGGGCAAACGCGGTTCTCGTCCTCCGTGCTTGCTTTTTCTCAGAAAGAGCCGTGGTGTGCGTTTTCGCCGGAAAACGCGTTTTCGGCCGAAAACGTGTACGTTTGCACTTCCCCGCCACAGGGAAGCTGCTAGCCGGGAATTCTCTGCCTGGTTCTACCCGCTGCCCGGAACGCTACGCAGGGCAAAAGCGGTTCTCGTCCTCCGTGCTTGCTTTTTCTCAGAAAGAGCCGTGGTGTGCGTTTTCGCCGGAAAACGCGTTTTCGGCCGAAAACGTGTACGTTTGCACTTCCCCGCCACAGGGAAGCTGCTAGCCGGGAATTCTCTGCCTGGTTCTACCCGCTGCCCGGAACGCTACGCAGGGCAAAAGCGGTTCTCGTCCTCCGTGCTTGCTTTTTCTCAGAAAGAGCCGTGGTGTGCGTTTTCGCCGGAAAACGCATTTTCGGCCGAAAACGTGTACGTTTGCACTTCCCCGCCACAGGGAAGCTGCTAGCCGGGAATTCTCTGCCTGGTTCTACCCGCTGCCCGGAACGCTACGCAGGGCAAAAGCGGTTCTCGTCCTCCGTGCTTGCTTTTTCTCAGAAAGAGCCGTGGTGTGCGTTTTCGCAGGAAAACGCGTTTTCGGCCGAAAACGTGTACGTTTGCACTTCCCCGCCACAGGGAAGCTGCTAGCCGGGAATTCTCTGCCTGGTTCTACCCGCTGCCCGGAACGCTACGCAGGGCAAAAGCGGTTCTCGTCCTCCGTGCTTGCTTTTTCTCAGAAAGAGCCGTGGTGTGCGTTTTCGCCGGAAAACGCGTTTTCGGCCGAAAACGTGTACGTTTGCACTTCCCCGCCACAGGGAAGCTGCTAGCCGGGAATTCTCTGCCTGGTTCTACCCGCTGCCCGGAACGCTACGCAGGGCAAAAGCGGTTCTCGTCCTCCGTGCTTGCTTTTTCTCAGAAAGAGCCGTGGTGTGCGTTTTCGCCGGAAAACGCGTTTTCGGCCGAAAACGTGTACGTTTGCACTTCCCCGCCACAGGGAAGCTGCTAGCCGGGAATTCTCTGCCTGGTTCTACCCGCTGCCCGGAACGCTACGCAGGGCAAAAGCGGTTGTCGTCCTCCGTGCTTGCTTTTTCTCAGAAAGAGCCGTGGTGTGCGTTTTTGCCGGAAAACGCGTTTTCGGCCGAAAACGTGTACGTTTGCACTTCCCCGCCACAGGGAAGCTGCTAGCCGGGAATTCTCTGCCTGGTTCTACCCGCTGCCCGGAACGCTACGCAGGGCAAAAGCGGTTCTCGTCCTCCGTGCTTGCTTTTTCTCAGAAAGAGCCGTGGTGTGCGTTTTCGCCGGAAAACGCGTTTTCGGCCAAAAACGTGTACGTTTGCACTTCCCCGCCACAGGGAAGCTGCTAGCCGGGAATTCTCTGCCTGGTTCTACCCGCTGCCCGGAACGCTACGCAGGGCAAAAGCGGTTCTCGTCCTCCGTGCTTGCTTTTTCTCAGAAAGAGCCGTGGTGTGCGTTTTTGCCGGAAAACGCGTTTTCGGCCGAAAACGTGTACGTTTGCACTTCCCCGCCACAGGGAAGCTGCTAGCCGGGAATTCTCTGCCTGGTTCTACCCGCTGCCCGGAACGCTACGCAGGGCAAAAGCGCTTCTCGTCCTCCGTGCTTGCTTTTTCTCAGAAAGAGCCGTGGTGTGCGTTTTCGCCGGAAAACGCGTTTTCGGCCGAAAACGTGTACGTTTGCACTTCCCCGCCACAGGGAAGCTGCTAGCCGGGAATTCTCTGCCTGGTTCTACCCGCTGCCCGGAACGCTACGCAGGGCAAAAGCGGTTCTCGTCGTCCGTGCTTGCTTTTTCTCAGAAAGAGCCGTGGTGTGCATTTTCGCAGGAAAACGCGTTTTCGGCCGAAAACGTGTACGTTTGCACTTCCCCGCCACAGGGAAGATGCTAGCCGGGAATTCTCTGCCTGGTTCTACCCGCTGCCCGGAACGCTACGCAGGGTAAAAGCGGTTCTCGTCCTCCGTGCTTGCTTTTTCTCAGAAAGTGCCGTGGTGTGCGTTTTCGCCGGAAACCGCGTTTTCGGCCGAAAACGTGTACGTTTGCACTTCCCCGCCACAGGGAAGCTGCTAGCCGGGAATTCTCTGCCTGGTTCTACCCGCTGCCCGGAACGCTACGCAGGGTAAAAGCGGTTCTCGTCCTCCGTGCTTGCTTTTTCTCAGAAAGAGCCATGGTGTGCGTTTTCGCCGGAAAACGCGTTTTCGGCCGAAAACGTGTACGTTTGCACTTCCCCGCCACAGGGAAGCTGCTAGCCGGGAATTCTCTGCCTGGTTCTACCCGCTGCCCGGAACGCTACGCAGGGCAAAAGCGGTTCTCGTCATCCGTGCTTGCTTTTTCTCAGAAAGAGCCGTGGTGTGCGTTTTTGCCGGAAAACGCGTTTTCGGCCGAAAACGTGTACGTTTGCACTTCCCCGCCACAGGGAAGCTGCTAGCCGGGAATTCTCTGCCTGGTTCTACCCGCTGCCCGGAACGCTACGCAGGGCAAAAGCGCTTCTCGTCCTCCGTGCTTGCTTTTTCTCAGAAAGAGCCGTGGTGTGCGTTTTCGCCGGAAAACGCGTTTTCGGCCGAAAACGTGTACGTTTGCACTTCCCCGCCACAGGGAAGCTGCTAGCCGGGAATTCTCTGCCTGGTTCTACCCGCTGCCCGGAACGCTACGCAGGGCAAAAGCGCTTCTTGTCCTCCGTGCTTGCTTTTTCTCAGAAAGAGCCGTGGTGTGCGTTTTCGCCGGAAAACGCATTTTCGGCCGAAAACGTGTACGTTTGCACTTCCCCGCCACAGGGAAGCTGCTAGCCGGGAATTCTCTGCCTGGTTCTACCCGCTGCCCGGAACGCTACGCAGGGCAAAAGCGGTTCTCGTCCTCCGTGCTTGCTTTTTCTCAGAAAGAGCCGTGGTGTGCGATTTCGCCGGAAAACGCGTTTTCGGCCGAAAAGGTGTACGTTTGCACTTCCCCGCCACAGGGAAGCTGCTAGCCGGGAATTCTCTGCCTGGTTCTACCCGCTGCCCGGAACGCTACGCAGGGCAAAAGCGGTTCTCGTCCTCCGTGCTTGCTTTTTCTCAGAAAGAGCCGTGGTGTGCGTTTTCGCCGGAAAACGCGTTTTCGGCCGAAAACGTGTACGTTTGCACTTCCCCGCCACAGGGAAGCTGCTAGCCGGGAATTCTCTGCCTGGTTCTACCCGCTGCACGGAACGCTACGCAGGGCAAAAGCGGTTCTGGTCCTCCGTGCTTGCTTTTTCTCAGAAAGAGCCGTGGTGTGCGTTTTCGCCGGAAAACGCGTTTTCGGCCGAAAACGTGTACGTTTGCACTTCCCCGCCACAGGGAAGCTGCTAGCCGGGAATTCTCTGCCTGGTTCTACCCGCTGCCCGGAACGCTACGCAGGGCAAAAGCGGTTCTCGTCCTCCGTGCTTGCTTTTTCTCAGAAAGAGCCGTGGTGTGCGTTTTCGCCGGAAAACGCGTTTTCGGCCGAAAACGTGTACGTTTGCACTTCCCCGCCACAGGGAAGCTGCTAGCCGGGAATTCTCTGCCTGGTTCTACCCGCTGCCCGGAACGCTACGCAGGGCAAAAGCGCTTCTCGTCCTCCGTGCTTGCTTTTTCTCAGAAAGAGCCGTGGTGTGCGTTTTCGCCGGAAAACGCGTTTTCGGCCGAAAACGTGTACGTTTGCACTTCCCCGCCACAGGGAAGCTGCTAGCCGGGAATTCTCTGCCTGGTTCTACCCGCTGCCCGGAACGCTACGCAGGGCAAAAGCGGTTCTCGTCCTCCGTGCTTGCTTTTTCTCAGAAAGAGCCGTGGTGTGCGTTTTCGCCGGAAAACGCGTTTTCGGCCGAAAACGTGTACGTTTGCACTTCCCCGCCACAGGGAAGCTGCTAGCCGGGAATTCTCTGCCTGGTTCTACCCGCTGCCCGGAACGCTACGCAGGGCAAAAGCGCTTCTCGTCCTCCGTGCTTGCTTTTTCTCAGAAAGAGCCGTGGTGTGCGTTTTCGCCGGAAAACGCGTTTTCGGCCGAAAACGTGTACGTTTGCACTTCCCCGCCACAGGGAAGCTGCTAGCCGGGAATTCTCTGCCTGGTTCTACCCGCTGCCCGGAACGCTACGCAGGGCAAAAGCGCTTCTCGTCCTCCGTGCTTGCTTTTTCTCAGAAAGAGCCGTGGTGTGCGTTTTCGCCGGAAAACGCGTTTTCGGCCGAAAACGTGTACGTTTGCACTTCCCCGCCACAGGGAAGCTGCTAGCCGGGAATTCTCTGCCTGGTTCTACCCGCTGCCCGGAACGCTACGCAGGGCAAAAGCGCTTCTCGTCCTCCGTGCTTGCTTTTTCTCAGAAAGAGCCGTGGTGTGCGTTTTCGCCGGAAAACGCGTTTTCGGCCGAAAACGTGTACGTTTCCACTTCCCCGCCACAGGGAAG